>NW_022589708.1:8134005-8150813 GCF_004348235.1 Phoca vitulina
AAAGATTTTATTTATTTATTTGACAGAGAGAGAGAGAGACAGCGAGAGCAGGAACACAAGCAGGGGGAGTGGGAGAGGGAGAAGCAGGCTTCCTGCTGAGCAGGGAGCCCAATGTGGGACTCGATCCCAGGACCCTGGAATCATGACCTGAGCCGAAGGCAGACGCTTAACGACTGAGCCACCCAGGCGCCCTTTTGCAAAGCACTCTTATCGGCATGGTGGCAAATTAAAAAAAGGAAAGATTGAGTTCCAGACTTGAAGAGGTGTACATTTTAGAAATGAAAATGCCCTGTAAAAGGCAAAGATAACATGTTCTGTTATTTAGAGTGACGCTAACAGCTACAACTTGACTTCTGTTGGGTTCCTGCTACTCAATAGTTTTTGAGAACATTTACCAAAACCATGGAGCTGAAAATTAATATAAAAGAGTATCAATTCAATGTCAAGGAGGGTGATATTCTCTCACCTCCCTCCCTATCTGTAGAGTCTTCTATCATCCTACTATTGCTCACTCTCTCCATCTTTCCTGATCTCTGCAAGGGTTTAGATTTGAAATTACACTCTGTGGTTGTGCTTCAGTAGATTTAAAATTGCTACTTTCATATGTTATGATTTCACATGGTCAGTCCTCTATGGAAAATTAGTTTATCCTCCATTACCTTCAAAGTGAACTTTGACTGAAGTATCCCTAATATAAAATCCAATGTAAAACCACAGCTTTTTCCATTATTTTAAAGAATTGTGCCCTCTTACTTTTCTCTTTTAGTTCCTGTTAGTTTAAATGACCTCAGTACTACGGTCACAGAGACACTACCATCGAAAGAAAAAGAATTTTACTTTGTATTTTCTTTTCTTACTAAAATTGGATTCATTTGAACCACTTTGCCATGGGTTAATGGTATTACCTAACAAATTTCACTTGATTTTTGAGGTTATTGTACAAAGTAAATTCACCTGATTCAAATTGTTTAAAACTTTTTGAATTAGAGCTGCCTTAACCTCAAAAGTTAATACACCCTAAAATGTTCTAAAGATTTTTTTTCTACTTTAATGTGACAACTATAAAGCATGCTCTTTCAGAAATGAATTTGAAATCTGTCTTTGAAATTTACAGATTGAGAAAATGTTGCTCTTAATCTCTTTGAAAACCCTTGATTTTGTCAATGTTATATCTATCTGAAAGCAAAATTTCTTCAACGGTGAATAAGAAATTTGTAAGTAACAAGTTATTTAGAAAAAAATCACCAAAAAAGTGACTTCCCTTATATGTCCCACTTAATTATAAATAACTACATATGAGATAACAGGTATAATAGGTAAGATTTTATAAGGTTACTTTTTATCTCTTTTGCAATATCAAGTTATTTTCTTTTCAGAAGCATAAATTAGATAAGACATATCATTCTCATTTTATCAGAAAACTGTAATATGGACGGTTTAAATAGCTCCACACAAGGTCATAGTTTGGTGTAAGGCAGAACCAAAGACTGGGTTTTAGCCTTGCTATATAATGCCACCTAAGATTAGGTGCTGAATCAATGATTTTTGCTGAAGAGTCCAGGCTAGCACCTTTCCACTAGACCATGGCACCTCTCCATTGTAGTGTTCATTCTATGATCTAACAAATCCTTCTCCATCCCCATGGATTACATCAGTAGCCAAACCCAAACCATAACTTCTAAATTCTTTTCCTAACTGGTGTTTTTAATATAAACTTATTGATATATTTACACACCATTAGGAATAACTGGACACCTGCTATGCCTTGCATGATTTAGTTAGAGCACTGTATCCTGAAATGCATTGTCCTAATAAAGGCAGTGTCTGTGGGATAAGATCCAGAAGGACAATTTGCTCTTGGGCCATACAGAACATTTTTGATATGGATGTTATTTATTTTATTTCATCCCAACTATTTCCAAACTATCCACCTTAAGATAAAAACTACAAACTTTTAACGGTAAGACCCTCCATTATCCTTTAATGACTAATCTGGCAGCTATGAAATTGCAAGTTGATACTGAAATCAAGATAAAAAGCTGCTGCTGACACTGTTGATGATGTTACTGTTTGTGCTGAAATGTGAGGAATGTAAGGCCAATTTCTGTGGAAATAGGCAAATATCATTCCATGTTTTCCATCCCATTCTTTCCTCCTGTGTACAAGATGCTCTCGGCATCAACTATTACTGCCATTATGCCATCCCCTACCCAATGTTGTTTTTTTCCCAAAATTTTTATTTAATGTTCTACAGAAACACTAATATCAGTAGGTATTTCATAATACCTAGTACAAACTTCCTGCCCTCAAATTATTGTGGGTCCCTCAGAAAATCGGTTAACCAGCTGGAATGAGAAGCATGCAGATAAAACCAAGGTGGTTCATATGCCCAGGTCTTTTTTCAATGTCCATGTGTTGGTTAAATTAGACTTTGAAGTGCTGCTAAGATCTGGACAGTAAGATGCTCACTGGTGTGTTTGGGACCACTGAATATAAAATAGCCTTAAGAACTGTGTTAAAATGACACTTTGTTTTGAAAGAAGAGAAAAACCCAGGTTTTGTGGATCAAGAGTAGCAGGACAAACACTTCCAAATGATCAGAGAAAACTGACCAGGAGAGAGCGAGTTGTTGGAAACCAGGATATGACCCTCAGGATGGGCAACTCAACACAAAAAGAGAGTAGGACCTAAATAAATTGCAATTTCTTTGGAGCAGGCCAGGGAGAGCTTGGTTGCATTATAACGTTGTAAGCTTTAGAGTTTATAGAAAAAACAGTTTTTAAGCAGGAGTTTGGAATTAGACTGGAATTTGGCAATTTAAGATCATTAATTTGCTTAAGCAACCTGGGACAATACAGAAGAATCAGGTAAATTATGACAAAAAATGATCTAAAAGTATCATATAAAGGAATGAAATGAGCACAGAATAAAAACAGAAAGCTAAAAGACAACACCATTTCATGCTTTTAATTTGTGAATGTGGATTTGAGTACTAACAAACTATGCATCTGTCACTCATCCAAATTACATTTTTTCATGTACACACTGGTTATTAAACCAGATTCCATTTATTAAAAATAATTATTTTCACAATAATAGTTTCTTGCATGTTGCTAGGTAATGAACAAGGCCGAGGAAGGCATGGGTGCCATGAAAGAGTTGTTAGAAAGTGGAATCAGTACCTAATAAAAGAAAATTGCTGGCAGTGAATAATGAAGAAAAATTATTTAAAAATTCATTCACTTTTTAATGAAAAGTGCTTGACAATACATAATGTATTCAGTATGTTTTTTTTTTTACTTAGTATTATAGGTTGTTTTTTCCCACTTAAATAATTATATATCTACATCAATTTTTGATAGTCCCATAGTGTGTCATTGTATCCCATTAAAAATTTAATCACAGTTTTATTATTGAATATTTGGGTTACTTTCCTATTTTTCATTCTTAAAAGCCACACCAATAAACATTTGGTAGGTATATCCTGATCCACTTATCCTATTATTCATAAGGACATGCATTTTACATGATTTAAAAGAAAAGCATGAATCTCACATGATTACTGTAGTTTTGGTGTTCATTGATTGAGCAAATGGTCTGAAGATATCAGATAGTCTGGTACATAAAAGGAGCTCAATAAGCATTTGTTAAATAGATAAATTAACCCTTAAAATATTTTGACATTAAAGCAGCATCTACATATATTTGAAAATTATGACCTTTCTTTCCCTGTGTTCTTTTTTACAAATTAATTTATTTTTAACAGACTCACTGATGTGTAATTGATATACAATGAATCTCCCATATTGTACTGTGTACACTTTGATGAGTCTGGACATATGTAAACACCATGATAACATCGTCTGTCTTCTTTTCTGTCTTCATCCTCATGTGAAGAGTTTGTCGTTGTTATTTTTAATAATAACTCGCTAAAGTTTTGCTATGAAAGCAGTTATTACTGGCAAGAGAAAGGTGCTTGTATTACAGATGCTGTGCTCAAGATTCTGAGAACTGACCCTCCTCCTGAAACACCAGAAGGAACCACTGTGTTTGAGGATGTGCCTGTGATCTCTTGTAGTCGAGAATAATGGTAACCATGCATGAGGTGGCAAATGGGGCAAGACGGAGTGGGGGAGGAGAAAAGTCTAGATACAGAAAGAGGAAGAGAGATGAGAATGGTGCACAGACAGCCATATGCCCATCGAACTCACCAAGTCTGAAATGTGACCTGATGGGAAAATAAACTCTGTTCACCAAGTGTGTTTATGATCTGCATCTGGTAATAATGAGCTTTATTTTTGTGAATGGGGAGTCTTCATGCCTTTCCAGACAGATCAGAGATGCACAACACACTTCTGCCCATCCTATAACTCCAACACCTAGAACAGGGGCCAGAGCATAGTAGGAAATCAATAGATTCCTGTTGAATATTGAACGTATAGTACTATTTATTCAATCTGCATGCAGTATTATGTGGACATCTGGATTTTCCACATTTCAATAATTCTAGACTCCTACAGTGAGCCCAGGGTCATGGATGTCAACCACTAGTTTACCATCTTTGGTGACAATGTTTCCAGATTCTTCTTTAGGCCATCTTTCAGACCCTGCCCTGCTCCAATTTCCTGGACAGTGAACTCAGCCTGTCACCTTTGTTTTATAAATCTCTAGACCAAGATCAATGACCTGAGGCAGAATAACCCCCAGCAAGTCTCTCTATCCAGCTGGTACCACACACACAATAAATTTAAAAATAATAATAATATAATATCCTCGCACTCTCACTGTCATGCTACAATGTAGCCTTAATTATTATTAATTGCCAATGGTACGCAATTGCAATGGTACACTGAAAGATCCAACTTGGTCCTAATGTCTCTTGCTTATTTTATTGCTATGTATTAGTATTAATAACTAATATTAAAGTCAAATAAATCCAAATATAATTGCTGAACTATTGACACCTGATAATAATTAAACCAATCAGTTTGAATAAGAGATCATGGCAAAAAGCACCCTTTAGCTTAGATGACTATTTCTAAAACATAGATCCTCATCTTTCGTGGTCATTTCTTTTCTGTATTTTCCCATTTATCTTCTTCACAAATTAATCTCCCTCAACATTCTCTTCTGAGAATTTCCTCTGACCTTGGCATGTTCTTTTCCTTCACTAAAGATTGACCCACTATGACCTCAGTTGAAAAAATATTGTTGGGCGCCTGGGTGGCTCAGTTGGTTGGGCGACTGCCTTCGGCTCAGGTCATGATCCCGGAGTCCTGGGATCGAGTCCCACATCGGGCTCCCGGCTCAGCAGGGAGCCTGCTTCTCCCTCTGACCCTATCCCCTCTCATGCTGTTTCTCTCTCTCTGTCAAATAAATAAATAAACAAAATCTTAAAAAAAAAAAAAAAAGAAAGAAAAAATATTGTTGATTTTACAAGCTATGAAAATTGCAGACTTGCATTTCCTGTGTAAGTCCACCCCTCAGTCAGGAATGCACATGCTAATAGTTCTCAGCAATTTCTTGGTTATATTATCAAAAAGATAGTGCACACAATAAAAAGGGACTTAGTAAATGGAAGGTTACTCCCTTTATTTCCAGTATGGTTAACTCGAAATTACTATTTGATAAAAGTATTTTAAGTACTTTACCATTTTACCCCAAACTAAATTAATTTATTTTGATTTAAAAATTTCTAATGATGTGTGAGGAAGAAAAATAAATACCTCAGTGTATCTGGCAATTCTGATTTTTCTTAACATAAAGTAACAAAATTCAATGTTTACTTGGTTGGCTTATCAAATTTCTACATAATTAATAAAAACTTAAAGCTTCTTTAATGAAAGTATTTTGATAAAAATTGCATTCAATATTGTCTATGTGGGACTATTAGAGCATTAGTATGTGCTTGGAATATCTTTTTTTTTTAATTTCAATATAGTTAAATGGCATCTATGCCTTTTATGTCTAGTAATTATTAATTAATAATAATTATTATGAGAATAAAATTTAGTTCTATTAATGATACATTGAGAAGTGTTTGCAAAACTCTACAAGCAAAGTAAAACTTGAAATATGACTATTTAAAGAGGAAAGAATGACATTAATCCCTTCCTTATCTTATGGAATGTCATAAGGGAATATCTAGAACAGGGGCCAGAGCATAGTAGGAAATCAATAGATTTTTGCAGGAGAGAAGTTTCTGCTCTGGTAACGCACTGATGGGGGCACTGTATTTGTTCGAGTTTCATATGTGTTACTGCAAGCCTGCAACCCCGGGTGGTGAGGACCTGGGGGGAAGCCATCTGCTGCTGAGCACTCATGCTTTGCCTTGGTTTTATTCCCTTCCTATCTGCTGAGTTACTCCACAACTGTAGCAGCTTTCCATCTTCCTCATTTTTATATATTTCTATGCTCATATATATGACTCACTCTTCACTCTTCACGTACTTCTAAGCCTATATTTTATTCAGGAATAAAATAGCATCAAGGACATGAAGTGAGTTTATTGCAAAACATATAATGATTTGCTTTGCTGTACTTACTGGGAAGCAAAAGCCAGAGAGAGAGAGAGAGGAAGAAAGGAAGGAAGGGAAGAAGGAAGGAAGAAGGAAGGAAAGAAGGAAGGAAAAGAAAGAGAAATAAAGGAAGAAAGAGGGAGAAAGTGAGAGAGATAGAGGGAGGGAGAGAGGGAATGGGAAAAAAGAAGAGAGAAACTGGAAAAACAACCCAGTCTGGGCACGTTGGCTGTGCTGGGCACCCCTTCAACAGTAGACAGGCCATTGAGGACTGAGTGTTCACACTGAGTATAGAAATCAGCCAGAGGTGAAAGTGTAGGGTTCCTCTGGTCTTCTCTGGCCTGGGTTCTGCCTGGGCACGCCTGTGGTTTTGATGTGGGAAAGACGTTATTAGGGTTTGAAGCCGACGGCTAAGAAAGAATTCTTGAGACATCTCTGGTGCAAAAAGATGATTTTATTAAAGCACAGGGACAGGTCCCATGGGCAGGAAGAGCAGCAATGGGGTCATGAGGAGTGGCCCATTATATGCTTTCCAGTTGGGAGGGCATTAGGGATAATGTAAGTCACTAAGGAATTTTGGAAGCACATTCCACCTCGTGCAGCAGTTAAACAATCTAATGCCATTCTCTTTTGTAAAACTGCTTTAAGCATTGATGTTACTTCAGTATTTAGTAGAGAATGCTCTTTTGAGTATCACTTAGGGCTTTGACCGGGTACTTTTTAAGAGCTTTCGTGTGCCAAACAACATCATCCAGTCCCAAAGAGGATACAAAAATGGATGTTAGATGGTCGTACTAATGAGACACAGAACATGGTCCCCATTGTTTTAAATTTGGAAGGTTGGTTGGGTTGGTAATGATTTTAATGATGTGTCCATGCATCCAGGCAAAACCCAGAAGACAGTGGCCTATCTAGCCTGAGGGAAGCCATGAACACAAGTTAGAGCCATATAGCCATTGGGTCCTGTTAAGAGATAGTCATAGAATTCTGGGCCTCCTTTAACTGCAGTCAAGTTATCAAGGGCTATTCAGTTTTGGAGGGCCATCTTTTGAATGTGTAATAAAAGACAGTCTGTTGTTACTTTGTAGGGACCAAGGGAATCCAAATCTACGGATAATTTTTCTTAGCAAAGTTATTGTCGCCTCCGTGGCCTTTTTACCCAAATCAGTAGCCTGGTGTAAACCCTGTATTACTTTCATTGATTCCTGAGGTCATATCCTTTGATGTCCTTTGAGGTGAATTATAGCTACCTCCTTAGGTATGTGTACAGCCTTAAGAAGAGTAATGATTTCAGACCCATATTTGATTGGGGAGTTATGGCTTGAAAATAATCCCTTTTCCTTCCAAATCCCTCCATGGACATGTAGGACTAGGAAAACATATTTGGAGTCAGTATAAATATTAATTTTTGGGGCGCCTGGGTGGCTCAGTCGTTAAGGGTCTGCCTTCAACTCAGGTTATGATCTCGGGGCCCTGGGATCAAGCCCTGTATTGGGCTCTCTGTTCGGCGGGAAACCTGCTTCTCCCTCTCCCCTTGCTTGTGTTCCCTCTCTAGCTGTGTCTCTCTCTGTCAAATAAATAAATAAAATCTTTAAAAAAATGTATTAATTTTTAAGGCTTTAGCAATTACAAAGCACGAGTGAGCACTATAGCATACCTAGGTTTTCTTATTCCTTCTTCCATGAAACTATTATCATCAGTAAACCAACTGTCATCCATAAACAAGATCAATAACCTCTAAACAGTTATGCTCTATAGGGGTACAATGGTCAGGTCCAGGCATAAGGGTAGCTGAATTTAAAATCTGACAGGTTTCAAGTATTATTTCAGGCATATTTATAAGAGTAGCCTGGTATTTAATAAGTTGGCCTCCCATCATCCATTGGTAGCCTTTGGTTTCTAAGACTCTCTGGACCTGATGTGAAGTCATTGCAGTCAGGGACTGTCCTGTAGTGAGCTTTGAGGCTCTCTTTACCAGGAGGGTTGTTATGTGCTTGTGTAAAGTCTTTGTTTACAATTGTACCTCAGTAGGATAAATATGACTATGAAGGATGAAACCATCAAGAAGCCCTTTTTGTTTGAGATCCAGCATCAACAATATCCTAATTATAAGGAATCACTGGCGAGTGGGAGAAGACTTGTCAAGAGATAAGGCATCTCCAAGTGCATCATCCAATCCAATCATAAAGAAAGTGGGTCATCCATTATCTCCACAAGTCCATAGTTAACCCTATGGAGTGGGGTATACTCTGGCTTTTAAGGAGCAATTTCATTATCCCAGCCACATAGAATTGGTCAAGGTGCTAGTTGAGATATACAATCATTGGGGAATCAATCCCATTTTCAAGTTGTTTAAATAATCATGTGCCCATGGGGTCCTATTATTATCCCGACAGAATAACAAGCACAGAGATTGTCTATATGAGCTATTGTGTAATTTCTCTGAAGTTTCCTTCAAGTTGTCTAGCTTAGGTAAACAACAAACATTTAAAGACTGTCAGATCTACAATTTCACATCCACAAGGGTGTGTTACTGAAACATAATTTTTCTCTCTAAAATAACCCTCATTTTTAATCAGAGATAGCCAAATCAGGACAAACTTATTTGAAAAACAAGTCCAGTTTTAACAAACTTGGCCTAATTATTTACATAAGCTCAGCAAGAATAATGATTGATCATGTAGATCTTTGAGAATCTGCTTTGCTGGAACTTTTCATAAGGAAATCTCTAGGTTGAACTTTTAGCAGCCTCTCCAGGCCAGAAGCCAAGCCAAGTACTTGCCATCAGACATGCCTGCAATACCTGTAGATTTGGGCAAATTCCTCTTCATGAGGTTCCCAAAGTATCCTGAGGTTCCTGTACCCGCCAGGAAGTGACATTCTTTACTCACCTGGTGAGGCTGCTGGGAACCCTGTAAGCAAGGTATCAGGCCAACAGGTTCCATGGGGCTTTATGGCTCCAGGTTTCATAAAGTCAACCTTAGTTCCTTAAAGCTGTTTGGTTGTATCTGAGTCTATGCATGTCTCTCTCAAATATGACGTTCCAGTCAAAGCCTTGGTAAAATAACCAATGTTTCCAATGATGTCCTGTTACAAGGAGAACAGATTCTTATTGAACTTATGCAAATGACTATGATTGCCATGGAAGAAAGAATAGTTACTGAGACCTTTTGAATCTTAGAAGGTTCAGGTAGAGAGAAAAGTTAAATGCTTCAATTTGTTCACAAATGAATACTTTATCATGTTTCTGTAAGTCATATCTTACAGGTATCTTAAGAGAAGGTTTCCTTAATCAGGAAGAGTAAACATTAGAGAACCAGCAGTGTTTCAAACAAGAGTCACAAAACTATAATTGTCTTTTTAGTTCATTTAGTCCCAAGTTACTAATTATTGTTCAGTTTGAATGTAGCTTTTAGTTAGTTCTGGAAAATCTCACTCATTTCATTTTCATGATCTTAAAGATATTGAATACCTGTATTGTCCTAAAAAGTCCTTTATATGAACCTCCTTGAAGATGAAACTCATTTTGCAAGACAATAAGAACAATTATAAATGACAAAAACTCAGAAATGGACATTGCTAATGATCTGTTATGAGAGATCATTATGATATGATTGACAAGGAAATTCAGTTATTCTGTGACGCATAACACTTCCATAGCCAGAATATCAGAGTGATGATGACCTTATACCAGAATGTAACATACCACACAAACAACACTAATTAGTCAATGAGACTTTATTCATGATTTAAAACTTGGGGAATTTTGTTAAAACTTTAGAAAGTTTTAAAGCACATACCTAAACAGGATAAGGGATGTTAAAGACCTGATAAAGGCAAAACATAGAAACTGTTTTTTCTGGGCAGGCAAAGAGAAAACAACTGTTTACATTTTCTTATCAAGAGTAGACAAACAATTCAAGAAAACTTATCTTTCTGAACAGAGAGAAAGCAAATTTTCAATCTTATACCAGTGTACTTTAAAATCCATTCATTTCCATCTTAGTCCATCCTGACCACACCTAAAATTCCTTTCCAAGGATTTCCCATTACAAACCTTCTACTTTTCTACATACAGAGTTGTTTCCCTTATGTCCATCAACCTTAATTATATTTAACAGAATTTTGCACTCTTAGAAACCTTAGTCTCCAATGAAGACTAAGTAGAACCAATCGTGAACTGTTAGACCAGAATTCTTTAGATGGCAAATTTGTGAATCAGTTAAGCACAACACATGTTTACCAACAGATTTAAATATCCTTAGTTTCTTTGCAATAAGAAGTGAAAAAGCACAACCCTATGTCCAGTAATCAATGACTTAGCATTTTATCCTATTTGGAAAATACCAAGATGTCCAACGAATTTAATTCCATTTATCATCCAAGTTTCACATTTACTGCTGATAACTTAAAGACATGTCTATCTTAATTAAACCAACAAACTTAACTTAGTTTAAATACTGAATTATGTTCCACCTGGATCCCCCCATTGCCAATTTTTACCTGAGACACTGGTGGGGAAATCTGGAGTAGGTGGTGTTAGGTCCAGGGGGTGATCTTCTTGCTCCTTAACAGTGAAGGAGCCATGGTGGGAGGCACTGAGGGTGGTCTAGAAGCCCGTTATGCAGGCCACATCCAAGGTGGTGCAGAAACAGGAGAAGGGGGAGACAGAAGAGGCAAAGTGCTGTCAGAAGGCAGAGAAAGGGTTCCCGGTTCTAGAGCTCAACAGCTCCAGCAGAGGAGCAGATTCCTTGTTTTCCCACCAATAAGGGGGAATAGGCAGTCCATGTCGGGCCAGAGAAGACAGGGAATTTCCCCAAAACAAAGGGAGTTAAGGCAGCTGCTTGGGAATATTCCTTAAAATCCCCATCCCAAGGGAGACTAACCACAATTGGCTCCAGTTATAGCTATTAACCCCGGAAATGAGTGAGGGAGAAGCTCCCACATCTATTAGGAGGAGGAACAAGTGAGAGAAAAGAGAGAGTCAAGAGTCCCCTTTGCTAGGGAGGGTCTATATTTCCTCCAGCAACCTGGGTTTATTTGGAGGAGGCCTATTTAGATAATTATCATCCAATATGTCAAGAGAGAGTTTACTAGCTGGCCCATTTGGGCAAACACATTCTGCAAGAGGCCTTTAGGTCAGAGTCCTGGTGTAGAGCAATGAAGGTACCCTAGGTCCATGTGCCCTATTTCCTGCAGAGAAGATCTAACTGATAGATCCCACTGAGACCATGCAGTGTTACAGGAGCTCTGTCCTTTCCTAAGTTTTGCAATCTGAATTGTTTCCAGTGGGTTAACAGGCACCCCAAGGGAGAGTCCTTGGGAACTGAAGAAAAGAGAAGGTCCATTACCTAGAAAATCCCCGCCCCCACCGACTCCTGAGTGGTCAGAGGTTCCTGGTGTCAAAGCAACCCGAGGCGTCCCCTGAACAAAATCGCTATGACCACCGCTGCCAATAAAGGCCCCTGTAGGAGGGATGTTAGCATCCCCCCACTTCCCCATTGCATCCTAGGCTACAGATGGGTGCCTGGCTATGGACTGAAATACCATGACTTGAAGGTCATGCCGTGAAGGTCATGCCTTATCTTATTTTGCCTTGAAGGTCATACCATAGAAGGTCATGCCTTATTTTACCTTGCCTTGAAGAACCTGCTGTTTTTAAACCATGGAGAACACTCGAAAAGTTTTATGAAGGGAAATTACCCAATTTTGTAGCTAAGTAGTTAGTAGAGGACATTGATGAAAAACAGTAAAGATGGAAATCCATCATGATCTAAGGGACATTCCAACCCATGTGGTCTTTATAGCCAACTACTCAGTTGGGTTTTAATTCCATCAGGTACTGGTTTCAACCGGCTTCAAGTGGAGGTCCCGCAGCCAGAAGTAGCTAGACCAGGGATGTGGAGGGGATCACATTAGACCAATCAGGAGGAAACCTCACATGGTAGTCTTAAGATCAGCAGCTGTCCTGGTGACTTAGGTGGCTGTCCCATGCCCAAGACAGATGACTTTGTATAAGGACAGCAGTAAAGAGAGGGCATCAAGTTTCTGGGTCTTATTACCATTCCAGCCAGGGTACTAACTTCCAGCCAAAAGGCAGGCTTTCTCCTCCCTGTAGAGTAGCCATGGGCTAGGGGATTGCAAGCCTGAGCAATTGTCATGAAAGTGTTCCAATAAGACCGTACTCCTTGAAGAGCCCCTGGAATGAGAGTAAAAGAAGAGGAGAGAGAGTACTCACCAAGTTTGCACCATGACTCAGAGTCCAGATGAGATTCTGGACTCAAAGCCCCACGTTCAGACACTATATGATGTAGGAAAGATGTTATTAGGGTTCGAAGCCGATGGCTAAGAAAGAATTCTTGAGACATCTTTGGTGCAAAAAGGTGGTTTTATTAAAGCACAGGGACAGGACCCATGGGCAGAAAGAGCTGCAATGGGGTCCTGAGGATTGGCCCATTATATACTTTCCAGTTGGAAGGGGGTTAGGGATAATGTAAGTCACTAAGGAATTTTGGAAGCAAGGTTTCCAGGACCTTGAGGGGGCTAGCTATTGTTGGGAAAAGTTCATGTATTACCATCTAATAAAACCTTAGTCATGAGACCCTTCAGATGTATATCGGTGGGGGCCATATGCTTGGGGATAATTAGCAACATGTATCTTGGGGGGTTTTAGAGATAAAGGAAGTTTCCAAAGGAATTTTTATACGTTAAAGTAGACTTACAGGATCCTGGATGGGGGGACCAGGGGGAGTGGTCAAGCTATGATTGCCTTTTGCCCTTAGCAAAGTATCAACATTGAGGCAGTTGAGTCCCTAGAGGAATGTCACTCTGCGTGTTTCAAGGACTTGTCAGTGGGCTGTAGGTAGTAAGGAAATTTAATAATTTTTCTTCTGCCTTTGTTTCCCACATCAAGAGCAGATGAGCTCGAGAGAGAGAGAGAGAGAGAGAGAGAGCTGTGAACACCTCGGTTTAGGCTTCTAATCTTGTGTTGACAGTTGTTAACAAGGAAGTGGAATATTCATTACCTGGAGTGAGGACTTCTAGAAAGCAGGGTTTTTCATTTTTTTCTTCCTTATTTGATCAGGGGTTTCCTGTCATGGTACCTGCCATCTTGGCCCGGTCTGGTTTGAAGTGACTTCTTGTGCCTTTGTTTTGGAGCACTGCCAGGACAGGCCTCTGCCTTTCCTGATAGCTGACCATGACTTCCTCTTTGCTGGCTTCCAGGTATCCTGTTAGAACCTGACCAACTGCCCGCTCTATTCATTTGAGACATGGGAGAGAGATTTGTAATTATGGAACTACAATTACCTGGGAATTTATGGTAGAAAAATTTCCTTTAGAAATAACATTTTAGTCCATTTGTTCTTTAAAACATCAGTTATTTATTTTGCCTCCAAATTCTTAGCTTCAAAACAACAAATGCTGGAAGTCAGAGGACCTGTGTAATAAATTCCAACTTGTCATTGCTGTTTTACACCAGCCACCCTTAGTATTACCTTCTCTTCATTCTTAGCAGCAAATAGCAGTATCCTTTCTTTGTGGTATAATTTTAAAAGTCTATTAATCCTATTATCAAATATTGAAAACAGTTTCTTCAATAGATTGGCAAATAATGGAGAGAAGTGTTATAGGCGCCTGTAATTGCATGACTCCTAGAAATAGAAGAACTAAGTAATGCATTCTGAACAAACTAGTCTTAGTGGTGATGACTATTCATTTATAAAAAGTGGTACAAAATATCCTGTGCAACTCATTTAAACCATAAGTAAACTTTCAATAAAGTTCTAGTTTACATAAAGCATTTTAAAATAAACTCAAAAGAAATTTTCTATATGAATCATCTCAGTGGTTTACTTCTCCTACTTATCATTTTAAAATTTTACTGCTGGGTCGCTGCTATACATCAGTGAAGCAGTACCTAGCATTAAGAAATAGCGTAAGAAACCAATTTATCCATTCACATCTTTCATAGACATCCTGTAAAGTCTTCTTTAAATCATACTTTATTTAGAATTATGTTCCAAAAGCAGCATTCTGAGGTTAAATATCAAACTGCATTCCCTTACTATTAGAAATTATGATAGTCTATTTGAATTCCACTGTTGGAGATTTTTCAAAAACATGTCATAAAAAAATTATGACAGTTGGAAGAAATAGCCAATTAAAATTCTGCTCCATCAACAAAAACATGAAGTATTTATATAGTAGTATAATAGCAAAATATTTGATTATGAATAGGGCATATGTGCAAACCCTGGCCCATAGTAAATGTTAACAAATGCTCCTGAAAGAATGAATCAATAAATCAAAAATGAATGAACAAATAAATCAATAATAAAGACAAGAAGTACGTATTATAATTCTCACCAAATTACCTTTTTCATAAAGAAAAATCTATCTTTTCATGTATCCTTTTTTTCTACCTAACTATCCAAAGGTTATTTTTATAATATTTTATAGATGGTAAATTTTTTCATATTGATTAATTTATACTGAATTTCTTAAGTATATCAGTTTTTATCTATACTATATGTAGAGAGAAAGGATGTACAGTTTGGGAAGTAAAATAACTTCCCACAAATAAAATATTAAATATATCATAAGGACATAGGTTTTCTTCTCTATGACATATCTGTTTATATTCACATAAAAAGAAACAAAATATTTATGGGACAGCCATTATGTGCCAGTGTTTCAACTGCTCTCCTTTAAATGAGAAACTTGCAACAATCTAAGATAAAAATTATTGCCCTCATTTTATCATTTTATGAGCCCAGCTACATTAAGGGAATTTCCCAGGGTCATCTAGTTAGTGATTAACCAAGATCCAAATGTCTCCCACTTCATTAAGAAGGACAGCACAGTCTTAAGGGAAAAGCTCTTATTCTTTCCACTTCAACAAGATGGATGCAGTAAGAGAAAAAAAAATACTTTTTTCTCTGCCTTTCTAAAGTTCTTAGGTGAGATCCCTCTCTAATGAAAGACAGATTACCAGGAGAAAAAGAATCAAAAGTTTAATAACATGCATGGGAGAGACCCTGAAAAAAAAACTGAGTAACTCCCTGCAATGGCCCACGCCATCGCCTTAAATCCCATGTCCAGCTAGAGACAAAAATGTTGGAGGGACCAGGAGGCAAGTTGTGGGAGGTGACCAAGAAAGGAACAGTAAAGGAGGGAAAGGTTGTTATGCAAATTTAAGTCTTTGCTGTCTCCATTGATAAAGAGTTTCTAGAGATTTAGAGTCATCCTTCTCTTCCTGGTACGGAGAGGAGGACACCCTTCCAAATGGAGAGTCCCCTTACAAATGTAAATGTCTCTTACAAAAGGGTTTCAGTGGTTTTCAGACCTTCTTTTGTGTCTGTAGTTTCTTAAAATAATCAACTCAAGATAATCCTTATGCTAAAGAGGTATATTGTGGGGTGTTATGTTCTCCTCTTCAATGTCACACATGATGAGAGAGCACAAGTTAAAGGAATTCCCATGTTAGAAATGAAAGAAATAAATGAGGATATAACAGGTCAAACTTCAATGTAATTAAGGAAGATTGAGTTGATAAATGGTTAATTTACACTGGGTCTTCTATTCTAGATCTAATATACTTCACACAATTCAGTGTGAGTGAGACTTATTGGGACTAAAGTTAAGGAAAACACATGAGATAATATTTAAACTTGCTAGCTAATATACAATAGAGTGTGTAAAACAGGAAAAGAGATTTAGAAATGTGCTCCCACATGTGTGTCTATCAAATGAAGAATTCATTGAAGCTGGATAAGAATGCTTGCTTATCATTCAAAGGAACCTGTAGTACAAGTAGTTAATCAGCACTACTAAAATCTCTAGAATACAACAAGGATATTTCTCAGATTCCAAGTCTCTTGAGATGGAATAGACCTCCAGGGGACCAGGCAAAGTGGCACCAGAAGTTATTAAGTAGCATCTGTTAACATGACCCCATGGGCCTCCAATCAATGACATCCACCTTCACAGGAGACCCTTGCCCCTAAATGTGCTCTTAAAACTCTCACTTGCAAGCCACTGGGGAGTTCAGGACTTTAGAGCATTAGCTCCCCATTCACCTGGTAGCACCACGCCACTAAATAGTCTCTTTTTTTCTTTGCAGAAGCTGGGTGTCTGTTCAGTTTTTATTGGCTTGTTGAGCATCAGGTGCCTGAACTCTAGTTTGGTGCCATTACTTCACTTCTGTGAAAACAGAATCAAAGTTTGCATTCAGTTGTCTAGAATTTACTTCTAAAACTCTTTTTTATACTGCTTTTTGATTTTGACTAT
>NW_022589708.1:8151213-8472312 GCF_004348235.1 Phoca vitulina
TTTTTTTTTTTTCCAAAGATTTTATTTATTTATCTGACAGAGAGAGACACAGCGAGAGAGAGAACACAAGCAGGGGGAGTGGGAGAGGCAGGCTTTCCACTGAGCAGGGAGCCCGATGCGGGGCTCGATCCCAGGACCCTGGGATCATGACCTGAGCCGAAGGCAGACGCTTAACGACTGAGCCACCCAGGCGCCCCTCTTCTTATTATTCTTATTGTGAATTACTCTCCCCTTCTCTTTGAAGCCCCAGGCCTCAACCCATTCCTTAGCTCAGGATGGCATACAAGCCTCAATTTCTCTGCTTGTCCTTGGGTCTCAGATTCTTATGGGCCATACATATGTAATTAAATTTGTTTTTCTCCTGTTAACCTGTTCTATGTTAATTTGATTATAAGACCAGCCAAAGAACCAAGAAGGACAGAGAAGCTTTTTTTTCCTCCTCAACAGCATATTAAAGAAATACAGTTCCTAAAACTCTAGGAAGTTGTGACATGCACACCTCTGCTAAAATTTCATGGAGAAGACTAAGAAAAAAAGTGAAAGAGTCTTTGATCTCAAGGTTTTGACTCACCACGTTCAAACAGAGATTGGGGCTGCCTGTCAGAGAGTCTGTCAGGGGTCCCAACTCAGGATGAGAGCCCCCGCATTTTCTTTGCAAAGTAAAGGCTAAACATCCATCTTATGCTATGAATGAATGAAGTTCTTGGTAAACACACCAACATAATGTAGTCAAAAGCAAAAAGCAGTACAAAAAAGAGTTTTAGAAGTAAAATTCTAGAGAATAATTTTTTTTTCTAAAGAGAGCCAGTTTTTTTAAAGATTTTATTTTTTTAAGTAATCTTTACATCTAACATGGGGCTCAAACTTACAACCCCAAAATCAAGAGTTGCATGCGGTACCGACTGAGCCAGTCAGGGGCCCCTCAAGGTTTTGAGGCTTTTCATTTGCCCTTGGGTATACTTTTTCCTTACTGCCTTATTAAATTATAAGCCCCATCCAAGCACTGCCACTTTTAATTCTTCAGATACTTGGTTCCTTGTCTTCTTTGCATTTCCCATTATTTCAAATAATCTTGTGGTTTTCTTCACTTACTTCTGTGTTTCCTCTCTGATCCCCTTTGGAATATTAACTCCTGTATAGGAGATGATCTTATTTCTCTCACTTCTATGTATTTAGTACCAATAAGTCTTCTTGAAACACATTCAATATTAAACACGTATTTACTAATTTAATGAATCTACTGAAAATACAAGGTATGATCACCCACTGCCACAATACAAGAGCTTATGCTTTAGGTGCTACAAAGAAAGTGGCAGCTTCTTACAATTGTAATGCAAGGAATGAAGCATCTGAGCTGTGCCACTGGTCATAATTCCAGGGCCAGGTTCAGTGCAGATGGTCTTAATCTGTAACAGGTAAAGAATAGTCTACTGAAGCAAAGGAAATAGGTTTGAGCCTGTTGCTTAGAAAGGGCAAAATATTTAAGAGTAGCTTTTGTGAAGAAAGTAATAAGGTAATAAAGATATGCCCAACAGGAAAGCTCGACAAGAGTGAAAGCTTAGCTGAGCACATTGAGCAAGAATTGGTAGTAAACCCTCTCCTTCACTTGTTCAACATTCATTGAACATCTCCTTTATTAACTGTCCTGACCAATTTCTTGTTTCTTTTTCAGGGGTTTAAATCTATATCCAAACAGTCCATCTTATTTGCTAGGCAGCCACTCAAAGACAAAGGGTATTGAAAGACTTTCTATTTGTGCATAAATATGTAGCAGATGCTATATCATCTCTTTGCAAAACATTCTGAAACTATGAATGATTATTAAATAATTTTATGTACTGTATTTTTTACAAGCATATAAAACTTTAGTGAGTTTATTCTCTAAAATACTTCAGAGACTCTAAAGTAGAAACCCTTCTTTTGATAATGGGGCTTTATGGTTCTTTCTGTGAACATAAATGTATCTATTTGAAGGCTTCCCTAAAACAAATTTATCAGTATTCTGCTATGTGATGTATATTTACTACTTTATAACACTTAAGTAAAGGAAAGTTCGCTCAGTCTCACTCTCTTTCGCCCTCACTCCTTTTCTCTTCCTACCAGATTCACAAGCTTTAGGAAATGGGGATAAAAAGTTGTACATGTTGCTTAATATGTCTGCTACCAACAAGAATTTGGAAAAGCATTTTAGTAAGAGAAATAGAAACAGGGAATACAACTTGGAGAGATGACAAGACAGAAAGGCTCAAGAGTATGTCAAAATCAAAAGAAAAAGTAAATAAAAAGAAGAAAGCAAAGGTCCTTCTGGTGGGCAGAGGTAACCAGGTGTGGATACTAAGGAGAGAGGTGAATTTCCTCTCTGAACCAATATTCTGATGCTGTGTCTTATTTTCATTGTACACTACTTGCTAGCTATTTAAGATTTTATAAAGTTCTCTGCTACTAATTCTCTTTACAGACCTCGGCTCCTCTGGAAGGAATGCAAGGAGCAATTTTACACAATGAGGCCCTTTTTACCTCTGAGCACTACTCTACTCTTCCCCTTGTTCAAACACCTTTCCAGCACACCGCCTTCTCGCTCTACCTAGTACATGAGAGCCAGGCTGAATAAACTTACTCTCCTCTCTACCTGGAATACTCCCTTGCTGGGCAGCTATATGGACATCTGGAGAGGCTCTTACTCCTTGAATTTATGATGGCCTTCGAATGTATTCTTTCTATAGTCAATTTCCTGTTGCCCGTATGTACTTTCCCCTAAAATCTAAGCACCCTGCTCATTGCTGCAGGCACTCAATTAGCATGTATTAAAGGAAGGAAGAAATAAATGAATAAGCATATTCCCCTTGTACCCTCTTGGTGATACATGTGTTACTGTTCTGGATGTTCTGATCATGCCTTGGGGAAGTATGCATAGCAATTGGCAGTCAAATCAGGGAAAAAAATGTTTCCAGTGGCCTCAAAACAACTGCAAAATTATTGCTGAAAATTCATCATATGAATCAAACCCCCAAAATGACAATCTATTGGTACACAGTTCATAATAGTCATTAAAAAGATCCACGAAACACTCAGTGAGTAGAATTTCCCTGTGTTTGATAAGAATAAAATTAAAGCAGACATCTCTTAAGCCATAAAGGTCAGTGGTATATGTGAATTTATGCAATTATAAAATAGTGATTACTGTGCCATTCAAATGAATGGAGGAGAAACAAAAAGAGCTGTTTCATGGAGATAACATGCCTTGTTGGCCGGGCTGGGAGGACACCATACCGTCCTATGCTCTTGGAGGAATGCACAATAGTAAGCCACCATTGGAGGGGTATTTTGCAATATCTAGCAAAATGAATTTGTTCTTTGGCTCAGTAACACCACTCTGAGGTGTCGTATCTCAAGGATATGCTGTCCAAAATGTGAAATGTCCTCTGCTTGAGACAACTCTTTGTAATAGAAAAAGACTGGAAACTACCCAACTGTCCTTGACATGTCGAAGAAACTGTGGCATGTACATAAAATGAAATACAATGTAGCTGTAAAGAGAATGAGAAAAAAATCTCTTTATATTCCCATTAAATTTTCTTCAAGATTATTATCAACTGTTAAATGAAAAAAGCAAAATGCAAAATTATGCATAGGATGATTTTATCTAAGAAAGTACTTACATTTTTAAAAATGATTTCTAGATAATCAAACGTACATTTCTCTATACATTCTCCAACAAACTATAAAGAACAAGAAAAAGAACCAATAAAAACCATACAAATTCTGCAGCAAGAAAACAGAGAAACATTACAAATTTCCATTTCCAGAAAACGGTCTCTCACGCTCCTTCTGTAACGTTTTACAGAACACTGGGGCATTTCAGAAAAATTGCATAGAAAAGAGAAAAGGGGATTAAGCTCAATCATCCCCAGAAGGTCCACCCTAAGCAGGGAAATATTGGAAAGGATCCTCAGGTAACCAAGGCACTGACTGGAGAGAGCATAGCAATGGGGTAGGTGGTCTCCAAAACACAGTATCCTGGAGAGAAGGTGGGATGAGGAAAGGGAGAGAAGCCTGAAGCAAATGGAATACTGAGTGAAAACTCTGAGCCAGATGGAGACATTTAGAATCCTGGAAGACAAAAAAAAAAAAAAAAGAAAAAATTGAAGGACACACAACATTTGCCCTCCAACATTTACCACCAGCCCCCCAAGGTCCAAAAAAAAAAAATTGCAAGCCAATAAAAAATTGTCACTCAAAAGGAAGGGAGGGCATCAGGATGGAAGTTTCACTTCTCTGAAGATCATGTATTCGTAGTTTTGCCTTTAGAAATATGCACGTTTTACATGATTCTGAAACAAAATTAAAACAGTTTCAAAAAATAATCCTTAAGGGGACACCGGGGTGGCTGAGTGGATTTTGGCTCAGGTCACCATCTCAGGGTCATGGGATTGAGCCCAGCGTGAAGCCTGCTTAAGATTCTCTCTCTCCATCTCTCTCTGCCACTCCCCCACCTTTCCCCATCTCTAAAAAAATTAAAAAAATAAATAAATCCTTAAGTATCAAAAGCAAAATAAAATTATGTTGTCTCTTTCTTACATTAGTAGCCTAATTAAACTAAACGATTTCAAAACACAGTAATTCAGCTATATATATCTGGTGAGATGTGCCCCCAAGAACAACAAGTAAATCCAAAGAACTCTTAAGCTCTTTCATTATTGATATCTTATAATGCAACTGAGGTGACACAGAGATCATAGAAGAGGATGGATACATATATGATAGAGGAAATAAGTGTGTGATTAAGATTCTCAGTAGAAGCAACAGTGACCCAAATGTAAACTCAAAGATGTAAAAATTCAACAGTTCTAACTTTGAACTTGAAATTTCAATATGAAAAATTTTATGCCTATTTCCTTAAAATATTTCCTAGCTCTGCCTAAGGGAAAGCCTACAAACAATGACCAGCCCAAGCAAGAGTAATCCTAGTGGGTTATAAGTAGAGAACACTGATAATATGTGTGATCAACCCCACTATATTTAACTTCAGCCAACTGAGCTAATATAAAATGTCAATGTTATATTTCCATTTTAAAATCAATAATGGTGAGTTAACTTTATGTATATTAGGTTCAGAACTTAATGTATTATGCACATCCCATTATAAATTTGAACCACTTTCAAAATCATGTTTGTACAAACATTTACGAATCAATTTCACTGAGGTCAATACGCAAGTTTCTTAGTGTTAAAAGTGCGTGACCTTCAATTTTTTAAATACAATAAACTAGCAAAGAGTATCTTTAAAAAAAGTGCAAGAGACATATGTTGCTGCCTTGAATCTCGTGTTAACTCACACTTGCCTCTATTTTATCAGTGAATTCCAGCTGAAGTGTCTGCTAATAGCAATTACCTCCAGGATTGAAGTTTCTGCATTTAGAGGACTTATCTATGTTTTCTTTTGTTTTGTTTTTCAGTTTTAATAAATACAAACTAATGAAAGAAAAGAGCACTTGGTCTGTGCTCTAAACAATTAATCTCATACTGAGACAAGCCTAATCCCAATTTGCTTTTGAAATAAGCATTGTCACCCTAGGAAACTATATACTTATTCTAGCATATTGTTGTTGAATAGAACATTTTTGCAGTTCAGCTATGGAGTTGATTTTGAAGCTAGTTTATGGGTCATGGAAATCAGTATTATTCCATTGTATATACACATAGCGTGCTGTTACCCAGAGGTATTCTGTTATTCTGCTTTGAAATAAGAAAAGGAAAAAAAAAAAAAAATCTTCCATAAAGCTAAAGGGATAAAGGACCTTAACTATTACATCTGCTGATAGGCTTACCTACTTCTTGATTCATTTTATGTTATATAAAGATGTGTATTTCTAGCCTCCATGTTTATTTATTTATTTATTTATTTATAATTTTTTTTTATAATTTTTTTAAAGATTTTATTCATTTATTCGACAGAGAGAGACACAGCGAGAGAGGGGACACAAGCAGGGGGAGTGGGAGAGGGAGAAGCAGGCTTCCCGCTGAGCAAGGAGCCCGATGTGGGACTCGATCCCAGGACCCCGGGACCATGACCTGAGCTGAAGGCAGACGCTTAACAACTGAGCCACCCAGGCGCCCTCTAGCCTCCATGTTTATTTAAATGAAATTGCAAAGGAATCTTTAAAAACATCTCTATGCGTAGCAAGTTGAAACACTTTATATAAAAACAAAAGGGATTGAGAAGCAAGTTAAAACACTTTATGTAAACATACCACAGCTTCAGAAAGCCTACAACCAAAAACTATGCAATTACTGGAGAGGCACTATTATTTAATGCCAAGGAGGGGCCCCTGACCTTGAGAAAGACTACTTGGATTTGTACCCAACCTGCAACGCTTACCAGCTGTGAGACTTTGGGCAAGTAAGTTAACTCATGGGTGCCTTAGTTTCTTAGTTTGTAAGTAGTGCCTTCTGTCTATTTCAAAGATGAAGTGAATTAATAATGGTACACAGAGCACATTTAGAGGACTGTCTCCCACATGGCAAACATTAAATAAGTGAGAGTCTTCTTCCTTGCTTCCGTCGCTTTGTTTAGCGGCCATGTCTTCACTGGCTTGACTGTGTTCTCTTATTCTCAGAATATGCTGGAGGTATTGATTTTTCTAATTAGAATGTTTTCTAATGAGGGGTAAGAAATCACATGATTAAATGCTTATGTTTGACTTCTGAGTTTCATTGCAGAAGAGTGTCCATGTTTCCCAGTTCAAAATTTGTTATTAGATTCACCTGAGTTTTGCCGACCAGAAGCATTTTCCTAGAATTGCTCAGTCTTCTACTTTGCTGCCTTATGTATAAGGCAAATGTTGCTGCAAATGTCGACGGTCCCTTCAGTGATCGCATTCCTGGCTGCTCACAGCTACTAGGACTGCGCTCATCAGTCATCAGAGCCAAGAGGGGAGCCCCTTCTCCAAGGCGTGCCTGGCACCTTGCCACCCCCCTCCTCACTGACCGATTTCTGAATATATCCTTGACCTTTAAAAATATTGCAGATAGCTGCTTTTTCTTTTACAGGTATAATAGCATCTAAAAGTTATGCTCTTGAGTTCAATTTTAAGATTCCCTTTTCACTTCTAAGGGCAGTTGGTATTTTAATAGATTCCCTCTGTTTTATTATTTTGTTTTAAATCTGCTCATCCACCGCTACCTGTTCTTGTTTGCACTTGAGTTTTTCTTCATATTTCCTGCAATTTTTCTTATGAATTGAAGACCTTTTTCTTTAACAAGTTATGGTTAAATAAATCTAGAATGGAGAATTAATATCCATGTGGTACTGGCCTCATATATTTGATTCCATAAATTTTATAAGTGTTATATTGTACTTAATGGACGTACACTAATGGCTTCACATACCTGATTCTACACATTTTAAATGCATTATTCTGGGCTTAATGCATTATTGCTAATACACACCTAACAAGCTTTTAAACTGTTTGGATCAATACAGGATTGATCTATATGTCTTCAGATTTCAAGTTATTATATGCTCTTTGAATGCAATTTCATATTTGAGTGTTATTTTGATAAGTATTTAAAATCCTGTAAAATATCTATTTTTCCTTATTTTCTTTAGAATACCATGAACAACAAATCAGTAGAGAGAAATTACAGTAAGATTAGAAGGGCTCACAATCAGTGGTTCTTTACAAACGGGCTATCGGTTCCTGCAGGAAATAATGGATGATGTTCAGGAAAAAGAATTCAAACCGCATGGGACACATTGGTGCATCTCAAGTGTAATTTTTTTAAAAGATCTTATTTGTTTATTTGACACAGAGAGAGAGAGAACACAAGCAGGAGAGGGGCAGAGGGAGAGGGAGAAGCAGACTCCCCTCTGAGCAGGGAGCCTGACGCGGGGCTCGATCCCAGAACCCTGAGATCATGACCTGAGCCCAAGGCAGACGCTTAACTGACTGAGCCTCCCAGGCGCCCCTCTAAAGTGCTACTATCAGGCATCACGCCTCTCCTTCAGGTGTGTGGAAAGGTCCCTGAACTGCACAGGGCACTGGGAGCAAAGCCACTTCTTTACCTGTTATTTTCTTCTCTGGGTCTAAGGCAGTTTGTTCAGGTTTTAAAACTGGATGCTTGCCAGATAGGTTGTTCTCATCTCCTTTGTAGCCGTAGCATCGTGAAGCCCTGAAGCCCTGGTCCTCGGCCTCAGCCCTGAATCTGAGCTGCTAAGTTTCTCTGTCTGCCGTCCAGGCTTTGAGGGAGTTCCATGTGGAATCCACCATTCCATTTTTTTTTTTTCTTTCAGATTTCCCTGATGTATTTATTTCCTAGGCTGTTGGAACAAAGTACCACAGATGGGTGGCTTAAAATGTGAGACTTATTGTCTCATAGTTCTGGATGCCAGAAGCCCAAAATTAAAGTGTTGGCAGGGCCATGGTCCCTCAAAACCCTCTCCCGAGGCTCCTGCCTTGCCCTCTGCAGCTTCTGGTGGGCTCCAGTGTGTTTTGGTGGTGGCTGCATGACTCCAGTCTCTGGCTCTCTCATCACTGGGTGGTCGGCCTTCTGGTCTGCCTCTCATCCCTTCCTATACCCGGCATGTTGCATTAGGGTCCACCTTTTTTTTTTTTTTAAGATTTTATTTATTTATTTGACAGAGAGAGAGAGACAGGAGAGAGGGAACACAAGCAGGGGAAGTGGGAGAGGGAGAAGCAGGCTTCCCGCTGAGCTGGGAGCCCAAGGCGGGGCTCTATCCCAGGACCCTGGGATCATGACCTGAGCCGAAGGCAGACGCTTAATGCCTGAGCCACCCAGGAGCCCCCATTAGGGTCCACCTTAATGAGCTCATCTTACTCATTACATCTGCAAAGACCCTACTTCCAAATAAGGGTATAGTCATAGGTCCATGGGTTAGGATTTCAACATATCTTTTAGGGGGACATGATTCAACCTGTAGTACCCAGGGTACAAACTGATTCTTTTATCTCTAGCAGAATTTGAAACTTTTACAATGTAAGACAAGGCTAGCTGTACTTGTTTACCAGTAACTTGATTTAGGTGATAATTTGTTTTGTATGGTTTTGTTATATTTATGAAGATGGATACATTCACTGAGTGGTAATATTTTATTGATCTCTTATAGGCAAGGCTGCGGCTGGGTAGTGCAGGGTATACATGTAAGTTAGACACAGATCTTTTATTTTTTTTAAAGATTTTATTTATTTATTTGAGAGAGAGAGAGATTGAGAAAATGAGTGTGGGCAGAGGCAGAGGGAGAAGAAGTAGACTCCTTGCAGAGCAGGGAGCCCGACATGGACTCAATCCCAGACCCTGGGGTCATGACCTGAGCTGAAGGCAGATGCTTAACTGACTGAGCCACCCAGGTGCCCCACACACAGATCTTTTAAAAGAGCTTACATTTTGGAAACAGGAAGAGGAAAACAAGTATACAATACTATAGATTTAAAATAGAAAAAAATTGTGCTCTAAGAGACAGGGATAACATGCAAAGAGGAAGGCAAATATGCAATTCTGAGCTTGCATGAGAGTGAGAGTCTTCTTCCTTGCTTCCGTCGCTTTGTTTAGCGGCCATGTCTTCACTGGCTTGACTGTGTTCTCTTATTCTCAGAATATGCTGGAGGTATTGATTTTTCTAATTAGAATGTTTTCTAATGAGGGGTAAGAAATCATATGATTAAATGCTTATGTTTGACTTCTGAGTTTCATTGCAGAAGAGTGTCCATGTTTCCCAGTTCAATTTGTTATTAGAGTGTTCTCTTATTCTCAGAGTATGCTGGAGGTAAGCATCTTCTGCACATGCTCCAAATACCTCACGATTGGTGGCCTGGATATGCCCCTGACTTAAAGCAGTTCTCGCCAAGGTGTGGCCTGACCACTATTTCTGTTTACGTCCATGGCAACATAAATTACAGAAAGTGCGAGCAAGCATTGTGACAGTTTTAAAGTAACTTCGGTAACTTTATGTATGGTGAATGCAACAATAATAATAATAATAATTATATGTAGGTTTGTGTTTTGTATGCTTTTTCCCCTTTTTCTTATTCTAGAAATTTGGTTTAATTGGATTTTGTAAACGTATAAAGCCGTGATGTATTGAAATTTTAAAAGTTAAACAAATTCTCCTCACCTACTTGAAATGCTCTGAAGTGAGGGCTCTCCCCTGGAGCAGGGTGATATTGAAATGCACAGCACGGTGGGGCCTTGGGTCAAAGTTCCTTGTCACCCACCCCCCCATCCCACAGACCCCTCGCTGCAGAGTTCAAGTGACTAGTAAGAAATTTAATACTTTCTGTTCAGAATCAGACTGGTCTAGATTGTCGAGGAAGTTATCCCAGGTATAAAGGTAATTACCTTTTGAAATACAGAAATATTCCATCCTCACAATGCCCAGTTTCACAGCAGCGAGGTCATGGCTAATGGAGCATGGAACTAACTGCCAAAACCCTGTTTTCTGCTTTCAACTCTCCCACTTCTGAGAGGAATGCCCTTGAACTCTTCTGCAACTTCACTCTTTAGAAATCGCTCCCCATCCACCACAGAGAGTATTTTTGCCACAGAAAGAGGAGATTTGGCATATGAACCTTTTCTGCAGTAGTCAAAGTTCTATATACATGGAGCAAGTTATTATTTTATGGCCAGGATGGTGTTGATTATTCAGGGATATGCCAATAAGAAAAATGTGATAATAATAAGAAAATAAGAAGAAGAAGAAAAAAAAGTGAAATCTTAGGCAAAACCAAAGACATGAACTTTTCTTGAGTCTTTCTATAAGGATTTTTTTGGCTAAGACATAATGGAGAATCTTTACAAGATAACTATTTCCAGTTTTCCAGTAGCTTGACTTGGGGATGGACTTCGACATATGTTTCTACCACCCGTCAAGGATGAACTGTAAAAACATTCGAATACTTTGATATTCTGCATCTCTTTACCTTGTTAAGACTAAAAAATATTGAATGTGGTTAAATTTTTTCTCAGAAAGGCTTTCAAAATAAGCATGAGACAACTGGTCTGTTTGCAGTTCTTCTCAAAGCAGGAGCTCCATAGTAAATATTGACCATGGTAGTTTCTTGCATCTATGAATATGTGTTTGGATTTGTATATGTATACTGGTAGATAGCTGAGAAAATTTTTCCTTAGATTTTGTTTTTGTTTTTGTTTTTGTTTTACATTTCTCTCTAAAAACATATAGGATGCTATGTTAGGTCAGCTGAAGACCAAGAACTTAAGCCAGCATAATTCCTGTCCCTGTATTAAACAATACTGGCATACTTTCCCATGTTTTCCAATACTGAGGTCAAGCAAAAATAGCTTATCTTTTTGCTCCAGGAATGACCTGCCCCTGGAAGATAAGACTCCAAAGGAACTAAACTACTTACTTATTAAGACTAAGTTTGCTCATCGAGACTTGGTTCAAGATTCTCACCTCTTTGGGGTGCCTAGGTAGCTCAGTTAAGGTTAAGTGTCTGCCTTCAGCTCAGGTCATGATCTGGGGGTCCTGGGATTTAGCCCCACATTGGGCTCCCTGCTCAGCAGGGAGTCTGCTTCTCCCTCTCCCTATGCCCCTCCCCCTCTCCTTCCCTTTCTCTCTCTCTCTCTCTCTCACTCACTCTTTCCCAAATACATAAAATCTTTAAAAAAAAAAAAAAAGATTCTCACCTCTTTGATATGCTTGCAAAACCAAAACGATTATATTATAAACTTGTCCATTTCCAACTGCTCTACACCTTGGAATATCCACCTTAAAATTGCCTATCCTGGGTTCTAAACCATCAATAGCTATAAACGTCTATTAGCACTTCCATAATTTCCCTACTGATACACTTTCCTAAGACTCAATGTGGTTTTCTTCCTACCATCATCATAAGTCTAACCAACAGGTTTTTCTTCTGGTTGTTTGGGGAAAGGACAGTGAACGAAGTGCACCAAAGGGATTTAATTAATATAGAATTCTAGGTCACCATATGCAATAGTATTTTTCTGCAAAGTGTTCTCATTTTTCCCCTATTCTTCCTTTAAAATCAATATTATTAGAGACATTGTTTAAGCTGTTTCCTTTGATGTGTTAGTTTTCTCCTGCACTGCATGGACGCGAAGGTCCCTTTCTTAGGTGGCTCTGACAGAGCGACATCTAATCCAGGCAACACAGTATATTTCACCACATGATTGTTTTGGTACCTTCCTCTTCTTATGAAAAGCAAAGGTTAAAAGAGACATACATTATGTCAATACTTGGATGTGGTTCTTAGACAGAGGGAATTTGAGCTCAGGCATGAGTCTCCCATAGAAAAAGAACTTTGAGAGTAGTTGTTGGGGACCCCGACTAGGAGCAGCCACAGATTGAAATAACAAAGTGGGAAGACCCTAAGTCTAGAGGCATATTTCCCAGATACAAGAAGCATAACTTCTTCAAGCAACAAGACTGATCCAGGAATGAAGGGAGCCACTGAACGGCCCCTCCAGGAGATGGTTGGGTACATTTGTGCCCTTAGGGTAATTATGGGGATTCTGAGGTCAAAAGACAGTAGTGCCACAGAGCAGTACTTTCACAAATGTTTCAAATTCATGTAATACTTTTCTAAGGAGAATGTGTCTATGAATCAAGTCTTCAAGGACAGCTTTATTATGCACAGAAGAAAATTTAAGACCAAGGTAATTTCCCAACACAACAACAAAAGTTTATAGACAAGGTGGCAGCCCTGTGTTAAATCTAAGAAAAATCCCCCCACAAAGACTAGGTTGCACACATTTACACAACTTAAGGGATCCATATTAATCAGCTTTGCATTGCTCTTCCCTGCTTTAGGGAAACTATAGATTGTTCGTTAGTAGACGCTACTTTTTTCATTCTTATCATCACTCTCCCAGCACAGAAACGACTGAATGATGAGACCATGTGGAGCAGGAAGCAGACCGTCTGGGGTCCTTCTGATTCTACCATTATCCTTTAGAGATCCAAGGATTTGGTAGCCAGACACTCAGAAAGATGTATCCTCTTGAACTATGTGCCATTTCCCCTTGTGGAGCCTGTCTGGAAAAAGACTCACACAAAATTAATTATGCAAGTTACTAAAAGAGAGATCAGCAGATATTACTGAAAGTCACTAAAATTACCATAAATTCAGATTTTTTACATTTGAACTAAGTGAATGTCTAATTTGAACTAAGTGAATATATATTTTTTTCATTTCTTTTAGAGAATATTTACAGGTATGTCTGGACACTTGAATAACTCATTGTTTTAGGGATTCAAGGACCAGCCTTAGAAGGACAGTCAGCCAAATTATTTATTCTTAAAAAATAAAACAAAAATTCCATTAATTAACCATTCAATTAATTAAGAGCATGGTCTACTATATCTCCAGGTAGGAGAGTTCATTTGAATTTTCCATAAAAAGGGAATCCAAACTCTTGCCGAAATATTTATTATTCCTAACTCAACATGTATAGTTTTATCAAGGTCAATTGGTTAATTAGTTCATTCAAGATTTGTTGAAGCTTATTCTAGGTCAAACAGTTTTTACTACTAAAAATACATAGATCTAAAGACTGTCTTTGCCTTTATGGAATAAAAGATGTTCTAGATACCAAATGTGAGAAGTTCACTGATGGGGTTATGATCGTTAATTTTATGTGCCAACTTAACTGGCCATGGGGTGCCCAGATATTTGATTGAACACTATGCTGGGTATTTCTGTCAGGACGTTTCTAGATGAAATGAACATTTAAGTCTGTTGACTTAGTGAAGCAGATTGTTCTCCCTAACATAGGTGGGCCTTGTCTAATCAGGTGAAGGCCTGCGTAGAATAAATGCTGACCTTCCCTCAAATAAGAGGGAACTCCTTATACCCAAATGCCTCCACAGGGGACGTTGGCTTTTTCCCACCTTTGGGCTTGAACTGAGACATTGATTTTTTGGTGTTGAGGCTGCCAGCCTTTAGACGGGAACTATGCCATCTGCTCTGCTGGGTGTCCAGCTTGCTGGTTTCAGGTCTTGGGACTTGTCAGCCTTCATAATCACATGAGCTAATTCCTTATAATAACTATATATTACATCCTATTGGTTCTGTTTCTCTGGAGAACCCTGACTAATAAAGAGGTTTACAGAGGATATCATGAGATTGTGGAGGAAAGATCACTTAATGAATCATAGAATAATTACAGATGGTTTCTCAATGAATTAAAGTTTAAGCTGAATTTTAATTTAACTATTTTAAAACTGCATGCAAATTGTAGTGTTCTTCAAAGAAAAAAATACAGTCCACTTCAATATCTTCAAATCTTTTTAACATCAGAAATGTCTTTCAAATAACATTTTATAAACATCTCCATTGACTAAAACAGATGTAACTATAGCCCCTCTACTTGATCTCGAAATGCTGCTGGACACCCAGTCATACCTGCAAACTCCACAGCATCTTCCCCATATGCCCCCCTAGTCTCACATAGTAATTCACAGGTTAAAAATCATGGCTTGACTTCATCAGAGAAAACGTGTGTAGGGAGGGAAATTGGCCCAATTATATTTGACTAAACATCATCATACAATTTAAATCATCTTACTTTACAACAAATTATAACACTGAAAATTTATAACATGTTATTGAAGAGCAAGTGTTTTTAAGTACAGTTATTCTACTTGCGTTTATTGCTGTATCTATTCCATCTGTGACAGAAAAATTAGATAAAGCAATTAATCATACCTGTTTTTCTCCAGGTTGATGAGGAAAAAATGAAAGGTATTTTGCCTGTAAGAGGGGAGATAGGCAGAGATTTATGTCTAGAGGCCCAGAGTTGTGTTCTTTTTTTTTTTTTTTTTTTTTATCTTGAAGATACTGTTTTGAAAGACTATATAGAACAATCATGGAAACAAAAGACAGGCTGGTCCAAACAGTGCAGGGTTTGAAATGTTGAAAGAGAGGGAATGTTCAAAATATAATAAAGGTGACAGCTCAAATCAATGGGAAAGATGCATTTTTCAACAAATGGGAAAACCAAGTAATCATCTAACAGAAAAATAATAATTTGGAAATTTATTTCACATCTTCCATTAAAATAAATCCAGATAGATCAATGAATGAAACAACTTGGTTAAAAAAATAGAAAAGTACAAAAATAAAGCATGAGAGGTAGATTTGGTTTTAAAATTTTGTAGTGTGCATGGTATCTCTAAATATGAAACAAAACACAGAAGACAGTAAATAAAGCACTGATAAATTTTAATACATGCACATTTTAAGATTCTTTCCAGAAAACTTCATAAAGCCAAAGACTAATGTTAATCTGGGTAAATATGTTCAATTCACACCTTAAACAGCAAAAAAATTTTCTTACTACATAAATACTCTTGGGGCACCTGGGTGGCTCAGTTGGTTAAATATCTGACTCCTGATTTCAGCTGAGGTCATGATCTCAGGGTTGTTAGATTGAGCCCCCCCAATCAGGCTCCACACTGAGTGCAGAGTCTGCTTGAGATTCTCTCTCCCTCTGCCCTTCCCCACCTCACTCTCTAAATAAATTAATAAGTAAAATCTTTAAAAAAATAGTCTTGTAAATCAAAAGAAAAAAAGCATCAAGAGAAACAAAGAGCAGTTTGCAGTAAAACAAAAAAAAAAAACTAAAACAAAACCCACAATTTACACTGATGGAAATAAATATTTTTATAACTCCCATGGACGGTAATTAGACAACTATCAAAATAGAATGCATATGCCCTGTGACTCAGCAATCCGTTGTCCTGGGCATTGTTCCTACACATTTGTAAAGTACTGTATGAACAACAACATTCCTTGCAGCCACTGTGTGTTATGTAAAACTACTTCTATGCCTACAGAATGGGACAAGTTAAGTAAAGTATGCTACATTCAAATGGTAGGATACCTTACTGCTTTATATAGAATGCAACATCTCTCGATGTACTGTTAAAATGAAAACTAAATCCCATGCCATTTCTCCATGTGGAAGAAAAGAATCCATATATGATGCTTGGAAATGCAGAGAAACATCTGAAAGGGGAGAATCAAGAATTGTGAGTGCATCCAAGGAGGGTTGTAACTACTTGAGCAAGAAGAAGAGTAACAAATTTTCACAGTATATTTTTGTATGTCTTAAAACTTAGTGAATGTAAAACCTCTTTGGTAATACACAAATTAAAAAAATTGTAACTCCCCAAGTATTTGGAAACAGCACAAAACTCATTCTTCATAATGGACAGGTCAGAGAATAATATAATGAAAAACTACAAAATACTTAGAATCAAATGATAACAAAAACATTTCATATAAAATGTGGTCAAATACAGCATCAGCTGTACTTACATGAAAGTTATAGCCTTAAATGTTTTATTATAAAACAAGACACACTGAAAATAATTAAGTTGACTAAGCAAAATAATTTAGCTTGAAGCACAAGAAAAGATTATAGTAAATTCAAATAAATGAAGAAAAAATATGAATAATACACGAAATACATGAAAAAAATACAGAAAATTGAAAAAGAATGTAAGCAAACAAACAAACTCCCGGAAACCATCAACAAAACAAAATAGTATTATTTTTTTTAAATAAGTGCAATAAAATAGACAAAGAAAAAAATAGTAGAAATAAAAAAGAGGATATAATCTCCTGAGGAAAAAAATAACCAAGATCATATGAGGAATATTTGTATTGCAATAACATGTATAAGTTTTAAAAATCTAAATTAAATGAGCAAGTGATTTGAAAAGTACACATACAACAGAAAAGTTAATCTAACCACACACACACTCACACACTCATGTGCACACCCTGACTAGTCTAGTTCATAGTAGAGAAACTCCCTTATGAATAATCTACAGTCTCCCCAAAATATAGAAAGTGGAAGCACAGACTTTTAGGCATATGCTTTCTAACTTTCAAGGAACAGGAATAATGATTTTATGCAAACTCTTCTTCAATCTTATGCACTTTCTCCTTGAAAATGAAAAAAGTGGGAAGATTCCCTAGCTCATTTCACAAGGCTTCCAATACCAAAGAGAATAAAAATTCTAACTAAAAATATAGTTATTTATAATGCAGCAGTGTGTTTTTTAAAAATGTATCCTAACCAAATAGTGACAAGGTTATTGCATTTTAGAAAGCTGAATAACACAATGTGTTCAATTAATAGATAAAAGAAAAAAATGTGGTCATCTTAATATATGCAAAATATGTTTTAGAAAATTAAACCTTTCACAATAAAAACTTAGCAGAGTGGGATTAGACAGGATGGTCATTAACCTGATAAATGGCATTAGTGAAAAAAATTTTAATTGTGAAACTATGCATTCCATACAGGGGGGAAAAAAGCAAGAGTATGTGATAATATGACAATCACACAACATTATATGAGAGAGACTAGCCAATTAATAATACAGTAAAAAGAAATACAAAAATAAAATGACAGAATTACTAGTTAGTGATATCATTGTCAACATTAAAAACAAGAGCATGAGTTAAATAAAATTGATCAGGTTTATGAAACCAGACTACAATTTGAAATCTTAGAAACTTTTAGCAAACATAACTAAGTAAAAAATGAAATAGGAAAAGAAAATCCACTTAAAAATGAAAAAAGAAACTATAAAATTATGTAGAAAATGCATCTATTCAAATGTATAATACCTTTGGTAAAAATTCACAAAATTTAACTGAAGGACATTAAAAAGATAAATGCAAATACAGATAAACTCTGAAGAATAGGAGAGGTAACTTCTTATAAAAATATGCATAACCTAAGATGTCTATATCAGATGCAAATTTCCCCACAAGAAACAGTGATACGGAAGTTCACTCTGGTGGTTCTGGGGGTGTGATTATAGCTACAATGTGAAGATTATGACCTGACTTTGAGTTAAACAAATAGTCGGTAAGACTGTCCCTCTCTTTTTCCATCAAAAGGAGAGGATAATGTGAGGATGGAGGAACCCCCAAATCTATACGAAGGAAGATTGGAGTGAAACTCATCGTCACTAAGCCCCCAAAGTCATATGTCCTGTGGAAGAGCTCTCATTTCCTAAATGTAGCTTTTAGTTCCCTGTGAACTAAAAAGGACACATTACTGATTTGTAGTATTGTAGTATAGGAAAACTACAACATAGGACAAACGCAGCGTGTAAGTTCTCAGGTGCCCCGTTGTTGGAAACTCGGTAATGCACGGAACCACCACTGGTGGGAGCCTGTAACCTCTGACACCAACTTTTGTTGCCCTTGTAACTTCAACCCCTTTTGAAGTTAGCTGGGTCTATAAAGAAATGGTTGACATAGTATAATAAATAACTGATCCAAATTCTGCCTTTCAGATTTATTATATTCCTTGAAATGCAGGGCCAAATTCATAACACGGAGCATGTTGCTTTAAATATAAAATTGACTGATCTGTGCTTGTCCTTTGTGCTCACTCGCTAATCAATATATTGGGCCCTGAACTTAAAATTTCTGTTTTAGGGATTTCTTGTAAACATTCATCTTTACTACAATAACACATCTCAAAGCTTATATTCTGTTAGATCTTTCAAGACCCCAATCGTTGTTCATTAAATACAAAGACCACTAACCTGATTGTTCATGATCAATAGTGGGCAATCCCCAGTCACCGTGGCTCATGCTATCCTATAGTCTGCTTTGAAGCGTGCAAAGGGGTTAGATACGTATTTCGTTCCAGAATTATCCTGGCATTTCATTTTCATATTTAGAAAACCCAAACCTTTAGAAACAGTTCATGAATAAATAAGCTGTATATCAAGTAAAGGATTTCTTTTATGAGAGAACAGAATACCCATCTGAGACTTGACCACGCAGAGTTCTAATCTATAACTGTTCTGTAACATCCTGACCAGGTGGTTTCCAAGGGCTGCCAGCTACGCAGGCAATCTTCTATTTCAATTGACATATGAAAATTAAATCAGTGCTATAAATTTAAATATATAAGAATTCTCTTTCTTCTTCACAAAGGTATTCTTTTTTCTTTCTTTCTAACGAGTTGAAGGATTGAGAACTCCATATTCATTTAGATCCCCCTTCTCCACTGGGTCCTTGCTACTCTCTCCTGTTATTTGTGTTGACAGCCAGAACAGTGAGGCCTGTTTTACGGTAATACTCCGACAGTCATATTTTCTCCAGGCTGAGTCATCTCCACGCTTTATTCATTCTCTGGCTGCCTCTGAAATTTGAATTTTGTCATCCTGCCTTCTAAAGGCAGCAGATTGGGAGAACTCAGGCGTGTTAGATAGTAGAACACAGCCTGCTAATCTTTGATAAAAAACTATAATCCTATATAACATGGTGTCAGCCTGCTTTTTTTATTCCTTCATTTTTAATCTGATGAAGAATGGATCAGCACCCTTAACTGATCATAGCATATACATGCGCTTTTGAAATCAGATACCTTGAGTGATAAACACCATAACTTAACCAATACTTTTGGGACATGTGGCAATGAAATCCATCTTTCCCCTTTTATATAATTTTGCTCAGTCTGCTCCTGGCCTTCTCTCCTTTTCTGTTGACAGAGAGAGTAGCAATTGCTCAGGTGTGTAGCTGATTCAGGTGATGTGACACGGAAAACTGAATGTTAATGCTAGCGGTTAGCCCTTCACCTCCTTCCAAAACCTCTGCATTCGATACCAGTATTGAGAAAATATACTCCAAACTTTAAAAAAGAGAATGAAAATAAATACCCGTTAGTTGTGGCTCCTAGTAAAATCCAGAATCTAAAATCCCTAATCTGAAACCCACAACCATCATTACCCAGCTACGTTCTCAAGTAAGGGGCTAACGATTTAGAAAATGCATTGTAATTACCAAAAGAGGCTGTATTTTCCCCAAGGCCTATCTGGTCTTATATCCTGGTTCATAAATCCAGATCACATACAAGCTTTAGTGCTTCTCTTCTCCAGCAGGGGCAGAAAGAGCAGGGTGCTGAGGCTGACGGCCGTCTTTCCATTTGCAGGGATCTAACCCTGTTCCTATTCTGCACTTTGCAAAGCACCTCACAATATGGAATAAATTCCAGTTTTCATTTTTCAACATCAGCTACATGAGTTGGAAGAAAAATGTTACATAAAGAAAACAATATTGCAGCTGTTATGTTCAATGCATAATCATGTATCTCATCCACAAAAAGATCACCTATCTTCCTGTGTTGCCTCTCTGTGGACTGGGGACGTCCACTTTGCCCTTGACCTCTGGCAGAGCATTTCTTCCCTTGAGGTGGAGTGGACAATTGGGAAGGCGTAACATTTTAGCAACATATGAATACCAGAGATTCTCAAGTATGACTCACGGCCCTCCACAGAGTGGTGGCTCCTGCTTGTGGTTCCAATTCATTGATTTTCCCACTATACAATGAGAGTAGACAGGATAGGTGAGCTGTGCACCTGCCACTGGGCTTATGTTGACTACATTAAATAGGTACAGGGCCACCACCCTGCAGTTAGGGTACGATGTGTGATCAACACACTCATATAGGTTTTCTCCTTTTCTTCCAATGGTTTTTAAACCTTGGACCCAATTAACTAGGCTTACCATGCTTCCCCACATAGGAGAAGGATCATTGCGGAAGAATTCTGCTTGTTCTTTTGGAAACTTTTTCCTGATAATTTGTTACTCCTATGTATCTATGGTCAAAATAGTAGATGGATCAGCTCCTACGATCTTTTATTGACTCTGACTTATTATCTCTAGAAGCCGCATATCATACTGGTTACTGTGTGCCCAACTGACTGTCAGGTAGTAAAGTGGAAGCAAAGAGGCTCAGTATGGTGTGATGCAAAAATCTAGGTGAGAATCTATGGTGGGATGGTGATGGCTTGGATGAAGGTAATAGTAGGAGAAATGACAAACAGATGAGTGATTCCTGCTATATTGTGGAGAAACTACCAATCAGTGAGATGTTCGCTCTAAGAATGGGATACAGGAATAATACTTCCTATGACTCTGGCCTAAGCACCTCAATAGATGGTGACATCATTTGCTGAAATCAGATTAGCGAAGGAAAAGTCTTCGGGAATATGGAAAGAAATAAATTATTTTGCTTTGGAGAAGTTAAGTCCAAGATGTTTCCACGGCATCCATGTTCAGATATTGAGCAAGCAATTGGACACATGAACGCGGTGTATAGACAAGGGATGGAGATATAACATTAGGAATCACCAGAAAGGAGAGTGAACCTAAGGTCATTGGGCAGGGATGCATATGGGAAAGCATGTGGATAAATAGAATGTAACCCTATGACTTCCCTGTCTCCACCAAATCAGTCCTTGTTCTCATTCAGAAATCTGGAGTGCTACGGGAATGAAAGTCTTCTTCTGTGTTCTCACATATCGACTTAGAGCAATTTGAGTACTCTCTTATACACACACAAAATAATGTATGTGCCACATGGCTTATTTCAGCTCACATTCAGAGTGAGGAATAGCAGTCCAATGAATGAATGGAATTTCAGGCATTTCTTCAATATCTGAAGCCTGGGATATCTTCCCATTGAAATCATTTCAGCCCCTCCAAAAATAGCTCTCACTAGCCACACCTTTCTATAGTTTTAGGAAACACTCAAGACACCCAAGAATACCATAACATCATTCTCACACCCACACAGTGTGGAAACAACCAAAATATCAATTAAATGTGACAAACAGCAGTCTATAATCTAAGTTCCAATTACTCTATTACAAAATTTTGCCACAAAACATGTGTGTCAAAATCAAATATACATTGTAAAGTCTAGACTTGAATTTTCATGACCAGCTGCAGAAAATTATTGTAATTTAGAGGGAAAAAAAGAAGATATAAGGAGAGTAAAACAAAAAGATTTTCAGATTTCAGAGTCTTCAGGGCATTCTTTCTTCTGTACCAATGAGTTTCATCGCCAACCTGTAAAGTTGAAATGAGTTACTTGAGATGTTGCTGCAAGGTTCAGCTAAACATAAAAGGATTAGAGAGTAAATTCTAGAGCAAGGATGTCAGTGTTCAAATCTCGGCTGTGTCAAATATTTGAAATGCGTGCTTAAACAGATTATCTAACTTCTTTCTTTTTCAAATTGCTCCTCTTTAAAATAGTTATGATAATATTGCCTAACTCATGTCTCCATGCAAAATCTGCCCATGGAAACACAGCTGTTACCCATCCCTGAGTGCATGTTCACTCTTGCCTGTCCCAAATATGCCACAAAGCCATCATTTCTCTAAGACATAACTAGAACTCATTCTGCCTTTACCTTTTACATTTCTTCTTCTAGGGCAATTCTAAAACCCTCAGTAAAGATTCACGTGTGCCAAATAAGCCCAAGGAAAAGGGGAAATTGTACTTAAATAACTTCTATTTTACCCAAAGATTTTCTCCAGGTAAATTCTCTTTATATATAAGACAATGGCTTATGTAGCCTTTATTGTGTGCCAGGCATTATTCTAAGTGCTTTGTAAACTATATCTCATTTGGTTTTCATAGCTACCCCCTGAGATTGGCCTGAGCTCTTAATAACTCTGCTGTCCTGCCTCTAATTTCAAACATAAGGCATTGTACATTCATTTAAAACACTTGGTGAAAAATAAGATGGTAGCTTACCATCGCTGAAATCTCCTTCCACTCATGTAAGTTTTGTGAACGGATACTTGCATCTATCACAATAATACAAATTAATATATTAGTTATTCCAAGGTGACCTATCTAATTTTAAAGCCCAGCCTTTCCCAAACTAGCCACAGTTTGATGTTTAGTGTGTATATTTAGTAAGTTCTCACAGTTAGTTGTCTTCTAAGGAACTGAGATTGGGAAATCCTGATTTAGGTACTCTCTGGGACAAGTGGACTCTCTTTTCTTTTACAGAAATATTCTGAGAAAGAAAAAATGAATTTGATTCAATGAATCTTCGTCTACAAATAAGACAGATGATCTTCTTAGGGGATCTGTTTTATGTGTAAAAGGAGACTCAAGTATTTCTGGGAGTGGAGATGAAATCATTGGCCTACATATTAGCTGACTTAGTTAACTGGATATTAGTAGGTTTCTGATGACTTTCATGCTGCTGAGGATGGAGAAGACTGTTTAAATACCCTGTGTGGGGGCGCCTGGGTGGCTCAGTCGTTAAGCGTCTGCCTTCGGCTCAGGTCATGATCCCAGGGTCCTGGGATCGAGCCCCGCATCGGGCTCCCTGCTCAGCGGGAAGCCTGCTTCTCCCCCTCTCCCACTCCCCCTGCTTGTGTTCCCTCTCTCGCTGTATCTCTCTCTGTCAAATAAATAAACAAAATCTTAAAAATAAATAAATAAATAAATAAATACCCTGTGTGGTCCATGTTCCTTTTATATACTCCACTTGCGCCCCAAAAATGTAGGGAATCTTGCAACAAAGCACCCCCCAAACACACACACAATAAGTAATTAACTTGTGTCTCTGACCCTCCTTCCTGTACCCCTGCCTTGCATTATTATTGTAATTATAAGGTGAAGACCTTTAAATATTATGAGGATATCTTTCACGTACTTTACAGTGACTGAATTCTAAACATTTACTGAACACATACAAAGTATGAGCACACGGTGTGTCCTCATACACACTAGTTCATCCAGTTGCAAAGTGTTCCTAGTTTACCAGGTACATTATTTTGTTTGGTCATTACACCGATTTTGTGGGCCAAGAATTATCATCCTCATGTTATATATGAAAAGAAAGAGTGCCAGAAAGAAATTTCAAAAGAACCCTAATCATAAATAACAGCCAGATTCAATGCTTGGTCTTCCACACCCAGCTTTCAACTAGAGCCCTACAGCAAAGATCTCTCTCTCTCTGAAGCATGTTATTTTATTTTGTCTTCGGGATTCTGTGTCTTTCCAAACAGACAGACTTGAACTTCTGTGTCCTGGATGTCCCTGTCATAGAAATCCCTTATGTCCCTTAGAGTTTACTAAAACATTGCTGGCTAAAAGAGATCATACCTGACTCCATGCTGCAGCCCTAATTATATCTTCCATTGAAATGATAGATTTAGTGGGATGCTATCAATTCCATCTAGCTGGGCAGTGTTTTGGGGCCAATTGGTGTGTTGGTTTAAGCAGACAAGCAAACTGGGAGCAGACAGCAGATAGATCTTATTGTAAGTGGCACATTCTAACCATTAGGGCAAAAATTCTCAATTAGAAGTCTGTGAGTGAACTTCTTAGATTTATTGGCTCTCTCAAATAAAAGGCAAAGTTGTTATTGGAAGGCAGGAAGGCATTTTTCTGGGGACCAAAGCTGAAGGTATATTCAATATTTAAAGGGCTCCATGACCCAAAAAGTACTATCCACTGATGGAGAAGAAGCACATTAGCCACTCTTATCTTCACCCACCACACCTATTCTGGTCCTGAGCATTAGAATGACATACATATGTCGAGTACAAGGACACACAGTTATTATCAGACCAAGATACTAAGGACAAGGATCCCTGTGGGGGACAGAGAATATGCCCACTCCTCATGATTCCAGGGCTGTTTCCCTTTGTTAGATTTCTCCCTCTCTCTTTTTGTTTCTCCCTGTGCAGCTTGTGTTGGAAAATTTGACCTGGTTCAGTCTACCATTTGAGAGAACCTGTCTACTATTGAAAAATTCTGGGGTGGGCTGCCTGGGAAAGTTCTGCTTTGGACAAATGGAAATTCCCCTGTACTTTGATCCAGCTGTCCTTAGTTCACCTCTCTTTCTTTCTCTCTGACATAAGATATTACTTGTTAAAATGAGGATGTAAAACTAACACAAAGGGGTCAAGTTAGAGGTGAATAAAGTCCTTGTTTCTTATACTTGTTTCAGCCCCATGTGCTAAAGTCAAAAGTCCAATAGAGAAATTTGGAGGCAAGTCCTCCAATATCTAGAGAAAGTGTGAATTTAATTAGAAGCATTTTCTCTGCATACCTCCCTTGGAAGCTGTGGCAGCTTGAACACCTAGAAAAGAATTCACAATCTCAGATTCTTGTCACCTCTGCCATCTTTCCACCATTGAGAGAGGAAGATCAATGATAACTATTAAACTGCTTATGTGTGGGGAGGGTTGGTGGTGGTGTGGTATGACAAGTGTGGAGCTTACATCGACCATCCAGGAAGAAGGTTTGTTCTATGTTAAAGGCAGGGAGGGTCACCCAGGAAGACAGGAACTCAATATGAGAAAAGGACTGGTCTAGGACACAGCCATTTTCCAACATCCATTTAAAGGTTAATTAAGAAAGCCTCATAAGCCCCTGGGACAAACCAATGGGGAATTAATTTTATGTCCTTGGACACAATTGATTTTCAGAAGGCCACAAAATTGATGCCTAACTGTTAGAACAGCATGGTCGGAATTCTTTTTCCATAGATGGCATTAGCTGCTGGACTGTGGTAGCCCCAAAACAGCAAAATCAAATTAGGATCAGTAGCATTAATGGAAGAAGAATGAAGGTCACAATGTCAGTCAAGTAGAAAAACAAAGTCTGCAGTAAGTTTAAAATAATAAAACCTGCTATCTATTTCAAAAGACAGGGCAGCAGCTAATTGGTCTTCTGGGACGGATATAGGAACATCATTGTGGGCCTTCTGGGACCAATGAGTTGAGGTACACAATGGGGACCATTTTCACTCACCCATTACCACAGCAGGGAAGCCAAGCCCAAGTTTGGACATAGAGAATACTGGAAAGGGGCAGAGACAATTGACTGGGCTGAAGATAGAAACAAAGAAGAAAAGTAGGAATGGCTTCAGGGTAACTGAACTTTGGGATTGGAAGCAGAGTCATTGATTTTCTCAGTGTCTTGAATCACTTGGGGAAGTATGGCTTGCACACATAAGCACAAAATGAGCACTTGTTTGCATGTGGTTGGGAAATGGAAGCTCAAGGTAGATTCCCTACTTAAAAACTGTATTTCAAACATCTATTTGATATTTTAATGTATTACACAAATGGCATCCGTGAACTATCTTTTATTCAATTTAAATAGTCTGAGATATGAACAGAAGAGGCTTAATTTAATATGCTTCATGTAAGTGAATTTTGGGAGCACAATTGCTCAAGTTAATATTTTATATGCAATTAGAAGTTGTAGAAGGACTCTTGTGACCTTGTGGTTTTGAGTTTAAGAACAAAAGGCACATGATGCTGAGCACTCAAAACCACAGGGGGTGAAGAGCAACCATCAATTGACTGAGGAGAAATGCAGCCATAAAACAAACAGAGCTGTCAGAAGGTCCCACAGTCAATTTCCAGGTACCTCTTCCTATGTGTTTGACCTGGACCCAGTTGCTTAAATCTTTTAAGCCTATGCTTTTCTCCCTTTAAGTGAGGATGATTAGGATTATTTCTATTCCATAGGGCTTTTGTAAGAGTACATGAGGTCATGTGTACATAGTACTCAGCACATGACCTGGCACACAAGTGCTCCTAAAAAGACAGCTGCTGTGGCAAAGGCTGCTAGTTGCTTATTCAACATACATGCTCCACCTTTTTTTGTACTAAGAGAATCACAGTTTTGTGGGCAATTGTATTATGCTCACTAAAAACTGTTTTCCAATCTGTTCTACAGATAAAGGTGAGCATATGAAATGGATATGGACAATGGAATGCCACGGAACATGTGAGTGTGCCATCAACGAAACCATTTTGCTTTTACTCCTTCCTTCCTGGAATCACAGCTATGTTGCCTGAATGTTAGCAGCCATCTTGTGACCATGAGGCAGTCTGAAAGATGAAAGTCATGTGCTAAATTCAATGAGGCAGAAATATTGGAAAAACTTTAGGTCCCTGATGACAGCAGGTAGCTGTTATAATAATCCTTGATTGCCTACCTGTGATAGTTAATTTTATGTATCAACTTGGCTAGTCCATGATACCTAGATATTTGGTCCAAGGTTATTCAAAATGTTTCTGTGAATGTATCATTTTAGATAAGATTAATATTTAAATCAGTAGACTTTGGGTAAAGCAGGTTGTCCTCCATAATATGGGTGGGCCTCATCCAATTAATTGAAGGCTTAATAAAAAAACACTGACTTCTCCAGGAAAAGAAGGAATTCTGCCAGCAGACTGCCATGAGACTCAGACTGCAACTCTCCTCTGGGTGACTCTTTATAGATCTATATGTATGTATGTATGTATGTATGTATGTATGTATCTATCTATCTATCTATCTATCTATCTATCCTATTGATTATGTTTCTCTGGAGAACCCTGACTAATACACAAACTTTTCATTTGAGCCCACTATTACTCTGAAATCATGTCTTAACTCAAGAGGGTAACACTTATGTGACAAAAGGTATCAGACACTGAGGAGGAGACATATAATCTCACTGCAACCAGCCCATCACTCTCCTACACAGAAGGCTGTGCTAACAATGTGGAGCAAAGCTAAGATGTTCCTGCAGTTCTTTGCACTCCATATCTACCCAAAACAACTCAAAATTGACTACATTGCATATTCTGGCAATTTCATTAAGGCTACATCAAAAAGTGCTATCCAAACATTTTTAAGCCTCAGTTTCCTTTCCTTAAGCACAGTTTTACAGATTTGCACAGTATAGGTGATACTTTTAAAATGGCTTGGTTCTGGAAGCCTCTCTGGTGAAAAGGTCTGCCCACCTGACCCCATCTGTCTCCTTCATGATCCCTGAGGCATCTTTGTGGGACCCCCTGGAGTTCTGCCTAGTCAAGATTTTTAAAATCCCTGATCTATAGATTCCATTGAAGATCTGTGCCCTCTGAGTTCAGTCTCTGAGCACTGCAAAGATTAGACCCAGGCCTTTTTATCTTGATCCCAATTCAATTTCATGTCTACCATGTGCGTCATTCTATTTATTATTACCTCTAGATTCTATGCCCAAGTTGTGCTTGTCTTCAAAAACTTTTCTCTTTTTGCCACTTTCGTATTATTCACCCATCCATTTGTTGAGTTTTATAATAACAGCAAGAATGTATGCCACATAAAATGATTCTCATCATACAAGTCATTTTAAATCATACTTGTTGAAAAGGCATGCTAATTGCTCTGAAGGAGGAATTAAGCCTATCACAGATCTAGGAACTACTTCTGTGAAGGACAAGTTGACTAGAAATTTGACAGTGATGGATACTAGTGATAGGTTTTGATTCTTTTGGTCAATTCCATCCTTCTGCTTTTGAAAGTTAGTGTGAAAGGTGGCTCATTTGAAACCTTGTGTTTTTTGTTTTTTTTTCTGGTTTATCATATGTTAAAGAATACATTAAGGAGTAAGTTTTATGCTTGAATATTTTTCATGATCCTATCAAAATACCTGACCCATTATCATATGGTACTCTAAAGATGTCATCCGTGAAGGTTGCAGGAACATTCATATTATTACGTTACTTTGTGGTAACATATGGAATAAACATATGAGGATATTAAAATGATATTCACATTAATGCATCCATCCAGAGAGATTTCTTTTTTTTTTTTAAAGATTTTATTTATTTATTTATTTGACAGAGAGACACAGTGAGAGAGGGAACACAAGCAGGGGGAGTGGGAGAGGGAGAAGCAGGCTTCCCGCTGAGCAGGGAGCCCGATGCGGGGCTCGATCCCAGGAGCCTGGGATCATGACCTGAGCCGAAGGCAAATGTTTAACGACTGAGCCACCCAGGCGCCCCCAGAGAGATTTCTTATACAAAATACTCCATGCCATTCATTTTAAGGTATGTTGCTGAAACTTATTTTTATGATATTCTAAAACACAGGAGCATAATAAGTTACTTGATACATTTAATTAAGGAATTAGAAAGTGTTGTTTTCAGTTTGAACATGAAGGTAAAAATTCAGTTTTTGCTGTCTCATCTTGGAGGTCATTGAGAAAATAGCAAATACAAAAGAAAAAGTCACTTTCAGTGAAATTAGGAGACAGCTGGGAAGCCAGACACCAAAACAGATGGAGTGGCTACCAGGAAAGATACCGATGAAGCTAGCACTCAGAAAACAGTGGGGCTAATCCACCAATAGAGAAGACTCTATTCTGATGGATCCAAGCAAAGAAAGAGGAAGCACAAGGCTAAGAAGCAGAGAAGCGAAGCACACACTTATTTGCAAAAACACTAGGCTACCATTGAGTTGGCTAGTTCTAAGCAACAAAGGAGGTGGAAGTAAATGAGGATTAGTGGGGGGACAAAAGCCATTTTCACAGAATTTGTACTGTCTCTGTGTCAGTAGATGAAAAGTGAGGTGTTGTGTTAGGGTTTTCACAATGAGCTATTTATCTCATTTAGGTAGGTATAAGAAAAGCAGGATCAACCTCAGACAGAAAGTGGAACTAAGAAAAGAAACAATAGCAATCAAAACTGCAATTAGCTTGGAACATGTCCAGGTAACTCCCACAACAAATCACTCTCAAGTAGCTGCTGGGGACATAGGGGGTGGAGAAATCTCTTCTTTCCATGATGTATAATGATAAAAAAGAATCAACATGGAGTGTATGCAACTATACTACATGGGAAAAAAAGGAAAACAAAAAATGACAGATGGTTTGCAACCCATAGTCTTGCCACTGTGAAAGGTGAAATAAAATGGACGCACTTTGTCAAGGGGTTTTGAAGTAAAGCCAGGAGGCCAGTCAGGAGGTGAGCCTTATGCATGTCCTTACCAGGTGGAACCATGAACTTTTGAATGGGGTCAAACCTCCAATATTCCAAGGACTCTGCACAGATACCTGCAACTTTCTACAGTACCACACCTTTGCATAGTGAGAGCCTCAGCAGCCAATTATGTTTATTTTGAGGTATGATGGAAAATAAGAATATGTTGATTTTTAGTTGAATATGTTGATTTTTAGTTAAGTAAATACTTACTGAACTTGTAAAATAAACTTACACAAGAAAGAACGACTTTAGCTCTCTTTCTTTGAAGGCAATAGAAAGTAGTGCTTTAAGACCCAGGATTCTGGGGTGCCTGGAGGTGCAGTCTGTTAAGCATCGGACTCTTGGTTTTAGCTCAGGTCACAATCTCAGGATCGTGACATCGAGCCCCATGTCAGGTTCTGTGTTCAGCTCGGAGTCTGCTTAAGACTATTTCTCTCCCTGTGTCCCTCCTCCCCCCAAGCTCTCTCTCTCTCATAAATAAATAAATCTTAAAAAAAAAAAAAAAATCAAGGATTTTAACACTCTGCTGCTTGAGGTCATGCCCAGTTCTGCCATTATTTCTGTACCATTGGCAAGTTCCTTAAACTCTGTGCCTCAGTTTTCTCATCTGTAAAGTAGAGACAATTATAGTAGCCTACATTATAGGTTTGTTGTGAGAATTGATTAAGTTAATATAGATGAACCACTGAGAATACTCCCTACTACGTACTAAATTTTCATTGAGCATTCCCTATTGTTATTATTTCTAATGCTAAGATAATCTTCAGCCTTTTTATAATGGTTGAGTAAGTTAGAGCTATATCGTGCAAGCCGTGGCCACTCTTTGCCATATATAAAAATCAAACTGTAAATGCGGAAGGATAATGATTTCATAACATTTTCAGTCATAGGTTTTGATAGAAATTCTGCAAGGTACATAATTTAGTTTTGCTTAGATACCTATCTGCATATATTAATCCATTACATGACTTGTTTGTCAAATCAATTTGCAAAGAAAAAATTTATCCTTAGTAAAGATTTTTACTTAAATGTGAAAAAAATTTAAAAAGAAATGAATCAGGATCAATCACAATAGATTGTATAGTTCTCTCCATGAAGTAATCCTTCCACACCACAGATGAAGTATGGATACATCTGATTAACAAGCTCTTGAGGAACAGGTAAGAAACAATTGCCTAATTAATTTCATAAACTAATACGTTTTCTAGTAGAAGCTATTTATTTGATTCATCCCTGGAGTCTAGCTACATTTTGTATCACAGATTTGTGCAAAGAAAGAACTGTGAAGGCAGATATCGCCATTTCTTTTAACTTGAACCATCCCAAGTCAAGTCAGGCCCTAGCTATCCTCTCTTTTTTGACACATTAAAAAAACGTATTTCTGAATTCTCTCTCGAGTTGTATCACTCTGCCTTGACTTATTACTAGGGCAGCTCCATCATTCAGTCATGGACCTGCCTGTACACATGTGGGTTGTGTATCTTTCTACTAGTGATTGTAGAAATTTGCAAAGAGAAAACCATTTGAGTCAGGTTTTTCAGGTCCCCCATAACTTCAGAGCTTTTTTCTCTTTTTTGTTGCATGCCTCACCCTCAATAAATGCTTCAAAGAAATACCAATGTCTTCCTGTTGCTATCTACAAACAGGATGAAAATTATTTTTATATCTAAGCCTTGGCCACTGAATTCACAATTAAGCCTGTGTCTTCCTTGAATCTGATATGGCATCATCATGGGAGTCGCTCTCTTCCCCAGTTTACCCCTGATTACTTGTTTAAAAATTGTAATTATTTAATAGGATATTATTTTAAAACAAATTATCTTATGTTAAAAATAAAATAAAATCTTTGTCATTTCTCCATTCATTACAAGTAGGGAAAATTACAGTTAAAGACACCAATTGATGATAATGCTACAGAAAAGAATTGGCATTCTCTATTAATTTTATTAATATTAACACAATTATTGTGATAAACTATTATCCTGCTTCAGATCGGGTAACTGTGAGTCTACAGCAGGAATGAGCAGGGGTCTCAAAAGTCAGGTTTCATGCCAAATGTGGCCGAGGATAAGGACATAAGGGCTCTGGGAACAATGGGACAAATGAAAAAGCTTTCCATTTGCTATTCCAAATACCTGGTTTGTATGCTTATTCTCTCACTTCTTTTTTTTTTTAAGCTTTTTTATTTATTTTTTGACAGAGAGAGAGAGAGTGAGAGCAGGAACACAGGCAGGGAGAGTGGGAGAGGGAGAAGCAGGCTTCCCACTGAGCAGGGAGCCCGATGCGGGGCTCGATCCCAGGACCCTGGGACCATGACCCCAGCCAAAGGCAGAGGCTTAACAACTGAGCCACCCAGGCACCCCTTCTCTCGCTTCTTAATTGCATGAATTTGGGCAATTTACTTCATTTATTCTTCTGTAAAATTAAATTAACGCTGACTTTATTACTGGGATATTGTGGTAATATAATGAGATTTTTTTTCTAAAGCAACTTTATTGAAGTAAAATACTTACGATAAAATTTACTGATTTTGCATGTATAATTGATGAATCTTAACTAGTTTATGGTGTCACATAATCACCACTACAATTAGAGTATAGATAATTTCCATCATTCTAAAATTTCCTTCTTGCCACTCCCATCCCCAGGTGACTGCTGATCTGCTTTTCCATTACTTGAGTTGTGTCTGTTCTAGAATTTCATTTAAATGGAATAATTTACTATAAAGTTTATGGTGTCTGGCTTCTGTCATTTGCCGTAATGTTATCGTGATTATGGTTGTGTATATCAGTGCTTTATCTAATTATCTATCTGTTTGGTGTTTATTTATGTTTAAGTATCCTATTGTATGGATATACCACAATTTGTTTACCTGTTAATTGTTGATAGCTGAAGGTTGTTTTCAGTTTGAAGCTGTTATGAAGAGCATTAAGTTATGACTTCCTATAGAAATGTTTTCATTTCTCCTGGTTAAATAATTATAAGTCGGAATACTGGCTTTCAGGATAAGCATGTTGACATTTGTAAGTAACAGCAGAGCTGTTTTCCAAAGTGGATTTGCCATTTGGAATTTCCGCTAGCAATGTAAGAACTTTTTAAGTGCTTACCTTCTCAACATTTGGTTTAAAAAAGTGACTTTTGGGGTATAGTTATCTCTAATTGTGGTTTTAACCTTTCATATCACTAGAGATATTAAACATTTTTTCATATGTATATTTGCCACTTGTGTAATTTATTTGGCACAGTGTCTGTTTAAATAATTTGAACATTTATTGGATAGTTTGCCTTATTATTGAGATGAAATATTCCTCATATATTCAAGACACAAGTCTTTCATCAGATGTATATTTTTTTGTGATTTTTTTTAAATTAAGAACCTAACACATGCCTGTGCATTGTAGATATTCGATAAATATCAAGATGATCTGATTTTGGGGCACCTAGGTGCTCAGTTGGTTGAACATCTGTCTTCAGCTCAGGTCATGATCTCAGGGTCCTGGGATTGAGCCCCATGCCGGCTCCCCACTCAGTGGAAAGTCTGCTTCTCCCTCTTTCTCTGCCCCTCTCCTCACTGCTCGTGCTTACTCTCTTTATCTCAAATTAAAAAAAAAAAAAAGATGATCTGATTTTGAAGGAACTTGAATCTGAAAGAATCTGACTCCAAAGTAGTCCCAATAGACTTCACCAAAAATATTTATGAGGATATGGTTGAAATTGCATCAAAGTTGTTTAACATGCCTTGTTATGAAATAATCCCACTGAATTGTTTGCTGAATCAAACCTAGAACCTTTATTTTCACCCAAATGTAATGAGAAATTCTAGAGAAATGTTTTTATCGCTATCCATTATCATGGAGGGTACACAGTGTCACATCCAGCATTTGCAAAACTTTCTTTGTGTCTCTTATTTAAATCTCGTAATGTTGTTGTACAAAAGAGAAGCAGGTAATATAGAATTTAACAGCCCAGACTCTGGAGTCTGGCAGGCATGTCTGGTCCTGGCACCATTGTTAGTAGCTTTGTGACAATTTACTTAACGTCTCGAAGCTTCAGCTCCTTCATCTTCAAAATGAAGAAACAAACACTTCTTACCTCATAGGGTCATTGTAAAGATCAGAGACAACACATGTGAAACACTTGGGATGATGGTTGCCACACCTCAAGTGTGCAAAACAGTTTAATGGATTATTTAGGGAATTTGTGTCAGGTTCCATGAAAATGTGAAAATCAGATGCTACCATAAATTACCTGCAGACCTGAGCAGGCAGGCAATGAGATACAAACCCAGGCCTTCACTTTTGTGGCTATGTTACTGTGATGAAGATGTTTGAGATTTTACTGTTTCATGACATGCAAATTACCTTAAATCAAGCCTCTTGGATAGCACATGAGCTGAGGTGTCACTTCTCAGGGTGTTAGGTCAGTGGCCTTAATAAAGCATCTAAAGTCATCTTTCTCCTTTTTTGCATAGTACACAGTGACCCCTTTTGTTTTCTACTGCAGAAAGAAAGAGAGGAAGGAAGGAAGGAAGGAAGGAAGAAGGGAGGGAAGGAAGGAAGGAAGGAAAGAAAGGTAAAAGGCTAGAGCTAATGTCATTTTCTAACATTTCCTGTATTGCTTTAGATTTTAACAAATTTAGGTAAAGTAGAATTGTTCCTTGGAGATTATTACTGGCACATGCACAGAGCTTAGAGCAAAGAAGTTGGGTGGGCTGTGAATCTCAGTGTGGGCTTCCAATGTCATGCGGGTGCACAAGGAGCAGTGTCTAAAGACAGTTGGAAAACCAGGCTTCAGTGTCAAGGGCACTCACTGTGGGCAACAGTCCTGAAGATCGAGGTTTACCTGAGTTATGTACCTTTGGCCTGTGGACTGTGACTACAGGTAAGGTTCAGGAGATATTCCATTAAAAATATCTGGACAACTTACGTAATTTAAAGTAATTCATGGAACAGATTAAAACTTTTAAGTAAGAATACCTTTATGTGTATATATGTGGAAATATGAAACATGTGAAACACCAAGATCTACATATCTTAGTACTATTTGTGTTTATATGATTTTTAATAATGCACACTGCACATATATTGCTAATTTATGTGCCTGAGATTAAATATCAAGCCCACCCTGGAATACTGGTAAACATCTTTAGCCAAGTGTGATGAAGGACCTGGGCCCAGACCTGCCCTCTTCTATTTTCATCTGGTTCTGGGCCCCTCCCATCCACTTCTATATCCCTCATTGGTTCAGTCTCCTCCCTTAATGTCCAGACTTTTTCTCGGCTCAGAGCTAATACATTATTGCAAGCATTCTCAGGCTGAATGGCTAAAATGCTCCCAAGTTAAATTCTGAACGCACATAGACTTTCTCAGCAGTATTTGCAATGTGTAGTGACATTTACTTCTCTTTCCTTTTGCTCAAGTGTCTTTAAATGTGTACACTGCTGGGGATATTTTGTAAATGCCCTCAGGAAAAATGTCTGGCCCAAAATTTCCATGAATTCCTGTCTGCAGCTGAAATGGCAGAATTTTTAGAGCTCCGTGGCTTTAGGCAAGCAAAGAAAAATTTTCCAACTAGTTTTCTCTTCAAATGTTCTCCCCAAATAAACATAGTACATTTTATAATTGTGTCCTATTAACCCTTTCCCTTCCACCCCCCTCCCCCCAGTACCTCAGCTGCTAAAGGACCTCATGGTCAATCGCTCAGGGCCCATCCAAACAATGGCACTGGTTCTTGCATCCTGAATTCTCAGGGAGAATTTGGTTCTTTTCTTTTCGCACTTTTTTTTTTTTTTAACTGTGGAAAGAAAACTTAATATGAGATCCACCTTCTTAACAAAATTTTAAGTGAACAATACAGTATTGTTCACTATAGCCACAATGTTGTATGGCAGATCTCCAGAATTTATTCATCTTGTGTAACAGAAACTCTATATCCATTGAACAACTCACCCTTTCTCCCCCTCCCCGCACCCCTCCCCGCCCCCCTCCCTGGCCCCTGGCAACAACTATTCTACTTTCTGCTTCTATGAGACTGGCTATTTTTGATACCTCATATAAGTGGAGTCATGCAGTGTTTTCCTTCTATATTGGTTTATTTCCCTTAGCAAAATGCCCTCCAGGTTCATGGTGTTGGTTATTTGTTTGTTTTCCAATGTATGGAAGGAGAGGAAAGATCTGTAGCCATCTGTCCTAATGGTCTGCCAACATATGATCTTGCTAAACATTTTTATTTGCCCATACTTATGCAGGTCTCCTGCTGGGCATCTCCTTGGGTTGAAAGCTCACCTCTTCCTCCCTAAATTATTTGAAAAGATGGAATTAATGCTTGGGGCAAAGTGCTCAAATGGAAAATATTAAAACCCAACAAACAAATAAACCTGGATTTGGCCCAGTATAAATGACAGCCTGAAATAAGTCATAAAGCAAGGATGATTAGAATTGAAGTGTTTTCTCCTTCTTTCCAGCAGCTTTTTTTTTTTTTTCAATATATAGGACAAGGCACATTCAAATCAAAGGCATTCAGCTAAAACGTCACTGAATTTTCATCAGTAAAACAAGAGCATTTCACCCTTACGTTTAAAAATCTATATTAAGTTCTGAAAATAAATAGTTGAAAATCCTGATCAAGCAAAACATCAACCAAGACAGCGACTCATGATTGGTGTTTACCCTGTTGGTTGAGCCCCCACAGTGAGGTCTACCAAGAATAACAGGACCATTGATTTAATCCCTTTCTGGCAGGACTTTAACTGAAATTTAATTATGTTGCTTTTTGTCTGCAACCTTCCCCCAAGGTTTCTGTGATATTAGAATACCTCCTTTAAGCGTTATGAAAAGCGCATTAGAGGGTTTTTCCTCTGATTATTTCATAACATAACATAGCAGTTCCTTCTGCCAGTGAGCCCACACAACTGTTTTCAATAAATGAAACAGTTTTCTTTTTTTACATTTTATAAAGTGTAGATTAAACATTAATTAGTTGTAGCTGACTTTCAGCATTTTCCTTTTACAGTGATCTTTTTAAGGCTAGTTCTCAAACAGCACAAATAAGGTCCTATAATGTGTGAACAATGGCGTTACCTTAGGCTTTGTAAAGGGCGAGGATACTTGCTTAAGTCAATCTTAAACTGTTTTGCAATGAGTTCATGCTGAGCAATTATTTCTATATTCCTTAAACGGTGGGAGTTTCAAAGGCATAGGGGAGTGTGTATTTTTATAGTTAGAAAAATCTTATTAAATGGGTATGGCTTTCTGGATTTCTTTCCTTCCTCTTCTCCAAACTCATAAAATTGCAAGAGGCCAACCCAAATGTGTACTAACCACAGTAGCTTCCACATCTTATGGTCACCAGTGTCAATTTTTTGTTTACTGTTATTGGCACGTCACAGGCTTCATAGCTCCAAAAATAATTGAAAATGAAAACAAACTTTTGTGTGTGTCCTTTTTCTCCCCAGCAATGTGTCAGCCTGGGAAAATGCTCTCTTTGAAAAGAAAGCAGAGCTGACATATAATTGTTGCCTTTACCCCAGCTGTTACTGACATTACATGCGGAGCCTTCCTTGGAGACGGAAAACCAATTTTGATGTGACACTCTGAAAAGTCACCACTGGTACTTTACGAATAGTTCAAGGTCACAGAAATCATGCCCGAGACACTCTCAGGTAAACCTCTGGAGGACTTTTCTTTCTTGGGGAAAGCTGTGTTTTTATTGATTTTGCAAATTGTAGACTTAAAGTCTAACAAAGGGAAAGCTATCAAGAGAGAGAAAAAAACCCAGCTAAATACAAAATCAATGCTTTTACATTGAAATCTTAAAAAGCAATTCTATAAAAGTATTAAGGCAAAAGAGAAGTTAAAAATGTCATGTTCAACTTTTGATGAAATTTGTATATGGAAATAGACAAACTTAATATGACTATTATTAATGGAACCTTTGGTAAAGGATTTAACTTTTATTACTTAAACATAATTCAAGTTCTTTCCCTAAAAATTCTTGTCATTTAGAGTATCCTACCCATTACATAGATATTTGAATTTGTTAATCTCATTTCTTCACTGTAACTGTCATGATTCAATCAGCAATTTATTACTTAATATTACTTAATATTCTAATCAATGCCTAGTTTTGCTTTTGTTTTTGCTTTGCTATTACCAACTAAATAAATAGTACTTGTGTGAGTTTCATTTCTGCTTAGTAATTTCTGGGGTAAACTTATTTGCTCTCATTCTTTCTTGCCCTTTGTATTCTCAAAGCTGAAATATCTTTTTAGTTGCTAAGACATTGAGTCAGCCAATCCTCTAAGGAAACTCAACATTATTAACAAAGCAAAGGATCAAGATCTGTGTTCATATTTTGTTTTGGAGCTAGCTGACCATTGAAGCTACACTGGCCAATAACCAAAATGGTTAATCTGTACTTAAAAACTGAACTGAACTGGCTTCATGATTATTCTATATCCCTGTATTTCCATCCCTTCATTCTCTCATTTCAATACAATAAGGAATTTACACTTACTCACATGGGTTGGGTTAATAAAGATCAATTTCCAAACAAAATGCCACTAGGAAAAAATATCCATTTGAGAAATAATGGACTCTTATCTATGTTCTCTTTTATAGTCATCTTTTAATAATATTCTCATTATTTGTGAGCTTCAGGGCAAACAGCAGCACATTTAATTTGTAAAGTTTATGACTCACATTCACATTACTGCTATTTCAGAGACAGAGTTATCTTTTATGCATCAAGTCGTTTTGCTTTGTTCTAAATTAAGATAGAAAGATAGAAGATAGATGATAGATATATAGATAGATGATAGATAGGTAATAGATAATAGATAATAGATACATGATAGATATATCGATAGATGATAGATGAATAGGTAATGGAGATAGATACATGATAGATGCATCAGATATGTAACAGATATGTTATATATATGTATATATATATATATATATCTTTATTGCCATCTTAAAAAGTATTATATCTCCAATTATACAAATGAAGTAACTGATCACAATAAGATGACTGGCCCAAGTTCATGTGGAAATGAGAAGTAAGTGAAAAAGTTGGAATTTTAACCCTAGTCTGCTGTGCCTAAAAATCTATATTTGGTACATTAGACCAAACCAATCCTTAAGAGAAACTGGCAATTATACAGATCAATCTATTAATGAGCAAGATGTGATCACTGTCATTTGAGATATAAATAGCTTTACAGAAATTCACATCAGTACCATTGGCATCAGAAAAACATTTAGGAGAAAATATTAGCTTTATTACAAACTTGAAGGCAAGGTAAGGAGTAGACAGAGTAGACACAGAACATGAAGGCAAAACAAAATCCAGATGAATAAAACGTCAGAAGAAACGTAATCCTGGAGACCATTTATTGTTTTTGACCAATAGCTTACAGTCCAATTGGTTTAGAGTATAGGATGTCATATTAGGTTAAAAAAAAAGAAAGAAAAAGAAAAAACAAAAACAAAATGTATGTCCAATGAATTAGGTTGGCATCATTGCAATGATTTTTACATTAGAAGATTGATGTTTTTTAAAAAATGAGATTACCATTTACCCTTATTTAAGATAGGAGAAGGAGTGAATGGGAAGGTTAATCTTTCAGTTGGAAACTAAAGAGGCTTGAAGCAGGAAAATTGAGGAGGTGGTTGTAATAGCTCAGGCAATATGTAAAATGGGTGTGAGCAAAAATGTTTGGTTATAGAAAGTAAGAGAAATGGATGGGTCTAGGTCCAATGTTTGTGACAGGTATGATGTTCCATGTTAGGGAGAATGATGACAATAATAAAATGGAAAATTCAGCTGTGAAGGTGAATTTTTCACTGGAGAATTCAGTTCTTTTCCTTTGCGTCTCATGATATTCAGAACATTGCTTGTTCTTCATACACATTTCAATACATATAATTGGCTCAATTATATAATTACCATAACCAGATTCTTCCATGTAGAAAACCCCAGAAATGAAATAACATAGGGGACAGATGTGAAGTCTTGTTAGTGAAAAGTTTTAATCCCAAGTCTAGCCACATCACTGGGAAAGTTTACCTTAATTCAGCCATAATGTTTTCATGTAGAAAAAAGGAGATGATGTACCAATATATGTCTATCTTGAGAGTTGAAGAAGATAACAAAGATAAAGAGTATAGCATGATGACTAATAGCACAAGTTGTTTAGCAAATACTGAATTTCTCCCCTCCTTTCGTATACTGTGAAGGTCACAGTTTTATTTAGATTAGGGATCTGCAAACTTCCTATAAAGGGGGGTGTCCCTAAGAGTTGGCTCAGGCTGTTATAATAAAATGCCATAGGCTACATGGCTTGTAATTAGCAAAAATTTATTTCTCTCAGATCTGGATGATGGAAGTTTGAGATCAGGGTGCTGGCATAGTTGGTTTCTGCTGAGGATCTTCTTCTGGTTGCAGATTGCGCTTTTATTGTATCCTCATGTGATGGAAAGAAGGCAAAAGCTCTCAGGGGTCCCTTTTATAAGGCACTAATCTCATTCATGAGGGCTACAACCCTGTGACCTAATCACCTCCCAAGGGCCCCTCCTCCTAATGCCATCATCTTGGATGTAGGATTTTAATATATGAATTTGGGAGTAGAGAACAAACATTTAGGCCATTGCTTTAGAAAGTAAATATTTTAGACTTTGTTGGCAAATACAACCTATTGTAATTTCTTGATTCTTCTATCATAACCCAAAAGCAGCCATACATAATGCATAAACAAATATGTCTGCATTCCAATAGAATTTTATCTTAAACAGGAAACTTGATGGATTTGGCCTGTGGGTAGGATTTTGTCAACACCTGACCTACAGTTAAATATCCTGGAGGAGTGGAGCTTTGTGTTGTTTGATCATAGGTAACAAAAATGATGTCAAGTAAAACCATGTTATAATATTATTGATTAATATCAATATTAATAATTTAGTGGCTGTCATAGAACTTAACATCTACATGAAAAACCCTAAAATACTCTGACTCCTCAGAATAAAGCAACTTAGGTGACGTGGTAAAGTCGAGAAGGATTCTCAGAAGAGTTGAAACTTGACATATGTCTTCAAGAATGATTCTGAGAACATCAGAAAAAAAGAGGAAAAGAAGGAAATGTCAGACATAAAAAAATATGTGAAAAATCATGAAGACAAAATGCTATGAATGATATGGTGAGAGAAGAATTGGAATTTTGACATGAATGTGCACAGGGTATGGGGGCCACGATGGAGATGAGGCTGGAAATGTAGGTTGAAGATAAATTATGAGTAAGTTTTTGGACAATAGGATTTTGTATCTCTTCCTGAGATTCAACAAGGAGAAAGCAGGAATTGTGGTGTCATCAGCATTGCTCATCAAATACTTCTGGTTTTCCCTCTGTGCAGAGGGTAATATATTTCAAGTCCCCATTTCCTTGAAGTTAGGTGAGGCCATATGACTTGCTTTAGCCAAAGAATAAGAGCAGAAATGGCATGAATCATTTCTGGGTGGGACCTTTTGAGCCAGGGTGCAAACTCCATAATCCCTTTCTCTATCCAGGGTGATCATAGAATCACAGAGTAGAGACAGAGCCTCCCCTGGCCTGGGTACCTGAGTGAGGATGATGTAGGGCAGAACATGCCACCCAACCTGTTACAGCTGTCTAGTGGGAGGGAGCAATGACCCTTTACTATTTTAGGCCACTGGGATGTCTTAGGTCTGAGCTGTTCTCTTTTCTTATCACAACCTACCTTCTTCTGACCAATATGAACATCTTTAAACAATGAAGTAAAAGAGCTACACAAGCAATCATTCAATGCTCCTATAACTTGTGATTTAGAATATCCACATTAAAATTTTCACAATACAGTTATTTAACATTGTAAAACTCACTTTTTTAATAAAACATAAAAAGAAGAAATATACCAGACCACTGGTGGTCTGAAGTCCCTAACCCTAAGTAACTTATCAAACATGCTGGATTTGGTCTAAGTGAATTAATAAATCATGGTGTCGAATGTGACTACACAGATCAACAAATAACATATCAGGAAGTTATTTGATTTAGTTTACTTCAGTACTAAAATTGAGTAATATTATTTATCCGTGTCTTTTTCTTTGTTCAGTTTAGAAAAGTCCTAACATTTCAGACTGATATATTATAACAACACTAAAACTGTTATTTCTGCAAGGATATATTATTTTATAATACAAAAAGATGTCTTTTTGTTGTAATCAACATATTTGGTACAAATAATATATTCCATCTCTTGTTTGCTGTGCCAGGGAAATCCTCAAGGGAGACAAACCCTTGGCCAGTGCATAATAGCTTAAAGAGAGGTGCTAAGGAATGGCAGACATACACAATGTGGCTGTTTTATTTTATTCTCTCATATCTGGAAAAGCTGTAGTGCACCAAAATTTGTATACACTGTAAGTCTAACTCCTTAGTGTTGGTGTTTGTGAAGGTTCAGCAACTGAGAAGGAAAAGTCCAGATCGACAAATTAAGTTATGTTTACACTGATTGGCACGGACAGATGCAATCCTATTCTTTCTTTCTACCAATGGTACCAGAGGTCACATCTCAGAGGAAAATGGAAATCTCTGCATCACAATCTGACACATTCCATTTGGTTCCCAAACATGATTTACCTAAGTAGTTATGAGTATGACACAGCCAATTTAGCAAACACAGTGGTTTGTTCAATAACATTAGCCATCTATGAAAACATCCCCACATATTTTCTAAAGTAAATATTTTAATATGTAGGTATAATTAAGATTTTAGACAGTGTTTGGCTCAATAGAATGTGAAGAATCCAATAAAATAAATTTTATATATATATATATATATATATATATACTTTTTTTTTCTCCACAAGATATAATGAGTAAAGAGTAAGATATGTGTTTTTCCGGATACATTTGTTTTATTTATATAGAAATAGGCTTTGGTGGTCAAAGGCTAGTCAAACATTATTCTTAGTTTAAGGAAGACAGTATCTTAATAAAATATTAGATCAAAGCTGAAACATCCTAACACGGCCTACAAGATTCTATATGGACTCATCCCTTTCTGATTTAATTTCATACCATTCTCTCCTCTTTCATTTTTTATTAAAATGCATTAGTTTCTTTCTATTTCCTTTAGAAACCAACTCTCATTTCTACCTGAAGTCTTTTGCACTAGATACAGCCTGAAATCTTCTCATAATTGACTCTTGGCATTTCACTCTCTGCTCCAATGTCCTATTGGAAAGACTGTGAAAATTAGAGTCTCTCTTTGCCTGTCCACTCTCTTACTAGGCTATTTTATCTTCTTTAATCAATTATCACTATCTGGGAAATTTCATGTTTATTTAACAGCTTATTATTTGCCTTCCCCTACTAAAATAGCAAATATTACAAAAGCAAGAATTGTCTCTGTCTTGTTAACTATTCTATCTTTATGTTCCACTTATATTTGTTGAACAAAAGGAAATTTTTTCCCTTTATATTTCCACAAATTCATTTTTCATTTTCTTTATATTTCCATGAGTTTATTTTATTAGTGACTTTTAAATATATTATATATTCCTACCTTTTGCCTTGCAACCACCCATGTGAAATTTATATCACTTTGTTTTTATACGGTGCTGATGTATATTTTCAGAAGGCTGTAGTAAGTATGTAACCGGTGTGTGATTCAAAGTTCTGCCTCATGTCTTAGAGGTGACTTTAACTATAATTTAAAATAGGATCATTATCTTTTATTCTTTATCATTAAAAGCATGAAATAATTTCTGGATTTCCTGTCTTTGTACTATTGAGAGCATCAAGGTAGTTAGCTGCATAGATCTTTGACTTTTTTGTGGTGACCGTATTTATGTTTGTTTATTAGCTTTATGCTGGATATTTCCATTTTAACATATTGGAAAAGAGAGGATCAGAAGGGTGGGTATACTTTATCAAAATGTATGTTCTTAATGAATCATAAAAAATTGTTAATGCTTAACTAATATCAATATGATATTTTTATTGCCATAATAACCACTGAGAGTTTTCTGAAAGATACTAAGCACAATTAAATTCTATTGTGTGTTCATTATACTTAAATGACAAAAGTTGATATCCTCTCAGAATTAATGTAGTAATATTCTTCAATAATTTACCTTTCATGAAGCATAACAAGTAGCAACTTCATATAAATTATTATACTATTTTCTGAAGTATTAAGACTCTAAGATTAGAAAGCAGGGAAATAAAATTTTTAGAAAGTGAGTGGTTTTCCTTATTCCCATAGTCAAATACTGGTAAGGTTTCCTCTTGGAATTAGATTTGAACTGGAAAATGCAGAATATGGTTCTTATACAGATGAGGGAGGAAAGCAACTCTAGTGGAAGAAATGCCATAAATTGATGTGTAGAATTACTATAGAAAGATGAGAAATGTAGTTTATCTAAAACATGAGTTGTATGGAAAGATGGTAACATAGTTGAGGTAGTTTGAAACATATGGGTTTTGAATTTTATTTTTCAGAAAAATGGGGAGTCATTAAAGTCCTCTGAGAAAGAGAATATAATAAGCAGTTTTGTGATTTTAAAGAAATAAATATATGTTGAATTGCTAAACCAATAAAGGAAATGATAATTAATAGGAATGAACACTCCCCAATCTTAGGAAAACCAATTTAATAGTGATATGCAAAGACAATTAGAAGAGTAACAATAAATAATAAAGATTATTAAATAACTTTATAGAGAGAGCAAAGGGGGTACTGGGGACTTGAATCAAGATGGTAGATATTTCCGTTTGGATTGTAGGATCAGAGTTGGACAAGTGGAAAGGAGAATATCTATTTCTTCCTGGATTATATTACTATGGTAAGGTGTGAACAAAAGGAAATAAACCAGCTATAATAGCTGGTCTCAGAGCAGAGTAGTTAGAATAGTATCTAAAAATGTAGCTATCTCAGGCATGATGTAGTACTGAGTGATACAATTAATCTGAACACCAGACAGCACTGGGAAACCCATGCCAGAGATTAAAATCAGAAACCTATTGAATGGCAGTCCTTTCAAAGATACTGTCCAACTATAGCAGGTCTTTTGCCTGAGGATGAGCATAGGTAAGAAGTAGATTATATACCCAAGGATGTTGAATAAATAAGTGTCCCAGATGTGAGCTGGGGTTTAGTGTGGGATCCCCAAAACAGTAGGGGAATGCTTGGCAATCTGAGAAAATAGTAAGGAAATGTTAGCTAATCTGAAACCAAATCCAGGGGATTGAGCCAGATTCAGGGGTCAAAGAGAGTGCTGAATTTGTAGCCTTGTGTGCTTGAGACTTCCCTGTGAACTAGAAAGAGGAAAATATGTTAGTGCAAATGGACCCCAGAAAGATAGGTTGGCTTCCAGCTCCAAAATCTGCCATAATTCATGGACTTCATGACTTATGTTCAAACCTTGTCAGATTGTGAGGCTGAAGGTATTGAAATACATCCATAATTAGTCTAGATTCCTCTAAGAACTAGGATTGAGTGATGAATATAGGTGGAAAATTAAAAGAAAAAAAAATGTGGGAACTGACAATGGAAGCAGTGGGAATAAAGAGCAGAAGATCAGTGCCCAAGGAACTGTGAGGACATAAACAATGGGAGTAATCAAATAGGTGCATGTTTGCATGAGGAAGACCAAGAAGAGAGAATTGGCACCATGATGTCTTAAGCTTAGTTAATGGAGAGTAACCAGAGATAAAGAGTCAGCAGGAGAAATCAGCTTGATGGTGGAATGTAATGAGTTAAATACTGGTTAAGGTGAGTTAAAATATGGTTCTGCTTTCTAATGTGGCACCAGAACTACAGAAGCATAAGTAAAGATAGAGCTTTGTGGAGAGAAAACCAAGAACATAAATATAGGACAAAGTATGGGGAAAAAACTTATGACGTGACATCATTTAGGGTTGAAGAAGAGTAAGAAGTGAACATTGGTGCAGAGAAGCCATGTTCAGAAAGGCATAAGGATAAATTGGTGATATAGCATGAAAAGGGAATTTCACTTATGACTGAGTAATCAAAACTGATAAATTGAGGGAGTAACTGAGTCAAAACTGAGAGAAATTATTTTCACGTGGTATTTGTAGGGCCATTATTAACCTATAAAAAAGTTTCTTGGGGTCAATGGAGATAAATATCAAATGTTGAAAAGTTATCCAATGAGTTCAAAAGGTAAGAGAATATAGACAGCAAGTGTTTGTTGTCCTTATTGTAGGATTGAGTATGACAGGGAAAAAGCCAAAAGTGCAGGCCATCTGGAAAAGGTGAATCTGATAAACAGTATTGGAGCATGTTCAAGGGCAGGAAGGGAGAGGGCACAGGCCAGGATTGAGGACCAAATAGAGGGAATTACTTTTAGAAGGAGGTCGGTGGCTAGACCCAACAAGGGTGCTTACCTACGAAGGAGTCCTGGAGAGGAACAGAGCAGCTGAGAAAGAAGAGAACGAATGGTGGTGGGGTGAACAGGCCTTCTGAGATAGTGAAAGGAAACTCAGGCAGCTTTCTCTGGATAGCATCTGCCTTCTTACTTAAGTAGAGGTCAAGGAGGAAATTCTCTTAGGAGTTGAGGATGAAAGTCTGGAAAATTGAGATTAATAATTGTTCTTTGGAAAAGAGACTTTGGGGAATTTAATTGGGAATTAACAAATGATAAGGGAACTACATGCTAACACTAATAAATTTATTATACATTCCATTCTTAAGTACTTTGGTTACTTTTTAAGATAATGCTATATGGTCAAGATAGATTAAGTCTTATAACGATAGTCAATGAGTTGCTTAAAATGAAGCTTTATTTTAGTTTTCTTTAAAGTTTTATCATAATAACATTTTTAGAGCCTTTTGTTTGCTTTATCACAACTGATGAAGTTTATCCTGAAGTTTATAGTTGCTTATTTATTTACTGAATATCATTTATGTTTAAGTAAGTAACTTACTGGCTTATTTTTATGGACTGTGTCATATGAATTTTAGGTGGGATGTAGTAGTCCCGCCTTGTGCATGGGGAATATGCTCCAAGACCCCCAGTGGATGCCCAAAACCACAGCTGGTACTGAATTCAATATGTACTGTGCTTTTTCCTATACTTATATACATATGGTGAAATTTAATTAATAAATCAGGCACAGAAAGAGATTAACAACAATAACTATTAATAAACTTGAACAATTATAGCAATGTACTATAATAAAAGTTGTGCAAATGTGATTTCTCTCTTTCTCAAAATATGTACTTGTACTGTACTCACCCATCTGGGAATGATGTGAGATCATAAAATGTGATGAGATGAAGTGAGGTGATTCTGATGATACGTCAGAGGCAGGATCATCTGCTTCCAGCCTGCAGTTGACCTTGAATAACTGAAACTGCAAGAAGTGAATCTGCTGATAAGGGGGGACTACTGTACTGCATTTCCCTGTCGTTATTATTTTGTCCCAGAGATTACTTTCCTTCTTCTCTACACGGACAGAAGATTTTGCTTGCAGACCCCTTCAGTGATCTCCTGAATCATCTGACTTTCTCTTTCTCTTTTGTCCTCTCATTTTGTGAAAGTATTACCTCAGGTGGCTTTTGAAAGAAGGGTTAATAGGACACAAATTTTATACATCTCTGAATGTTTGAAAATGCCTATATTCTCCCATCAGTCTTGATTAATAATTTGAATAACATAGACTTGTTGGTAGAAAATATTTTCTTCATAACTTGGAAGCCATTGCATACATTTCTCTTTTGTCCTGCCTAATCAAATTCTATTTGTAGCAGAGACAATGGAGATTCTGAAAACACCTGCAATAAGAGATAGCCATGTGTAGCTCAAATGGAAATGTGATTGATTTATATTTTCAGGCACAATATAACAGTGGATTGTGTTTTTTTTGCTCTTTCCTGAATGAAGATCTACTTCGTCGTGATGATTGGGTATTGGCATGGTTTTTGTTTTGCATCATTTTTTTTTTTTTGCAACTGATATAGTCTTAACAGTAAAGGGTCACTAATTTCATATCCATTAAGAATTATAAGCTACCCACTTCTTTATGAATAATAATGTGAATTTTGCTTATTATAGAATGTGCCTATAAAAAGATTCTATATGAATTTAAATTCTATTTTGTTACAAACTAATATGCATTATATTTCCAGTTTATCTCATTTAACTTGGGACACATATTGAAACTATAAAACAATTTCATAATATATCAGACATTACTTAAACTCAAATTAATGAGTTTTAAAGGACTTATCAAATATACCCAGGAAAAACTGGTCTGTATAAGGATTTAATTCAGTCTATGTTGTGTTATACAGTTTATATATTTGCTAAATATATTAGAAAAAAAGAGGGAAAAAAACTATAGCTGCATTTTAAAATTGTTTAGTCAGTCTCCTTTTTTTTATTTTCCTCAGTGAGACATTTCTAGGCAGAAATAAATGTGTGTAGTAATAGCCATTACTTGTTTCTGGCGTAGGTATCACTAGTGGTTTGGCCGTTGTTTTTGTAGGAGAATTTCTGAATGGATATAAGAGAAAGCATTTTCCCTGCCAAGCCTAAGGTAAATTAGGGATGCACCAATCTCAGTATGAAGTGGGCTATCAGGCCAGAGAGACGTTTGACAAGACACAAAAGGGAAGCCACTGAGAGCAAAGGTTCAGGGATTTGTTTAAAAAGTAATTTATTTTTGGCTTCATGCCATCTTTGAAAATCTTTCCCCAGGCAATAAACATTAGAAATTTTATTATCATTGCCCCAGTCTTGGCTTCTTTGGGAATCAGATAGCTTGTCTCACTGTAGCCTAGGGCTGCCTTTATGGCTTCCTCTAGGAATAGTGACCCAGCCTTGCAATGAAAGTCATGAGGTTAATCTGGTACTTGGAGTGGCTTTCCCCTAGAGAACCTAATTCTTACATTAAATTTTATTTTTTTCATTACCCATCTTCCTCATCAAAATTCTTTGCATTAAAGCCTTTCAAATTATAGTATATTCCATCCCATGTTTTCTGAGTGAGATCCTGGGAATGTGCTTGCATTCTCCGCTAAAGATCCTTTGGAAATTAAATCAAAATAAGCTTCATTTTTTTCATTTAATTAGTATCCCTTAGTGATGAGACCTATAGCAGGTTAGTCAGACAGCCAGAACTGTCCTGTAAGTACTTAGTACTGTTTTATGAATAAGGAAGTTCTGTTATTTTTTTTTAATTGACAGTTTCTTGACCAGTGCTATCATTGTGATAACATTTCTTCTTTAAAAACAACCTTTTCAACAGAGCATTACAGAAAAACAAAAAAACAAATCTATAAATACTTTATTTTCCTCAAAGAAAATAGTCTCCTTTCTTATATACAGATTTGTAATAAAAAAATACTAATAAAATCACACAAGTAAATTATATGACCTTGTATTCATAATTTTTACGTGTTGTATTTTCTACAGTTTCATTATGTCTTAGAAAGATAATACAAAAGAAAAATGCATAGTAATTCCGATGAGAAATGAAATTTTTCCCCAGAAAGAAAGAAAGTAGGAAGAGAGAAAAAAGTACCTACCAGTGGTACGATGTTGGCTCTTTGCTAGAGCCATCACTGAGCATGTATCAGGCAGGGTAAGACTGGCAAATCCAGTTACCCGGGTTGTTTTTGTTAGAGGCAGTTTTAATATAGGGAACCAAAGACTTAGAGCAATTAGAGGAGTTGGGGGAGTGCAGGCCAAACATTCGGGAATCAGAGATTACAGAGATTGTATCGCATGATCCCAAGTATTTGCACACCAAAGTAGTTCAGGAGAGATTGGGAGTCAAAGAAATGACCAACTGATGATCTAAGTCACCTAACCAGAACCTTCCTCATTGCCTCCCTATAGTATCTAAGAGTCAAGAGATTTTGGGTAATGTAATCTCAGGCCTCACCCTGTGATGTAAAGCGAAAACCAAAGGGAATGAATGGCAAGAGGCTGAGTTGACCAGATGAAATCTGCCACGGATGGGAGCTCAGCAGTATTTACCAATCTTATTTTAAATATGTAGTAACTGCAGTTCACAAAAGTTTAATGCCTTTGAGTAGTGAATGATACCTTTTGTAGCAATTTATATAATGTGATTATATACATTATATAATATGTAAACATGTATGTGCGTGTGTATATAGAGATACATACAGGGAGAGAAATCACATCTGATAGGTTTTATGCCATATAATGCATGTATTTTATCTCATTTAATCATTAGTACAAACCATATATTACAGATGAAGTAACTGACATTCAGAGCAGGGAACTTGCCCCTGGGCACACAGCCAATAAATGCCAAGTTAGGATTTGAACCCAGCTTTTTCTGACTCCAAAGTGTGTGCTTTTAACTAGTGACATCTAAGATGGATGCATTTCAAGAGATGTGCAAGATAATCTATTGTATTAAATGAAACAAAGGTTATTCTTGTTATTTGTATTTGTTTCTATCCTTAAATATTAGGAAAATGGTTTACTTATATTTCATATACAGATTACCATGAGAGCTCACACTTGGGCCATATAATACCTTCATGTTACGCAAGATATCCAAGGGAAGAGTAGAAGCTCTCAAAATCTATAAAGTTGGCAGTTGTGCCCACTTTCTTCTAATACTTTTGTAGTAGTTCTATCTGGTGCAAGTTATCATAGCTAAGACTGTTTTATAAAAATAAGAGTTCCAAATACTCAAACCTTTACAATACTTTGGAATCAAATGCGCTAATGTTACAAATATTTTGTACAATTATGAAGTCCACCGGGTAACCCAGGGTAAAAAAATTTAGTCTTTGCATTTTAGAATGAGTTGCATGAACTTCCAGTGTTGGTTAAGAGAGACTAAGCTCATTACAACTTCAAAACGCTGGGTAAATATAAAAAGAATCTACCTAGAATAGTCTTCTACTCTAAAAATAAGGAAAATCAAGTTGACTGCTTAGTAAAGTCAAAAGTTGAAGCAGCAACCTACATGGGGTGAGATCCCAGGGCTTTTTGTTTTGTTTTATTATGTTTGTTTTTCTTTTCTACCTTCTGTCCTGACCTTGACCTGAGGATGAGAGCCTGGCAAGTTTGCATGGGTGACAAAATCCTCAAGGGGTCTTGTCTTCCTGGAAATAGAACCAGGAATAGGGCCACTGTGAGCAAGAGAGTGTGAGGGGTTCCTTCCCACCCCTTCCCCCTTTTATACTCTCCTGGTTCTGGCCCAAGGCCAGAGGAAGTCTCAGTCACCTAGTTGCAGCAGCCAGAGCAAATGAAAGAATTTAATGTCTAGGGTATGATGTTTAAAACAGTATTTAAGCCGAGACATCTTGGCAGGAGAATGGGGAAGAAGATCATGAGGTTAATTGAATAAATAATTAAATTACTAAAGAAAAAGTGACACGGCTGGATCTCAGTGAGCAAGAGAATGGTACAGGTGAGATACAAGGGAAAAGCAGAGGCAGAATTATTCCAGGTTTGGAAGGTCAAGTCAAGGACAATAGTAAATCCTTACATGGTGCTTACTATGTTTGAGACACTATTCTAATTGCTTACATAGTTAACTGTTGTAATTTTCTTAAAAACTCTATGACAAATGTATTTTCACCATTAACATCCTCATTTTTTCTAAGATTTTATTTGTTTATTTGTGCGCGAGAGAGAGAGCATGAGCCGGGAGAGGAGTGGGGGGGGGGGGAGGAATCTCAAGCAGACTCTGTGCTGAGCACAGAGCCCAATGTGGGGCTTGATCTCACAGTCTGAGATAATGACCTGAGTCGAAACTAAGAGTTGGATGCTTAACTGACTGAGCCACCTAGGTGCCCCAACATTCTCATTTTTAAGATAAGCAAACTAAGGGACAAAGAGATTAAATGTGGAAACTCACTAGGAAGAGTCAGAACACAATCTATGCAGGGGATCAGCTTTTGTTCTAAGTATAATATTACACGGATGACAGAGTACTAGTCAGTGAAGTAATAAGTGTCTCAGCTTTTCAAAATGTATTTCTGGTTATTATGTAGCAAGTAGATTGAGCCAGAGAAGAACGAAATGGGAAGCCAATAGACCAAAAAGATGGTAATAGATCAAATAGAGGGTCAGCACTGAAATCATAGAGAAATAGATGATTCAGGAAATATTTTGTCGGTTGACCCAATCCAGCCTGCTGGTGAATTACGTGGGAAGTGTCAAGGACAATTCCTAGGTATCGTGCTGAGTAATTAGTTGGCTAATGTGACTTTTACTGGACATGAGAAATGCTAGACCCAATACAAGCTAGTTTATGGCACATCACATGACAGAGAGTGATGACATTTACACGTAATATTATAAGGCATTGTGTATGTGAGCATCTCAGAAAAACACATCAGGACTGGAGATGTAAGTTTAGGCATCAGAAAATATTGATGACATTTAAAGCAATAAGAATGAATTTGATGGCCTGGAGGGAAAGGGTAGAATGAGAACTTTTTAAAAGTCAAAAGTCACACCCTTACTAACTCCAACATATAGAAGATGATAAAGGGAGTATTTCTGGCCACAGAATGTTCTGGGTTTTCTTCTCTTTCTTAACATTTTTCCCACTCATTCCCTGATATTTAATCTAGTAATATGATGCTCTCAGGCTATTCTTGTACTTATAAATCAGTTCCAAAGAACAATGGTCATGGTTGATCAATGTTCCTTAGAAGTTAAACGAAACATTTAAGCCACTGGTGAATAATATCCCCCTGGAATACCTCTAGAGTCCATTCCTCCATGACCTTGGTTTTGCATTTCTTCTACAGAAGTGTCTGTTCCCATAAAAAAAGAAGCCACAACTGAAAGATTGTTAAATCAAGGGAAGATCTCTAGCTGGCTCTTGTGTTTATATGCACTTTGTTGTGGAAATGCTGGGCCATTTGGTCTTTAATCTTAGTCTGCCAGTCTGACAGCGTTGAAATTGCGGCAGAAAAGTTCACTGAAAGAGATAAATCAGTATATCATCTGCATAAAAAAGACAATGCATCATCTTGGTAAATAAGATAACCAAATGAAGCATAGATACTGGGGGAAAATCTCTCCTGGGCAGGCTCAATAATAAGACCTGGGATTTAGGAAAGTTAAAGAAACAAAAGCCATATGAATATAAAGTAATGCATATTTCATCATGGAAGTAGCACACATTCACACACACACACACACACACACAAATGTGATCATGGGCTTCAAACATTCCTTGAAAGTCTGAAATTTGTTATGGAATAAACAAAAATGAAAATCACAGACATAGAGCAAAAAGGTCAACATAATAAGCTGCTTTCTCAGATAAGAAATCTTTTTAGGACCAAATTAAATTTGGCATTTCAATCATAATTGACTCTATCTGATCCCAACATCTAAATAAATCTAATTTAAGAAATAGAATATTGGAACTATCATACCATAATATGTAGTAACATCTTTGTTTAACAGCAGGGTGGGTTTGAAAAAGAGCAGAAACCTGATTAATTGAAGACGAGGAAGCTGCTGCATTACTGGAAGGATAGTAACCAGCTACGATGTCTCCCAACCCCTGCTGTGGAAACGTGAGTGCTCCTGAGGGCTGCGCCATGTCCTGTGAGCTGTCACATGCGCCATATTGGACGTTCAGGTTCAGAGCGGTTTGGTGCTCCTATTCTTATACTCTTGGTCATGAAAGGCATAATTGAAATTTCAACATATACTATGGAAACTAGGATAAGCAGGTTAGAATCAGTAGATAAATTGGAGAAATCAGGAAAAAAATTGATGGTGGCCAGAGGTGGCCCACTGCAAATGTTCTCCATTTCTTTAACCAGAAAAGAAATTCAAATGGTGGTACTTCTGCTCATGCACTGTATTTGAGAGATGAATTAACACTGGAACTACTATTGTCATCGTCTTTTACTTCACTTTTCCAGAAACATTATACGCCTTTTATAAAAACCAAATACTTTTCTGGGGAACTGTCACAATGCCATAAACTGGTGAATAGAGCCATGCAACAAGAACATGAGCATGCTGCTGGGCACAAGGTGTCAACAGTGAAGTAAAATGGGTTTTAAAACCATGTTTTCAACTGTGTATCAGCATGAATACATCTTAAAACAGCCAACAAATGCTATGCTTAGACAACGCTTAGTATTTATGATGAGGGAACAAAAGACAAGCTGAGGACAAAGCAGAAGCTGACACCCCCACAAACCACCCCCAGATGGGATATATGTGACATTCTTCAGGCACTCCTGGCTGCCCTAAAGCTCAGGAAAGGAAAAACAAAAAGTTAACTTATGGAGATCACAATCCTGCAAGACAGGAGTCTCCCTCAGTTTATAAATATCTTAGCAATCTACAAGAACAAAGCATTTCTATCAATAACCTAGCTTCCAGAAGGAAATGTAGATACAATTAAATGTCCTTATAACCTGCAGCCCATGGACAGATACTTGAAGGGGGCAGAGTGTAATGTTCCTCCAGGAAGCTCCCAACTATCTTAATGTTAATGCCTTGCTAGAGGGAAAAACAACCTTAACTGGACAATGGCAAGGCCTCTGGTATCCTGTGAGTCTTCTTTAACATATGAAAGTTCTTTTGAAACCTCCCTTTTCCTTGCCTCCCCCAAACCCATAGTATATAATCAACCACCCCTCATAACCCCAGGGCAGCAGCTCTTTCTGCCCAAGGGTCCTGTCCCTGTGCTTCAAGAAACCATCGTTTTGCACCAAAGATGTCTCAAGAATTCCTTCTTAGTCCTCAGCTCTGAACTTCACCTATATTCCAAAAGCCCATCATTTAGACACCTCATTAACATTGTAAGGGAAGACAAACTGTGTTTGAAGAAAACAGCCAGTGTATCTTTAAGAGATTGTGTGGCATCAAATTCTAGAAACACATGAAACTCTAGAACAAGGTAATCAGAAGTCTTCACCTAGTTATAAGGTATATAGTGTTAATTTATTTCCCTTCCCACATCCATGTTTTCCCTTCTGTGGGCTTGCATTATGTTGTAGATAAATTGGATTTCTCCGTACCCCATCCTGACATGGAGTATCCACACCCGAAATCCTTCTACTTCACTTTGACCCTCCCTCCCATCCACCAGAGCACATACTAAAGCTTTGCTTCCCTCTATCTCATTTCCTCTGAGCCCACTCTTTTTCTGGAATCAATGCATAATTGCAGTTTGGTCTGCTGAATGCAAGTTTTAGAATCCAAAGTTTGCATTCAATTCTCAGCTCTGTTATGTAGTAGAAATGAACTGAGCTAAGTCACAAAGCCTCTCTACATTTATTTTCTATTCTGTTAAGTGAAAGCAGTAATAATACTAACATCATAGTGGTAGTCAAGATGAAATGAGGAAGTGCATATGAAAACAGTTTTCTGCATACAACTGTCATTATTAGTAATGTGCTATCGCACTTAGGTATGGATGCCCATTAGGAATAACCCTAATTTGAAAATTTCAGACATAGTAGCTAGTTAATAATGGACTTCTTATGAAATTCCAGAACTTGCATGCTGGGTTTTGGAAAACTTTTCAGTGTTAGGAGAGATACACCCAATCTTCAGTGTGACAGCTGAAAACAAGACAAGATTGTGGGTATCATTTATTTTCCCTGTGTAGAACTTCTTGACCATCCTTGTTATGTTTGATTAATTTCCATGTTTATGAGTTGGCTTCCGCACAACGGAATCCAGAAAACTTCTCAAGAACTTGAACTCAAAGGGGAACAACTCAAGTTTGTAGATTTTGAATGTAAGTCCATTCAAAATTCATTTTGATCTCGAGGCTAGTAGTGGCTGGGGCATCCGATGATGAGGCAGCACCTTCAGGCAGGTGGTGACAGTCACGGCACCTTCCACATCCCCCTGTGGGGTGGCAGCAGCACTAGTAATTCTGTACCAGTTAAACTGCAGGAAGATAAACTGGAGACCTAGCCTGAAACTTGGTTCTCGCATGCCAAACAAACTGTGAGCTGCCCAGTATTCTTTTGCTAAACACCATTTCTGCTCAATCGGCCAGATTCAACTTTGGTTCCTGGCAACCAAGAACCCTGACTAATTCATGCTTTCATTGCCAGTTTGCAACCATTGAAATCATCTTCAGAGCTGGGGCACAATCTGCAAGGAATAAACGCACAAAAGGATTTGGAGTAAAGGTGAAATGAAGAGAGAAGCACCCCGCAACTCATTTTAATGGGAGAAGCTGTGCCAGAGAAAAGAGGCTGTGTGTGGTGCTCTGTCTTTCCAAAGCCTGGTAGGCTCAGTTACCTGCAATTAAGTAGGAAGACAGCGAGAGAGGTGTGCGGTGAGACAGGACACAGCACAAATGCAGAAATTCCGTCTGGAAAAAGCTATGTCCGGTGTTCACACTGTCATGCACAGCGGCACTGGAATCAAATCAACAAGAAGCTGACTTCATTCTGAGAGTATTACTGTCAAAGCCACAATGAGTCTGGACTAAAAGAGACTGTGACCATTAGAGACATAAAATGACCCTGGCTCCCCAGTCGTCCACAAGCCAGAAGCACATTGAGAAAGCAGCTCACCCCCAGGGAGGGCATTTTCTCTAACTTCAGATGTAGGCAAGCAGAACAATGGAACAAGAAGAGCCTTGAGAAACCGCGGAAGGGGAACACTCTCAAAGAGCAACTGGAGCTCAATCAAAGAAGGTTCCCCATCCTCGAGGTAAAGCAATCAGACCGAGGGTTTAGGGAGTGGGTTTGCCATGAACAAACAGTTGCTATTTGTTACCTGATGTACCCCTTTGGGGATGAGAGCATTCGTCGTGGCCATCCTGCGCCTGTCCACCACTGTATATTGGGATTATGAAAGACACCCCCGTGAACTGGGCATGACTTGAAGGTCTTGGCTTTGGTTTGGACCCAGTGACCCATCAGACCTTTCAGTGATCTCGCTTGAGAAAGAGGTTAGTGTGCTCTACATATAGGAGGGACAGTAAATTTAATATTTTGTGATCAAATGGGTAAATGGTGATAGTAACACTGCATTGATGTTGCCCACAAATGCTTTGAACTTTTCATCAGAGTGATGAAATAACCATGTTCTCTGTACCCTGCAAGAAAGGAATTGTCAGTAAACTTCTCTGACCAGTGAAATGTGAGTGGACATGTAAGAATCACTTTTGGGAGGACAGTTAAAAGTTCAGTGTGCAATGCACTAGTTTCTCCCTCTGCCAGAGACAATGTTTCAGAGAGTAGGCTGTTCCATCAGCACAGGATGCAAAGTTGCCATGATGCAGAAGAGACCCCCCAGTGACCCTTGTTAGACCCACAGCAAGAGCAAGAATAAAAACTTTGACACTTTAAACCACTGAAATCAGGAGGTTGTTTTTACCACAGCATAACTGAGACCATCCTGACTGATAGAGCTTGAAACACAGTTTCTAATCATGTTCTAGCAAACCAGGCATACACTAGAGAGGGATAGGGAGGAGAGAAGACAGATATAGCAAACAAAAAATGAGAAATATGCTTTCTTAGAACTAAGAGTTTGAATCAAATACAGGAGCCAGAGCTAGATAGCGACAGGATCCAACCTTGCAAATACAATGACAAATGTAAGTACAATCTTTACATGTGTTTGGAAAGAAAATAGTAAGACTGCTTAGAATACAGGCTTTAATTCTAATTGGCATGCACAGGTAATAAGAGTGAGAATCACAGCACATGATTCACTCTTCCAATTTCTTTTCTTTTTTAATTAATTTATTTATTTGAGAGAGAGAGAGCACGCACATGAGAAGGAGGGACAGAGGGAGAGGGAGAGAAAAAATCTCAATCAGACTCCACGCTGAGCACGGAGCCCCAATGTGGGGCTCAATCTCACCACCTGGAGATCATGACCTGAGTTGAAACCAAGAGTCAGGGGCTCAACTGACTGGGCCACCCAGGTGCCCCTCACTCTGATTCCACTTCCTGTGTATATGTGCATAAAATCTACACTCACATGCAGAAAAGCAAAGAATACAAATGGAAAGGTCCTTCTGAATTAGAAATATGTCGACAATATTAAAAATTCTTTCAATTGTAATTTGACTTATAATGTTAATTTATCAATTCTGTGAAAATAAACAGGAGCTCTTCTTAGCCAGGTTTCACTGTATGTTCACAGATGGTATCAACTTTTGAGCCTCCTACCTACTCACTCACTTAGTCCTTTTTCTATCACTATATTCACACTCCTTATATTTACTTTCTCTTAAGAGAGTAAACTTCCCAACTCATTCTGATTTACATTATTATTTTCTTAGCAGTTACCATATTTTCAGTGATAACACAGAAAGGCAAACCTATATCCGGCCTTTCCAGAATTAATACAGGTTTTTATCTCTCCAAGCAGGTAAAAAATTTAACTTCATTTTTCTAAGCAGATAGTTTGCTTAAATAAGATACAAAATAAGTAAATAAGCCTACTAAAGCAGGAAAATCAAAGAACATGTACTTCAATGAAAAAAATCAAAACCAAAAGAAAAAAACAAAAACTCAAAACCAAAACAAGAAAAAAATTATCATAGAATTAGGAAATAAAGGAGCTATATTGTTTTGGTTGAAGAAATGTCCTGAATAAAGTAAAATAAATGCTCATATCTCTGAATAATAAAAAAAAAAAAAAACCCAAGCAAAACCTCATTTATCATTTTGATACATGTTTTGAAAAGAGACCAGAGAGAACATTCCAAACTTGCGAATTGCATCGCTCCTCTTTAAACCCATAATGTTTGTTTTATGTTGTTCTCTAGATTTTGCATTCTAAATTTGATTTTCAAAGTTTAAACTGCATAAAGATATCCACTCACAAATATGGAATTTATTTTCTAGGTTAGATAGGGTATAAAATGGTTAAGGTCCAAGCTAATGATAAACGCAGTTTCTTAGGAAGACTGACTCTCTCACATTAGTCTAGATGATACCATGCTACTTCTTAGGAAGACTGACTCTCTCACATTAGTCTAGATGATACCAATCTCCTCCATCAGTCATGGAGCAAAACAAGTTCAATATAAATGTCAACAGAAGGAAAAGACATTATTAAGTAAAAAAACGAGGTTATTAAACAAGCATCAGGGGGAACTCAATTCAGTTGATAAAACAAAAATGGTTTTTGAGACCAGGTCAGATAAAAAACTTGAATAGCTGGAGCTGTTACATCCAGCATGAGAAGAGTTAAAAATCAGTTCTTGAACAAATCTGGTAAGAATTTTAAAATGGCAAGAAATTAGACTGCATGACTAGTGTGTCAAAGGAGTTTCCTTTTGAAGGCTTAAGGCTTTGCCCTCACACGAATGCCCTTTCAGGTCTGAAAGTTCCTGAAATTTCTAACCGCCACTTCAATATCTGACCAATAAAATACGTGATTGGTTAGTTAAATGGTAAGTTACCATAGGTAATCACTGAAAATGATTTTGAAAAGGTGTAAATGAAAGGAAAAAATGTTAGATATAATGTCATATTTGGAGAAATATAATCTTAAAAGATATTCCTAGGGAGAAAATCTCAGAGGTAAAATCAGAAGCTCTAAAGAAAGTAGAATTCACTACCGAACATTGGTTCTTAACCAAGGGCAATTTTGACTCTCCTCACTTCCCAATCCCTAGGATGTTGGGCAATGGTTGGAGATATTTTTGATTGTCACACTGAGTAAAGGCCACAGATGCTGCTAAATATCTCATAATACACAGAACAGCCCTCAAAATGAAGCTTTATCCAACACAAAATATCAGAAATACAAAATTGAGCAACTCTGCTATGGATAGTTCCAGAATTCCAGAACTGTACATATTCGATATGATGCCAAATCCAAAAAGAAAAAGAATAGTAGATTCTGGATGTGTTTAGAAAAGTTTCTTTAAATACAAAAGAAAGATAATTTTCTTCCTAGGACCACTCATATAGTATCATATCATGTCAAAACACCTTGAATGAGGATGAGTGCTTCAATTTTAGCTAAAAAATTCATTTTGCTAAATAGGAGCTTTCACTTTGGACACATGCACAAAAGTCTCTAATCTTAGTTTTTTAATCACTGAAAATAGACACTGTGATTTCAGCAGTGCTATAAAGAGAAAATGACAATATTCAGAAAGACCACATAGAGCAAATAATAGCAATTGGTATTATTATTATCATTATCACTATTTTATATGAGATGATATAAGCCACTCTAATCCTAGGCACTTAAAATTGGAAAAGTAGAAAACACTGATAATGTCCTAGTGGAAGGTACCAATAAGAAATAGAACAAAAATGCATTATTTTTCTCAAGCCTCACATCTTCTAGCTGACTTGACTCCTTTGAGAAAGTGTCCTCCATGTAGCAACAAGGGAAACTGACCTAAAGTCAATCTGTCTCCCATATGAACTCAGAAAAATACTGATTAAGTAGGTACTTGGTGTATTTTGAACCGATGGAACTCTTTGATGCGATTGGGGGAGTGTTGTGTCATGTACGAACCCTAAGGTGAACCCCAGTGAGTCACACTTTCTACAATCACTTCCCTCTGAGTAGTGGTGGAAACTGTGACTGTGTCCACCAATAGAATATGGCAAAGGTCATGTGTCACTCCCATGTTTATGTCACATTATATAAGGCTCCATCCTAGGAGTCTGGGGAGAGAGATTCTCTTGCTGGCTTTGAAGGAGCAAACAGCCATCTTGTGAGCTGCCTATGAAAAAGGCTACCTGACAGGAGTCTACAGGCAGCTCTAGGAGCTGAGGTGGCCTCTAGCCAGCAACCAGGAAGAAGCTGAGATCCTCAATCATACAGCCAAAAGGGAATGGAAGTGGATTCTTCCCCAGTCAAGCCTCCAAATAAGAACACAGCCAGGCTAACACCTTGATTTCAGCTTGGGTAGGCCCTGAGCAGAGGACTCAGCTAAACCTTTTCTGGACTCCTGACCCTAAGAAATGGTGAAATAACAAATGTATGTTGTGTTAATCTACTAAGTGTGTGGTAATTTGGTATGCAACAATGGAAAGCTAATACAGGGGAACTGGCCCATAATATAAATAGTGTCCCTAAAGTAGAAGTAAAAGCTTGAATATTTAAGGTATAAAGAATTATAAATAAAACTAGAACATGAAGGGGCTTCATGGTTCATGGATCCACACCAATTAGCCATGATGGTTCTGACAAGCCTATCATCTTATTACACACACACACACACACACACACACACATACACACTGATTTATAGGAGACCAAACTAATCACGGCTATGAAAATATTTTATAATTATTTTACTAGAAATTTGCAACTGGATCTACAAAATATATGTTTTTGGCGAAAATTCTATATCCTATGGATATAAATGAGAATCAGTGAGCCAATGTACCAAGCAGAAACTTTTTTAATTGGCAATACTCCTACAACATATCATGCCAAGTAATCTGATTCAATATATGAATACCTAAAAGTTATTAATGTCATTGTAAGTATTATAAACACATGAAAGTCAACATGAAAAATTGGAATACATCTATTCATTATCAAAGCATAATATCAAATTAAATGGGCTTAAGAAAAACCTTATTGCAACTGAATAACGTTGATCAAGGTCAAACTTTAAAGGAGTACTTGCTACAGTATACCTTACATTTTTCATCAGTGGCATGGAAAGGTTATTTTAATTAATTCAAGGAATTTATTATTTATGGGATTATATATAAGTATAAAAGAAAGTCATTTAACCTGATGGCAGGAGAAAAAAACATGAAGCAGCATTACATTTCTGCAGGTTGTCAACGTGAGCAACATGTGGAAGTCAACACTGAGAGCAAAATGGAAGATACCACTTGTCTGATGAAGAGAGGGGCATCTCTTCTCTCTGAACCTCCCCATGCCTGTTACATGCTTCCCTTCGTCACATTTAAGTCCAAAGAGTGCTAAATGAGGACCAGTAATGTCACTTGTCTGAGAGCTTTCAGGCCCTAAGTTCTTGCTTCAGCTAAAAATAATGATTTGGGACAATATTTACATGAACTGGTTTATTTCATACAAATACACCAGGCTGTGTTTGATGACATGGTGACATGTTTTTGCTGTTGTAATTAAAACACACATATCCAAATAAATAATTAGATTTTTAAAAATTCCCTAATAATTTTGACAGGATATAGTAATAGTAGCCATAAGGATTTGGCCTGGAATAGGATTGAAAAGAACCATAGGGGAATAAGTAGATCTGGACGAATTATAGTTTCTTTGTTTATAAAATGAAATAATAATTATATATATATATTATATATATATATATATTTAATGTAGGAATTAGCTTAGATAATGTTTACAAAAATGTCAGATCTTACAAACAGAAAGGAATTCTTCAGGGCCACTGGGTAGCTCAGTCGGTTAAGTGTCCGACTCTTGATTTCGGCTCAGGTCATGATCTCAGGGTTGTCAGATCGAGCCCTGCGTCAGGCTCTGTGGTGGGCATGAAGTCTGCTTAAGATTCTCTCTCTCCCTCTCCCTCTGTCCCTCACCCTACCCTCACCCCATTCATGGGCTCTCTCTCTCTCTTAAAAAACAAAACAAAACAAAACAAAACCAGAATAGAATTCTTCAGACATTACTGTTATTGCTGGTTTTACGTTACCTGGACTCTAACCTAAACCACAACCATCATTTACTTTGATACAAAAAGTCACCACCAGACACCTTTCACCGTACACTTTGAAGGCTTTCTATAAAAATATGGTTTTAAAGGAATGTATTCTTGTAATTTAAGATGCCAAGGCCATAGATGAGCAGAGAAGATTGCACGTCCTCTTCCAACTCAATGCTATGGTGACCTGAAAGTCCTTCTGGCAACAAATCACTGCGGGGCAGCATCACGAGAAGAAAACCCGAGGTTACACTATTCTGAAGATCTCTGTGGATTAGAAGATTCATGATAAGGCAAGAGACTGAAAAACAAAACCTAGTAGAGATAAGAGTCAAAACCACTGAACTGTCCCTTTAACATTCTGGTCAGTCCTTCCCCCAGGAAGTGCCACGTTTGAGAAGAGCAGTTCTCTCCCTTCTTGGCACAGTATGAGGGAAACATTGGGTCAGATGACACAAAATACTTTCTTTTATGATTGCTCCATAATTACGGAAATGCAAGGGTGTAATAACAACCCATTTTAAGGACTCGTGGGTTTCCTGGTGTCAAAGTCAAATTGTCGTGGTGTTAGTAGTGTTACCAATTCTACCAACATATGACTTTACACGGCTCAGATGAGATAGATAAACAAATTCGGGTAATCCTACAAAGCAGTGCCCCCTGTAGTTCTGTCTGCCTTCTGCAAATGCTGTAGGGAAACGGCGTAATTCACTGACTCTCTAGAGTGTCGTAGTTTAATGGCATTTCACAGCCGTGGCACATCACATTACATTATGTTCACAGTGTCTCCACGAAAGCCACAACACCATAAAGTGATAACATCGCATAATGAGACAGACAAACCCAATGTAATGTGACATACAAGGAAATCAATGCAGCGTATCACTAGAAGCACCCCGGTTTGGAAGGGGGTACCTATGGGCATTTCAAATGAATTTACAGATCATTCATTTCCTACATAATTCTACTGTATTTAATTTCTGTGCATCTGCAGGCTTCCACAGAGAAATCTGATGTTGAATTTGCAAGCTGTGCAATTGCACAACCGTATTTCTCTTCTAGAGGAAGTCATGAAGGAAAATGTAAATACATAGCATAAGCTATTTGAAGGAATTTAAAGAAGGGCAAATATTTCTTTTTAAAAGGCTGTTCTCTTTGCAAAGATTGTGCAAAGGACTGCACATTTCCTAAATGAACTGGCACAGTTCTGACCTTTCAACATGAAAAAAAAAGAGGACCCTTTTAAAATAAAGAAGTAGCAATTATAAAAGGATTAAAGGTAGGATTTATCAGGAAAGGCTACATACAACATGGAGTGCTGGATAGAATTAGACACTAAGGCAATAAGAATTCCTCAACAATATTCTTTTATTATAAGAGAAAACAGTCCCAGATAACACTACCCCAAAGCCGGGCAACAAGTTACTATGGGAACTCTCAAGGACCAAACTTATAATATCAAATCACTGGCAATAATGCCTTTGCATTTTGCACAAGAAGGGCAATAATAATGCTCTCTCAAATATGTTGATGAGCTAAATCCCACACCAGGTGTATTAAGTACAAGGACAGATGGAGTTAATGTCAGCTAGAAAGACTTTAGGTTTTGGGGTGCCTGGGTGGCTCAGTTGGTTGAGTGTCTGCCTTAGGCTCAGGTCATAATCCTGGGGTCCTGGGATTGGCCCCCAGGGCATTGGGTTCCCTGATCAGTGGGGGGCCTGCTTCTCCCTCTCCCTGCTTGTGTGCTCTCTCTCTCACTCACTCTCTCAAATAAATAAATAAAATCTTAAAAAAGAAGAAAGAAAGAAAGAAAGAAAGAAAGAAAGAAAGAAAGAAAGAAAAAGAAAAAGAAAGAAAGAAAGAAAGAAAAAAAGAAAGAAAGAAAGAAAGAAAAAGAAAGAAAGAAAGAGTTTAGGTTTTGATGATGTATCTGGTGAGAGACGTTTGTAACCAATAGCCACTGACTTGCAGAGTGGTAAAACATGGTGACCAGAAGCGTTGGGTTACACTGGAAGATATTCTTAAGGCAATTTTAGATCTTTGAATGCATTATTTTTTAGTCTTTATGGCATCATTTTCAAGACTGAATTGAAAATTTGGGAAACCAGATTTAAAATAACATTAAAATATGATGGAGGAATTTTTTTAAAGACTGTGATTTACATTTATGCAAATTTAAAACTCTATATATTTAGGGTGGAAATGTGTTCAACCATCCACTTATTTTGACTCCATCCTTTTTTGAACTTTAAGACCTGCAACATTAGCACTGCCTCTGACCTAGTAACTATCGTGTGTGGATCCTACCAACTAGTTCTGTCTGCCTATTTCTTTTCTCCCCCAGGTTCTAAAACCATCTCCTTCTTTGGCATGGCGTCTTAGGGTTGAAATAGGCATACCTCCAAAATGATCAGAGTTTATTTAGAAGTTAAAATAGACGTGAAATCTTGAAAATTACAATCATATTTTCAAATAAAACACATGCCAGTTTTCCATCATTATCTTTTGTGTGTGGGTGTTAAAACACATAGCATGAGATCTACCCTCTTAACAAAATTTTAAATGAACAGTACAGTGTTGTTAACTATAAGTACAATATTCTAAGTAAATTCTCTAGAACTTTTTTATTTTGCATGACTAAAATTTTTACTTCTTGAATATCAACTCTCCATTTTCCCCTCCCCCAACAGCTGGCCATCATTATTCTACTCTCTTCTTCAATGAGTTTGACTACTTCAGATATTCATACAAGTGGGATAATGCAGGATCTGTTCTTCTGTGACTGACTTATTTCACTTAGCGTAATATTCTCAAGGTTCAGCTTGTTGTAGTATGTGACAGGATTTCTTTCTTTTTTTAAAGCCTGAATAGTAATCCATTTTATGCATATACCCCATTTTATTTATCCATTCACCCATCCATGGACATTAGGCTGTTTCCACCACCTTTTGGCTACTGAGAAAATACTGCAGTGAACTTGGGAATGCAATTTTTTTTTTTTGAGATCCCATTTTCAATTGAGAGTCATTTTCAATGGAAAAACACCCATAAGTTGAATTGCTGGTCATATGACAGTTCTATTTTGAATTTTTTGAGGAAATTCTATACTGTTTTCCATAGTGGCTGCACCATTCCACATTCCTATCAACACTGTGTAAGGATGCCAAATTCTCCACATCTTTACCAAAACACTTGTCATTTTCTATCTTTCTGATAATGACCATCCTAACAGGTGTCAGGTGATATGTCATTATAGTTTTGATCTGCATTACCCTGATGATTAGTAATATTGAGCATCTTTGTATATAACTGCTAGCGATTTGTATGGTTTTTTTTTTGGAGAATTGTTTATTCAAGTCCTGTCTCATTTTTTAATAGATGTAGGAGTTCTATGGTTTTCCAATATTTTTTCCCTTTCTGTGAGTTACCTTTTAATTCTATCGATTGTTTCCTTTGCTGTGTAGAAACTTTTTAGTCTGAGGCAGTCCCACTTGTCTATTTTTCCTTTTGTTACCTGTACTTTTGGTGTCATATTTGAGAAACTATTGCCACGACCAATGTCATAAAGATTTTCTCTTCTCCTAGAAGTTTTCTTCTAGGAGTTTCATAATTTCAACTCTTACATTTAGGTCATCCATTTTGGGCTGATTTTGATGTATAGTGTAAGATAATGGTCCAATTTTTTGTTTGTTTTGTATGCCCAATGGTATGGCACTGTGCCAGGGTACTAGAGAGAAAAGGTACCCTGATTTTCCTACTGGCTTTGATGTCACTGCTTTTGTGTTTACTTGGGGTGCAGGACACTTTAACTGATTTCTGGATAAAGGGAAATGACCCAATAGTGTTGTTGAATCAATGTTTCCATGGGAGAAAGAAAGCCCTGGGGCTTCCTATTCTGCTATCTTCCGATGCCACTCCTCTGTCACTATCTCTTATGCCTAGTCTATTTACAAGAATAACACTTGCGGGATAGGTATCACAATTCATAGTTCTGTAAACATCTTTCTTTATCTACCATGCCTCTATCCCCAGCCTTGCAGAAGGCATAAAACAAAACAGATCCCACTCATAAGGTGGAAAAAATGAGAGCATTCTGGATGATTCATGGTTGTGAAGCTACTGACGTGAAAATCTTAGATATCATTTGAGATCATTTGGTAGTAAGTTTCCTGGTCTATTTCTTTGTGATAAAATACAGAAGGGAAAGAGATACTAAAGATAAAATAAACATATTATGCTGAAAAACATTTGCTTTGACTTAAATTCAGCATCCCTATCTTGTCCTTTAATTTTTTGGGGGGGCTCTGTTATGTATGTTTTCTATTTTTACCTGCAGCTCAAATTCTGTGTTAATATGTATTGGAATATATCACTTTTGGGCTTATGGCATGTCTTCTAATTATGGCAAGCACCTTTAAAGTTAAATTAGCATTGGGTTGCAAACTTAATCATTTAAACTAGCATACCACCTACAGAAATTTGTAAGTTAACCTTTGGCAAAACAAACAAACAAACAAACAACAACAACAAAAAAACAGGCTTAAAAATGTGTAAAAGAAAAAAAAAAGAAAAGAACTTTCATTCAGTAAGACCCACTTTAGAAGGATAAAAGCAAGGATTATTGACCTCAAATAATGATTCATAAACAATAAATCTCTTTTGGGCTCAAGCTCCCAGGAGGACAGTATCAGGAACCTCTGATTTCCCTAAGATCTATAGCACATGACAGTCTCAGAGTATCTGACAAGGTGTTCATACAACACATGTCAGTGTAAATAAATAATCACTCCTCTCTGCACAAGGCACAGTCTGTTTTCTACCTTAATCAAGGTCACAGTACAAATGTTGCATCTGAGTTCCCTCCCCTATCTCCCTTCCTCTCCATTCTTTCTGCCTGGAGAACAAGAGCATGCCCATAACTTATTTAGATCTCACCTTTCAGCATTCAGAGACCTCAGGCAAGGAGACATTGAAAAAGAGACTCAGTCAACAGTGCAGTTCTGGGACTTTTCTTCTTCTCTCTGTCTCTCTTTTTAACCAAAATTAACTCTGTAATTAGAGTGCATTTTTCTTCTGCACTCCCATGATATGGCACACCTCCGTCCAGGGCAATAAGAGAGAAATCTCTTCCCCAGGATTATTCAAGTCCCTCCTCTTTGTTGCCATTCCATCACTCCAGGAATTAGAGGAGTCTGGGAAACATTCTACCATTTCTGCCATTCTTATTCCTCTTTCTGGTACAAGAACTGGGAATCCAAAGATGTTTCCTCTTGTCCAAATTATTAGAGTTTTCCCCCAGGTGTTCTGCTAAGGCTTTTTCCAGGCAAAGACTTACAGTGCCAATTCTGGGCTACTCTATAACAATACAATACATTTACTTTTCACTTACAACGTGGCAGAACTATTTTGGTTGTTGTGGACAATGATGATAAAAATGTTGTTTGTTGTTTGTTTTGTTTATTTTTTATACCCATTATAATACACTCATTAACACTGGATTTTATACATTATCATGTTTTGATGCTCATACATACATCATCATGTTTCAGAAAAAGTATCTGATTTTTTAGTATAATTAGTGTTAGTTCACTCTACCTTTTTCAAAACTGCATTTTTGATAGTATATTACTTCTTAGTTTATCTTACTTCATTTTCTCTAGTTTTGATCTTTTTTCACCAAAGATTGCTCATCAATTGTGTTTCCAAAGGAAGAGTAACTTCAAAAGATTTGCTATCAATTGATGCCACCTACAAATTCCGGAGTCTGAACTCTACCTAGGTATATTCTTTACATGCTTGAAAAAATCATGTCAGAATTGAACTAGTGCCTAAACCATGTGCACAACATGTAATGAAAACTTAAATTATCAAGATAATTCAAACTGGATTGGGATTTAAAAAATAGACTTTACATGAAATGGCCAGCTTGAAAGAGAAAAAAAAAATTGGGGGCTAATCCATTTTAATAACCTCACTTTTATCATTATAACCAGACAATGATACTTCATGAAAACAACACTCATTTAAAAGTACTTTTCCATGAAAAATATATACAGATGACAGATTGGTGGTTTCCAGAGGTGGAGGTGGGGAGAATAAGTGAAAGGAGATCAAAATGTACAAACTTCCAGATATAAAATAAGTCATGGCATGTACTGTACAGCAGAATGACTGTAGTTAATGATACTGTATTGCACACTTACAAGTTGCTAAGAGAATAGATCTTAAAAGTTCTCATCATAAGAAAAATAAGTTTTGTGATTATGTATGGTGACAGATGTTAACTTGACTTACTTATTGGTGATCATCTTGAAATATATACAAATATTGAATCATTATGTTGTATACTAACATAATTATTATTATTTTGTAAATTAATATAATGTTCTATATCACTTATACTCCCCCCTAAAACATTACCAAACATTGCCATATGCCCCTTAGCAGCAAAACCACTCCCATTGAGAACTACTGGTCTAGAGATACCCAGTAATGCCATTTTCCAGGCCTTATTCTTGTATTCACACACACAAAAAAGTATTTTTTCATGAAAAATGAAGTTATCAGCTTTCTACAAGGTCCTCGATCCCAATTATCTATCATAAGTAACCTTTTAACAAGCTCTCTGTGGATATAATCACTCATCTATCACTCTACTCAATTTATTTGACCTCATTTTGCTGATTAGAAAATCATCCTTTATATTTAGGTATATTATTTCTTTTTTTTTTTTCCATTTTAAATTTCCGACCAAAAAAGTAAAATGAAAACAAATGTTCTACAATTTATTGATATAAAATGTAGATAATGGACTTACAAGGGACAAATGTATGTCATATACATTTGTCAAAGAATTTTTTTTCCCACTTTTATTCAGCTATGGTTCAAACAACTGCATATAACCTTCAGATCCCCCTTGGATTCTACAGTATGACAAGGGAGAAACTCTCTGGAAGGGCTCTCTCCTGCTTGTTAAAAGGATGAAGTGTCACTAATATTTCCTATGTGGTACGAGTAACAAAAAGGAAGATCAGATCGAAGGGCAGAAAGATATCCTGAGCTGACATCTTTGCAGCAGAGGTAAAGTACTTTTTATTACTAAAAAGAAAACATTTATAAAGACATTGATCTCCAAAGCAAAATCAGATGCCGTATTTTGTACCAGAGTGAACTATGTAATAAGCCTTCCTCTCTTATGTTTGAAACTGTTTTTCTATGATGACAGTGACATTTTATATATTTAGCCCACAATTTTAACAGCTCCTAAATATTCATAATGCTAATTTTAAGTCACAGCATGATTTGTTAATTCTTATAACTCTGCCAAACCTTGATAAATTGGGCTAAATTTGAACCAGATTTTCTAAGCCTTGCAGGGACATATTAATTCAATATTATTACTGTCAAGCATAAAATATGTTCAGAAGCTTCCAGCATCACTTGACAGATGAACTGGCATTTTATTCCCTTAAAGTGACTAACTTATCTGCCATTGAAATAACCAATAATGTTGTCTATTGTTCTCGCATTTAATGGGGTTCATTCTTTTGACCTACTTGTAGAGTCAGGGAAGGAAATAGGCAAAATTCTTTTAAGAAAAGTAATAGTTTAGGTAGTTAATAAATATGAACCCCCATATTTCACAAAATTTAAAAATGTCAAGAAAGAAAAAGAAGCTAATTGTTGTTGGTCTACCAAATGCTAAATATGGTAAATGGCTCTAAATGAGCAAAATAGAGAAGTGTCTGTTCTTTTCATAAGGATATTTCAAAGGAAATAAACATGGTTTATTGGATTTCTGTCATTTATTGTGCATTATTAGTAAGTCAGTATCTATTCATATTGTCTGAGGAAATCTTATTTCCTGGATATGAAACTGTGTTATTTTGACATTGTCCTATTTTCATGGCAAATCCAAATGTGATTTAGATTTTGACTTGGAAAAAGAGCAGTTTCCCTAATTTTTTTTTTTCTTCTGACCCTTCCTCCCCAGGGCAAGTTCATAGCACCTATGGTTATAAAAATATAACACCACAATGACCTTGAGTGTCAATAACTTAAAAGATAAATGACACAGATATTTCTCCAACCAGATTCTTCTCTTGCATTATCCTACTTATGACCTTTTGCATAATCATTTTTGTCTTCCTATCAGAGATTCTTCCTTCTCTCTCATGTGTCTGGATCTTTCATTTACTGAAGGATTTCTGCTTTGGAAATTGCACTCCCTCTTACACATTTTCCATTTTTCCCTCTCTGCTACATTCTCCCTTAAGAGGTGACATCTTAAAAAAAAAAAAAAAAAGGAGGAAAAGAAAAGCTCCCTTTGACCCCAATTCTTCCTCTGGCTACCATTTTATTTTCTGCTCATGTTGAAACAAAACTTCTTGAAAAGAGTCTATAGTCTCTTTCTCAAATTTCTCGACAACATACACATTTTTTCCTTGAAGATGCTGCATTTATTAACTTTTTTGCTTTTAAAAAGACATAGACTTTGTTTTTTAGAGCAGTTTTAAATTCATAGAAAAATTGAGCAGGGAGTACAGAGATTTCCCATATATCTCCTTCTCCCACACATACAGTCTCCCCCACTATCAAAACCCAGCATCAGAATGATACATTTGTTACAGCTGATGAACCTACCTTGGCACATCATTACCACTCACTGTGCATAGTTTACATTAGTATTTACTCTTGGTCTTACAAACTATAGGTTTTGATAAATGTGTAATGACATGAATCTACCATTATAGTATCATACAGAATAGCTTCACTGCCCTAAAATCCTCTGTGTTTGTCCTATTTATCCCTCCCTCCCCACTAATCCTTGGAAACCACTGATCTTTTTATTGTTTCATAGTTTTGCCTGCAACATACACTTTTCAACTCATTTAAAAATTTCTCTTTTTTTAAAGATTTTATTTCTTTATTTGAGAGAGAGAGAGAACAAGTAGTAAGGAGGGGCAGAGGAGAGGGAGAGAAGCAGACTCCCTGCTGAGCAGGAAGTCTGATGTGGGCTTGATCCCAGAACCCAGAAATCATGACCAGAGCTGAAGGCAGATGCTTAACCGACTAAGCCACCCAGGCGCCCCTCATTTAAATATTTCTATCCAACTACTACACAGCTATTCCTTCTGCAATCACTAATCATTTTGTCAAGCAGAATACAATGATGAATTCATAGCGTTCAACCTAGTTCAGCATTTCAGCATTGACAGTTGAACATTTCCATATTCTTTTTTTTTTTTAATATTTTATTTATTTATTTGACAAAGATAGACACAGTGAGAGAGGGAACACAAGCAGGGGGAGTGGGAGAGGGAGAAGCAGGCTCCCTGTGGAGCAGGGAGCCCGATGCAGGGCCTGATCCCAGGACCCTGGGATCATGACCCGAGCCGAAGGCAGACACTTAACGACTGAGCCACCCAGGCGCCCCGAACATTTCCATATTCTTGACAAACGTATGTACCTTTGCTTGCATGATATTGCATCTTTCAGGTATCCTTTTCTTCTCTGGACATTTGTGTTCATTCTCATTTATTGACTTTTCCTTTTCTGACCACTTTTAAAACTTAGGACAACTCTAGGCTTGCATCTGGCGCTCTATTCTAACTAGATGGAGTCCAATTTATCTTATTCAACTGGAAGACTTTAAATAATATCTATGGTTAAAGTCACCTCTATTTGTGTATGACTTCTAACCTTAGGACAATATAGAGTAGATACATTTTTCCCTATTCTTTCTACTAAGTACAACTAAAAACTCTGGATATTATATATGAAACAAAGAGAAGATGACTCTGAAAGATTCAGAGAAAAAGGCAGGCCTTCTAGGAACCTAGAGACCCAAGGAATGGCATGATGTGGATTGTCTATTACTGAATATAGTCCTGACTGGTTGCTGAAGAAGATACCAACCTGGAAATATCAATGGGTACAGTCCAAAAAAAGCCAAGGGAAGAGACTCTCTCTAGGTAAAGGACCAGGAAAGGAGCATCCTAACAAAACAGAAAATTTTCAGACAAATACCATGAATAAAACTGTGGCCTCATTATCACCATTGTCAGCAAAGTGGTGTCACCAACTACATTAGCTTTCATGAGGTTCCTCTATCCCTTACTGGGGTGGTTTCAAAGAAGGTTGACTGGGGACCTGGGACTTCTGTCCTCACTGGGCAATAAGGAGGCTCCACCACACACACACCCAGTGTCAGTGGAAGCCACAAGACAAGCAGTAATGGTCTCTGCAGAGGGATACTGGGAAGCCTGAATTATCATCCCACCCAGCAAATGGTGCTGTGTTTCCTTGCTGACATGGTGTCAAAGGATGACCAGGAAAACAGAAGATATAAATAAGATCCAGATTCTCATGACATAATATTCAAAATGTCCAAGATATATCAAAAATCATTTATTATGTCCCAAACCAGAAAATATATCAAATCAAATTAGAAAAGATAATCAATAGACTGGCGCTCTGATGGCAAAGATGCTGGGATTCTCTGACAAGGAAAAAAGGAGCCATTGTAAATTTGCTTCCATGAGAAGTTACTAACATGCTGGAAGGAAATGAAAAGTAGAAAGTCTCATCAAAGGGAATAGTCACACATACACACACACACACACAAACACACACCATAAAGAAGAGTCAAATGGAAATTGTAGAACAGAAAAATACAAAAACCAAAATTTAAAAATTTCATGAATGGACCCAATAGGAGAATTGAGATGACACCGAAAAGAACCAGTTAACTTGAAGACGGAGGAGAAAAATTACCCAATCTAAACAATAGAGAGAAAATTGACTGAAGAAAAATGAACAGAGCCTCGGGAACCTGTAAGACCACAACAAAAATCCAACATTTCATGTCATCTGAGCCTCAGGAGAAATGGAGAACAAGAATAGGACTGAAAATGTATTCCAAAAACTAATGGCTGAAAACTCAAATTTGGAAAAAGACATAAACTTACATATTTAAGAAGCTGAGCAAACCCCAAACAGGATGAACCCAAATAAATCCATGCCAAAATACGTCATAAATAAACTTCTGAAGACTGAACGCAAAGAAAAAGTCTTGACAGCAGTGAGAAAGAGATGCTGTCTTACCTTTAAGAGATAAACAATTCAAAAGACAGCAGATTTCTCATCAGAAAACATAGAGGCCAGAAGAAAGTGGTACAACATTCTTGCGCAGGAAGAGAACTATGTCCCTAAACAAATTAAGTGAAAAAATAACTTCAGAAGTTATTATTTTTTCAGACCCTGTGGCTTTTGATGGGATTATTTCCCAAGTTATAGCCCTAGTGACCAAAGCTATTCTCCCAATTTTAAATGCTGCCCAAAATCTTCATGAACACTGAATTTTTATTCTGATATCTTGATTATTTCAAATGCCTATAACCTTGGTATTTCAATTAAAGCAAGTTCAGGGTTGATAATAGAACATTATATTAGGAAACAAAATATCTGCTCAAATCCTTGTTCAACCACTTACTATGTGAAGTTGGTCAAGACCCTTTATTTCTAAACCCTAATTTCTTCATTTATTAAGTGGGACAATAATATCTGTTGCATATCTCACAATGAGGATCAAAGAGGATAGCTTATAAAGTAGCAGTTTTTCGGATTTCATCAGTTTTTAATTATAGGAATATATAGAGATGTGTATCATTTAATTTATTTTTTAAAAGATTGAGCATGCTTTTTCTAGACATGGAAGGAACAAAAAGATCAGTCTCTACCATCAGGGTAAATAGTTAATTGAAGAGACAGACTTGTCTGTACACATTCCGTAAAGGGCAACATAATGAGGCAAAATATATTTATAGATGCAAAAATAAATTTCTGTGGTAACTGCAAGAGCCTTACTGTAAACACCTGGATGTAAGTCTGGGCACCACCACCTGTGTCATTGGATAGATTATTAATATCTCCAAAGTACAGTACCTTCATTGACAAAATGGGGATAAAAATAATGTATATTCATAACTCAAATAAAGACAATTCATGTGAAGCATTCAGTTGAGAGTGTGACACCTAGCAATCTACAAAATGATAGATTATTATTGTAGTTATTAATCATAAGATTATTTATCAGGAGTGGCTTTCACACGACATGTTTTGGCAAGGGCAGGCTTCTAAAGGCAAGTACGGAATGGATTACAAGTGTATCCGAAGCTGACAAAGCAGGATATCGAAAGCCAGAGAGCCAGAAAGCTTCAAGATAAGTTTGTACTCTGATAGGGTTGGAATACAATATAAATGACAAGAGGAGTACATTTGACTTGAGATCATATTATTGACAATGAAGAGCTCTTAAGGATGCTGGAGAACAGACTGGGCATGATAATCGTTGCATTTCTTAAAGGTATTCTGACGGCAGAGAGAATGTCATAGATGAAAGTGCAGAGCTGGAATCAGGAAAATCAATTATAATGCAGTTCCAATAATCCAGGTAGCAGGTGATAAAGGCCTGACCTAACAGAAGAAAATGGGTAAAAATGATGATGGATGCCAGACGCAGGAAAAGAACATCTTAGGATAATACAAGTGAACTGATTCATTGAAAAGAATCACACACGGCAGTAATGGAAAACACAACAGGAAAAGTTTTTGGAACTTGACATTTTTACCACTGCAAAACCTTGACCTCAAAGAGCCTGAAAACTGTGTCAGAGACCCGGATCATCTATCTTAGATATTCTTCACTTTTGTGCCAAACAACCCGCTCCTTCTCAAGGGCAAATACGATGCCTTATCGACTCTGGCTGGTAAAGCAAATATCCTGAATGCCTAGTTATTGACACTTCAGAATTACATCTTTTCTAATGACTCAGTGGGTGTGATATTCAGTAATGGAACTTCTTAATTTGTGCTTTTGATATACCAAGACCTTTCTCCACGCTGTATTTTGTCCGCTGATGTCATTGTCTGCAGGGATCCCATCCACATATGCTGCTTGCAATTTCCTGTTGTGTACTCTACATAATTGAATGATGCCCTCAGCACTGGCTTCCCAATAAATATCACTCACAATGACCTTGAAAATACCCTTTCTTCTTCAAACACTCTTTTTCTAGCTCTGGTCATTAATCAAATGAACTAACATGCGTTAATGTAAAAAATAGCAAATATGGTATAAATAAGACACTGAAGACAAATTATTTTCTCTGGCACTACTAATTATATTAAATGATACTTTATTAGAACAAATGTATCTCCATAAATTAGCATACATATCTTCATGAATACATATGTTTTTACACAATTATATTACCTAATGCTTATTGGGGGTTGTTATGGGCTGAACATGGTTTTTAGGGCTTTATAGGTATTTGTTGTTTTAAGCCATAAAAGGTGGGTAATATTACTAGCCCCATTTAACAGATGAGTAAGGTGAAGCTTAGAGAATTGAAAGACGAGGCTCAAAATTGGGACTAAAAAGTGGTGAATCCAGTGAATCTGACTGAAAGCCCTTATCCCTGGTCACTGTAATACAGCAGTATGCATTCTAACATGGGCATATCTGTGTAAGCACACGTGTGTGCAAACATATGCATATTTGACTACATAAATACTGTTAACAACATACAATATACCTCAGTCCAGATGTTAAGAAGCACGTGCCAAAGCCCTGCTATGGAGCAATGCTTTGAAACAAAGAAAAATGTCCAGCTCTAAGTTAAGATTATTATTTCTCTTCCTCTTGGCCCATCTATTCATAAATCTGAATTACATTGCATGACAAATTCTACCATTCTAGTTTCATCAACAGTTATCAGCAATAGCAATCAAATTAAATTTCCAGCAACCTCTTCAAAATTTCTAAAACTAGCCAGATTTCAAATTTCACTTTTCCTCAGCAAAAACCTTACAAAATACCTATAATGAGGACATTTTAAGTTAACTTAAGGTTAACTCTACTTACCTATAAAGTGTAAATTTTTCAGGTCATTCAGTTAGTTTGAAAAAAGTCTGAGTTTCTCTGAACACCAGCCTGAGGTATGACTACACATAAATGAGTGATTTAATAAGCAATTTTTAAAAATCAATCTTATTATTGTAGCACAGAGGTCAAAAACTGGCAGGCTACAGGCCAGATTTTGCCCTCAGACATGTTTTGTTTGGCCACATAATTTTGGCTTGTCCACGGTTGTAAATCTTTTGAAATGGTTGCCAACATTTGAAAATTGGGAGATACGTAAAAATGTGTTTCTGGCTTCTTTTAAAAAGCCTGAAGTTTTGGCAAGCTGCGTCTGCCTTCTCTGGTAGCAACTCTCATTTGTATGAGGCTAAGTCCCAGCACTCAGTCCACTGTGACTCTGTCCTTGGTTGCTTGAGCTCTCCTGAGGCTCCTCTTGACTATGGCAGTTTCTCAGACTTCCCTTGTTTTCGATATCCTTGGCAGTCTTAAGGAGGATTAGTCAGGAATTTTGTAGAATGTGACTCAATTGGGATTTTGCTCAAGTTTTCTCATAAGTAGGCTGTGGTTATTCCGTTGTTTACAGAGGAAGATCACAGAGGTAGTCCCTCTCATCAAATTATATCAAGGGTACAAATCATCCACATGACTTAACACTTTTGATATTAACTTTGATCATCTGGCTAAGCTAGTGAATCAATTATGTAGCTCACCTCCTTAGGAGCAAAATATTTACACAACTATTTTTGGATTCTTCCACATGATGTAGAGATTTTTAACATAAAGAATCCCATATTTCAGAACAAATGTATTTAAATACCTAAAAGAGAGGCTTGGTCTTCTCAGGAATCTATTTATTATTTATGTCTTTCTGGGGATTCGTTTAACCTACCAGGTTAGATAACTTTGTACTCAGTATCTTATAAAAAGTAGAGGTTTAATACATATTTGTTGAATGAATTAACAAATTATGACTACCACAAGTTTATTTATATAATGTATGTGTATATGTTATAAATATCAATCATTTTGTTGATCAAAAAGAGCCGGATTTAAAAAATGTACACATAATGACTCTTGATCACACAGAGCAGGGACCCAGTTGAGACTGGGACTAACTGGAGATCTTTGGGATGATGGAAATGTTTTATAATTTGATTGTAGTTGGAATTACATGCATATTTACATTCATCAAAGTTCATCAACACGTGTCTTAAAATGTAGTTGCTTATTGTGTTAAATTAGATCTCAATAAAGTTGATTTTTAAAAAGTAAAATGTGAACCCACTTTCCAGGGTTTCTTATCAGATGACAGAGAAGCATTTGAAAATGTGAGAAGAAATAAGATTAGAAAATGTTAAAAATGGTTATAAATTTAATAAGTAAAGAGGAGTGTATCACAGACTGGTAGCCAGGAAATTCATCTCCCTATTTGCCATAATAATGGAATTTAAGCAAGAAATATGACTTTATATCTAGAGCATACATTTCCAGTCCTCCGATTGTGAGTAGTTATATAGCTACATAATTAAGTTTTCACTAAATGGATCTGGTAAGAATTGGTATGTACAGTTCTACCTTACTTGCTTAAAAGAAAATTGCTTCCATAGCAATCCCTGATTTCCTCTTCATGACCACTGCAACGTGGATGTCTTGATCACACAGATGAACATAAGAACCTAGATATTGGTGAAGCTGGATCATTGGAGGAACCTGAATCACGGAATGACCAAGTGGAGCAGAGCCTCCCAGCCGGTCACCAGGAGAGGTACAGGTCAGTGAACTAACATTCTTCCTCAAGCCACTCTGGTTTGGGTCTCTCATTAAAGTTTAGACTTTGCTTTTACTGAAACCAGGAAGACCCAGGGCATTTCATTTAATAGTTTGAATAAAGGCAGAGAGATGTAAAAAGCTGTCACTGAGGAGACATGACTCAATGTATTAGGAAAATATTAGGAGATATTAGGAAAAGGGGATTTGGAAGAGGGATTGGGATAAAAGAATGGGGAATTCAATTAATGGGGTAACAAGATTATTGATGAACTTATAAATTAAACAGTTCAATTAAGGTTTAATAATATCAGAGAAGAAAGGAATGATCATGAACAATACAGAGACGTGTTGGAAGTATTTCCTCAGGAAGATCAAGCAGAGGTATAAAATTGGTTGGAGAAAAAAGAGTGTAGCAAAATGAAACTGGAATAATGATTTAAAAATAAAGTGATATGCCCTAGGGCCAAGGGAGTGGCCATAAGAAAAAAAGACAGGAAAAAAACCAAGATATATCTTGAAGAAGGTAACTGACAGAATGAGGTGATCAATCCTGAGAGTCTATAAAGGGGTTTATTTTTTTTATTTTTATTTTTTTTTGAGTCTATAAAGGGTTTTAAAAAAAAAAAAGTCTAAGGTACAAAAACTCAGACAATTTGGTAATTGTAGACAGAAACAGTTCATCTTTCTGTTTCTTTTGTATAATGAACACTTCAATGCTATTTTCAAAGAGCTATATTCTGTGGAAGTTTCTAATTAATTTCAGTAATATATTCTTTTTAAATGAGTTGCCTATGTGAATTACAATGTGATTCTGTATCTGAATCATATTGGTTTCCTTTAGAAATGAATTTCAAACAATATATTTTTTTGGTTCGTGTACTCCTTTTCTAGGGAGCACAGAAGTGTATCTAATAGTGGAGTGGGGAGAAAATGCCTTCCTCAAGAAGACAGCTCTGCTGTGTTAAATAATAAACAAAAATTTCCAAGGTGTAGAGAAGAAGGATTGCCTAATGCTCTGAAAAGCTTGTAAATAGGTGAGGTTTTATAGAGAAATATGGCAAAATTAAGGGATTGCAAATATTCTGAATGGCCAATACACAAAGCGAGATATTAGGGAAATGAAACTGGGAAATATCCCTCTCCTCCAATCTTAGTCCTAAAGCTTTGGGTCGGGTCCACACTATCCAATACTGGTTTGATAGTAAGCTTCTGTATATTCTTCCTCCAGTCTATCCCATACATTTCTAACATGTTACACTCTGTTATGTATGTTGTAGTCTGTCCTCTCTGGTTTCCAACCCTCTGGGAACCCCCCATTACCTGAAGCCGTGCATGGCCTCAAGGCTTTCTAGGATCTGACTCCAAAGTATCTTTCATCATCTGCTAAATCATACCAAAAGTTATACTCTGTTCTTTAATACAGTCTGCTGTTTCCTTTCTTTTTTCTTGCCCAGTTTGTTCATCTTTTATCTTTACCTTTTGAAAAATCTACTTATCTCTATGGTTCAGATTAAACACTACTTATTCTTGGATGTTCTTATGCTATATTTAATTTTGGTATACGGCTTATTACTTTTTTCAGTTATAATCTTTTATAATCTATAAAACTTTTTTCAGTTTTAATTGTATGTGGCATTTTAGTGCTCAAATCTGAAACTTGATAAAATGTTCCTTTTTGTCCTTCCATATGCTTCTGCCCATCCTCTCAAATGAAGCGCAAAAATCTTTGTATGAAAAGAATAAAAACCACATACACACTTATACAAACATGTGATATCATTTCACTTCCATAAGCAGTTAACTAGACTTTTTTAAACCCCCATATAACTTTTCTTTTTCATTTTAATTACTGAGTAGACATGACAATTTTCTGACAACTTCAAATACCAATTTGTAGGTGGTGATGATAAAAAAATGATCCTCCTAATACTGTCTTGTCTAGCATATTCATAACAAAAAATGCAAATTGTCATCCCATGAATAGAATAAAAAGCAAAAGTAGTATTAATGAAAATAATAGTAAAGAATATTGTTTAGAATTTTTCTGGAAGAAAATGAAAACCCAGTCCAAACTCATCTAAGAAAAAAAAAAAAAAAGTGGACGGGAATTTATAAGAAATGCATTGGCTCAAATATAGAAAAAAAGAAATAAGTCTAGCTTCAGACATAGCTTGAGTCAGGCCTCAAATGACATTATCAGTTATTACCTTTTGCTCTGAATTCTTCAGTTGACTTTAATCTCAGGCCCTAACTATAATCTCTGTTGGCTTAATTCAGCAAGTGTCTTTTGAATGCCTATTGTATACAGGGAGTGTGTGTGTATGTGTGTGTGTATTTGGTGAAAAGATGAAAAATAATTCAGGGTGAGGAGCACATGGTGATGAGGAAAGGTGTTTTTGGTAGGGTTGCCAGGAAAGGTTGTCAAGGAAAGGAGCCTCTAGTAAGAAGGTGTTTGTTCTGGGACTACGGTGTATTCAAGAAAGCAGCCTTGGGGATATCTCTAGGAAGAGCCTTCCAAGCAGAGGAAAACCAAGGAAGAGCTTCTGAAGCTGGAGTGTGCCTGATGTGGTTGAGGGAGACTAGAGAAGCCTGAATGGCTAGAGCAGAGTGAGAAGAGGACAGAGGTAAGCAGTGAATCCGGGAAAGGTAGTTTGGGGGGTGGTGACATAATCTAGAACCATTTAGGTCATAATAAGAATAATTTGCTTTTACTTTAAATAAGACTGAAAACTACCAGAGGGTTTTGAGCAGAGATTGACAAAACTATACACATTTTAAAAAGAACACTACTTTTTTTTTTTAGAGATTTTATTTATTTATTTGACAGAGAGAAAGAGCACAAGCAGGGGGAGTGGCAGGCAGAGGGAGAAGCAGGCTCCCTGCTAAGCAGGGAGCCCATGCAGGTCTGGATCCCAGGCCCCTGAGATCATGACCTGAGCCGAAGGCAGACGCTCAACCAACTGAGCCACCCTGGTACCCCAAGAACACTACTTTTAAGGTTCCAGATCAAATAATCACAACTCTGAGATCAAAAGAGGAGAGGGTCCTTATCTCAAAGAGCTCAATGTAAATTCCAGAAAGTAAGGTTCATGGTCAGTGAACCACCTGACTTATGACATCTACTCTTCTGTAAACTACTCCTTGGGTCCAGGGAAGGGAATGGAAGGTGACTGCACTGATTGGCTCAGAATGGGTCATGTGACCCCCACCCTTGTACCTAGTGTTGGAGATAACGTCACCTGAAATACACAGAAAAAAATAAAATATAAAACTCATTGAATTAATTAATAACCTGATGGAGATGATGGAGGAAAGTCAATGAACTTGAAGATAGATCAATATAAATGATCTAAATTGAAAAAGAGAAAAGAAATTGAATAAAATAATCAGGGCCTCAAGGACACTAATAGATCAATATAAATGATCCAAATTGAAAAAGAGAAAAGAAATTGAATAAAATAATCAGGGCCTCAAGGACACTACTGGCAGGGTCAACAGATCTAAATTATGGGTAATTGCCAACTCCAAAGGAGAAGAGAGAGTATAGGTCAGCAAAAATTCCCTGGAAATAGAGTGCCTAAAAACTTTCCAAACCATGGGGTATCAGACATATATTTACTGTACATAAATGTGGAGAAAATCACACCTAGATACATCATAGTCAAACTTCTGAAAAGCAAAAATAAAGAAAATATTTTGAAAGTAGCCAAACAAAAACAATACATTATCTACAAGGGGCTAATCATTAGAATGCCTCTTGAACTCTCATTAGAATTGACCTAAGCCAGAAAAAAAGTGAAATTTGCATAGTGACCCAATACAGAGTCTATCTTGGTGAATATAATAACATGTATTTGGAAAGAACGTTTATTTTGTAGTTTTTGTGCACAGAGTTCTATAAATGTCAATTAAGTCTTCTATATTTTTATGTTTTTTTTTTTTTTTTTGCTAGGTATTTTACCAACTGCTTAGAGAGCAATGTCAAAACCTACTATGATTGTGGACTTATTGATTTCACCCTTCCTTTTATCAATTTTTGAATCACAGTTTCTGAGGCTTATTGTTAGACAAATCTACATTTATAATTGTTTTATTTTCTGAATGAATTGATTCTGGCATCATTATATAAAGTCTTCTTTTAAATGCTAAAAGAAAATAAACTTTCACCCAGAATTCTGTTCAGTAAAAATATCCTTCAAGAATGAACCAAAATATTGACATTCGCAAATAAAGGGAAATTAAGATAATTTGACATTCCTACTCTGTCACACTAAAGGTAGATCTTAAAGTAGAAAAACTAATACCAGGGGGTGCCTGAGTGGCTCAGTTATTGAGAGTCTGCCTTGGGCTCAGGTCATAGTCCCACACTGGGCTCCCTGCTCTGTGGGAAGCCTGCTTCTCCCTCTCCCACAACCCCTGCTTGTGTTCCCTCTCTGTGTCTCTCTCTGTCAAATAAATAAATAAAATCTTAAAAAAAAAGAAAAAGAAAAAGAAAAACTAATACCAGAGGGGAGATTGCATTTCAGAAAGGAATAGCACTAGGAATGGTGAATGTATGAGGTAATATAAAAGACCATATTTCCTCTTTATTTAAAATATGTACAACCATTTGAAGCAAAAATTATAACATTTTTGTGGGGTTTTCAATGGACATTGGTAAAACACATAAAATAACTGTAGCCTAAAAAATGATGGGTTAGTCAATACACACTTATGGTTACAATTTTTCTAAGTATCACATGAAATGGTACATACTAATAGATTGTAAAAAAATAAGAATGTATATGGCGATTCTAAGAGTCAAGAGATAAACAAATTTCTAAAAGTTATTCAAATACTTCAAAAGAAGATAGTAAAGAAGAAATAGGACAACATAAAATAGAGGGAATGAACAGAAAATAAATGACCAATTAGTAGACTTAAATCCAATGACATAAACAATTATATTCTTTAAATACACCAAATAATTCCATTAAAAAGCAATGATTATTAGAGTAGATGGATATAAAATTATATGCTATTCCTAAGAAATGTACTTTAAACATATTTACATCAATGAAGTCTGTAGTGGCTAGAAGAATATCAGAAATGTAGACATCAAGACAAAGAGTATTACCAAGATAAGGAGGGCCAGTTCATAATCACATAAGGATCAATTCATCAGGAAGACAAAAACAATCATGAATGTAGATTTGTCTACTAACAAAGCCTCAAAATATATGAAATAAAAATTGGCAAACTGAGAAATAGAAAATTTCACAACCATAGTAGGAATGGAATGCTAACATCCCACTCTTAAGTAGGTGATAAAATATCTAGAAAAAACATCAATGAAAAGATGGATGGCTTAATTGATATTTATGGAGCATTGTGCTCAACAATTGAAAAAAATATCCTTCTCAAGTGTACTTTATTATATTCGCCAAGAGAGACCAATGTATTGGGCCATTAAGTCTCAATACACTTAAAACAATTGAAATCTTACAGAGTGTGTTGTCTGGCCAAGTAGAATTGAATTAGAAATCAATAACTCTTAGAGTTTACAAAAAAGACTTAAAATATTTGAAAATATGTATGAATTGAACAGTCTTCTTTGGGTCAAAGAAGAAATTAAAGAAATCAGAAATCAAAAAATATTTTGAACTATATATTGTAATAAAAGTACCACATGTTAAAATGTATGGGATGGAGCTAAAGCAGTGTTTAAAAGAAAATGTTGGGTTAACATTTGAAAATCCATAAATGTAATAGGTAATTACAATAAATAAGCTCTTTTTAATCTATTTCATCCTTAGCAAACTAGGAGTAGAAAGAAATGTCTTCATGCTGATAAAGGGAGTAATTAGTGATTGAATACTGAATGTTTCACCCTAAATTCATTAACAAGACAAACCACACACTCACACCTTTTCTATTCATCACAGGGCCTGGAGCACCTCCCTGTCACAATAAACTGAAGGGGAAAATGCATTTAGATTGCAAAAGTAAAGCTGTCTGTATCTGCCCATGTCATGATTGTTTATTCTAAGAAATTCACAAAATTACTTAAACTAGTATCGGAGTGTTCAATTTTTGAAAGATAAATAGTTAATAAATTTAAAGGAACTGTATTTTTATATACTAACAGTAAACAATAGGAAAATAAATATTCATTTATAAAGGTGCCAAAAATAAAATACTTAGGAATAAATTTAACAAAAATATATCAAAAATATCTCTTCACTGAAAATACAGAAAGTCACTGAGATTTAAAAAACAAACAAACAAAAAACACTATAAACAATGTAGAATTTACCTTGTCCATAGACTGAAAGTTTCACTATTTCTACAAGGTCAGTTCTCCTAAAATGATATATAAATTCACCTTAATCTCAATCACAGTTCCTGCAGAACATTCTGTAGATGTTACAACGTGATTCTAAAATGTCAAATTTAGAAAAATCTAAAATCACTATAGCAAATTTTTTAAAAAGAGCCCCAAAGTTGGAGGGTTTACACTGATTTCAAAATGAGTAGACAGTCACAGTGATTAAAACAGTGGTATTAGAGTCAAGAGGGACAAATATAAAAGGAACAGAGTAGAGAGTGCAGAAGTTGACCCATACATATGTAGTTAATTGATTTTTGCCAAAGGTGGCACTTCAAAGGGTAAAGAAAAGTTATTTTAACAAACTGTGCCTAGGAGAATTGGATATCTATATGGCGGAAAAAATAATGATTGACTTTATTAACACCCTACACAAAAATATTATTCAAAGTGGGTTCAGAGCTAAATGGGAAAAGCTAAAACTATGAAGCTTCTAGGAGAAAACAAAGAAAAATATCTTTGCAAAGATTTTTCTTAGAACATAAAAAGCATAAATTGTAAAAGAAAGCATCAATAATCTGAACTACATTAAAATGTTCTTTAAAGGCAACACAAAGAAAGTAAATAGGCAAACTACAACATGGGCAAAAATATTCCCTATATATTAATATGAAATAAATGTATCCACAATATATAAAGAGCTCTTACAACTCATTATTAGAAGACATACAACCCAATAAAAAATAAGCAAAAGATTTTAATGGACACTTAACAAAAGAAGATATGAATAAACATTAAAAAGGCTAACCATCATTAATTATGAGAAAAATACTAGTTAAACATTTTTTACCTTTATTGAAATGTCTAAAACTAAAAACAATTACAATACCAAGCATTGGTCAGGATATATGACAACTGGAACTTTTATACATTGCTGGTAAAGTATAAAATGGCACTATCACTTTAGAAAAGACTTGGAAACTCCTACATGGCTAAACATGTATTAACCCTATTACCCAACAGTTTGGCTTCCAGGTATTTATTTATCCAAGAGACATGAAAACCTACAACCACAAAAATAATTGCTCAAAAGTATTTATCACAGCTCTATCATAATGATCAAAAACTGGAATCAACACAATCAACAGGAAAATGGATAAGTGAATTTTGGTATATTCTTTCAAAGCATTTATATTTGGCAATAAAAAAAAATAGAATGAACATTGTAGATAAATCTCAAAAATGTCATGCCAAACAAAAGAAGCCAAACTAAAGAATACATACTTTGTAATTCCACTTAGGTGAAGTACATATTTTATGATTTCACTTATGTGAAGAAAGGCAAAATCAGAAATCAGAGCAGTAGTTACCAGTGAGTTATGGGGATCAAATGAAAGGAATATAAGGGAACTTTGGCATATTGTGCATCTTTATCAGGGTGATTCTTCATCAGTTGTGTGTATCTGTCAAATTTTGCAGGACTTAAATTTTATCTTCATTTAAAAAAAAAAAAGACCATCGAATTTTTTAACAGTGTATGGTTGGGAGAATGACATATAGATATCATTGCATTTCAAAAAGTCAAGTGTCTGTGAAGTGAGGATGTTAGTTTGTTCATCTACATGCCTATTGTAGTCACCCTAGGGACAGATAGAACTTAGGATGGAGAAGAAGAACAAACTGTAATGGAGAGAATTTGAGTTATCTCTGTTTTAGACTGTGAGCATGGCAGGGCCTGGGAAAATTCATATACTGATGGGGTTTTGGAATATAGGTGAGGTTTAGTGGGGTGAGGCCTGGAGCCGATGACTAAGAAAGAATTCTTGAGACATCTTTGGTGCAAAATGGTGGTTTATTAAAGCACAGGGACAGGACCCGAGGGCAGAAAGAGCTGCTGCCCCCCGGGGTTGTGAGCGGTGGCTGATTATATACTATGGGGATGGGAGAGGTAAGGAAAAAGGGAGGTTTCAAAAGAACTTTCATATGCTAAAGAGGACCTGCGAGATACTGGAGGCCTTGCCATTGACAAGCTGAGGTTGTTTACCCCTCTAGTAAGGCATTAACATTAAGATAGTTGGGAGCTTCCTGGAGGAACATTACACTCTGCCTGCTTCAATTACCTGTCAATGGACTACAGGTTATAAGGGTATTTAATTGTATCTACATTTCCTTCTGGAAGCTAGGTTATTGATGATAGGAGTGCTTTGTTCTTGTAGATTGCTAAGACATTTGTAAACTGAGGGAGACTATAAGTTAACTATTTGTTTTTCCTTTAGGGCAGCCAGGAGCGCCTGAGAAATATCACATATATCCCATGGAGGGGGGTTGTGGAGTGTCAGCTTCTGCTTTGTCCTCAGCTTGCCTTCTGTTCCCTCATCATCTACTTCAGCATCTGATGTAAGATACTGAGTCTAAAACAGACAAAATGACAACAGCCGACACCTAGTGTTACTGCGGGCCAGATGTGCTTCTAAGAACCTCAAATATAATAACTCATTTATAGGAAGTACTCAGTTCTGTCTCGTGAAATAAAAACCTCCTTCATTTAAGAGTATCCGAGTGCATTACAGAAGCACAGTTTACAACAGACATTAATCTTATTGTGAGACACGCATACTTAATGTATTGCAGTACTAATATAAATTAATGGGTAAGACAATATATTGTTCTTTTATATATTCAGAATTGAGACTACAACTGCATTTCTAAGAATGACTGAAAACAGCAGAGGCAACTAAGGGTCACACCCAGCATGGAGCCCAACATGGGGCTTGAACTCATGACCCTGAGATCAAGACCTGAGCTGAGATCAAGAGATAGACAGTTAACTGACTGAGCCACCCAGGCGTCCCCTAAGGGTCATTTCTTTAGTCACTGACCTGCATATTGCTATTTGTTCATAATGACTCTCTTACCATGCTTGCCATTCTGTGAAAACCTATCTCTAAGATGCTGTTGGACTTTGGGCTTTCCTTTCAAGGAGTCCCAGCTATGTTATGAATTCTTAGAAATGCATTCTGAAGTTCATGTGAAAGTGATTTCAATAGAAGAGTTGGTATAAATATTGTGATGGTAAATTTAAGGAGTTAACCTTACTATTAAAACCTTCTTATGAGGCTTTCAACCAGGAAATAACCTGGGCCCACATAGGATCTAATTTGCCAGAGATGCGTCCCTTAGTACATTGGAAAGGAAATTTTAAACACAATTGCTTTATTTAACTTTATCTCTGATATTTTTAGAATGTCATAAGCAAATTAAATATCAAAACTTTTATTTCTCTGAGTTTATAATTCCTATCCCAAACGAATTCTGACAAATATGATCAATTAAGAGAAAACACATATACCACACTAGTACAACTGAGAAAGTCTGGAATTCCATACACTTTTCAAAGGGATAATTAAAAGTAATCAACAAGTTGCTCCAATGTATTCTAGAGAAAGAACGGCCAGCTCCAGCAGTTGGGTATTGCTTTCACTTCTATGTGGCCTCTTCTCAGCTTCTTCTTCGGTGTTTAAAATACTGTAACTTTATGTATCTATGTATCCTTATTATTCCCTTGGTATATTTTTTCTCACGATCATGTGCTGAAAATTTGCCTATAAAATTTTTTTAAAAATTGTAATATCTGTCCCTTTGTTTACTGGCAATGTTTAAGTAAAATTAAAACAATTTTCACAAGCTGGTACAGCCACTCTGGAAAACAGTATGGAGGTTCCTCAAAAAATTGAAAATAGAGCTACCCTATGACCCAGCAATTGCACTACTGGGTATTTACCCCAAAGATACAAATATAGTGATCTGAAAGGGTACATGCACCCCAATGTTTATAGCAGCAATGTCCACAATAGCCAAACTATGGAAAGAGCCTAGATGTCCATCAACAGATGAATGGATAAAGAAGATGTGGTATATATATATATATACAATGGACTATTATGCAGCCATCAAAAAAATGAAATCTTGCCATTTGCAATGACGTGGATAGAACTAGAGGGTATTATGCTGAGCAAAATAAGTCAATCAGAGAAAGACAAGTATCATATGATCTCACTGATATGAGGAATTTGAGAAACAAGACAGAGGATCATAGGGGAAAGGAGGGAAAAATGAAATAAGACGAAACCAGAGAGGGAAACAAACCATAAGAGACTCTTAATCTCAGGAAACAAACTGAGGGTTGCTGGAGTGGTGGGGGGTGGAAGGGATGAGGTGGCTGGGTGATGGACACTGGGGAGGGTATGTGTTGTGGTGAGTGCTATGAATTGTGTAAGACTGATGAATCACAGACCTGTACCCATGAAACAAATAATATATTATATGTTAATTAAAAAAAAAAAGATCTTCACAAACTGTACAAACCAAACCATATTGAAGATAGTCGTTTAAAAAAAAAAAAGTTGGAATCCATCTTCATTTTCCTGTCTAATGGAAAAAAAAAAACCAAAACATCAAACCCAAGCCTCTCAGAGAAGGAAAACCAATTGTCCATAACTAGCCTGAAGAATTATAATGGAGAATTGAGAAGGAGGAATGACTTTGGCTAGATTTTATAGCCTAGGTTTGCAGAACCATTAGCAAACAGAGTCCAAAAGTCAAACACTTGAGTAAACAGCTCAACGCGAAAAGACTTATGGGACGCTCTCAGAGGCCGTGGTCAAAGACATCTGCCACAGAGCTGGCTGGTGGACAAGATGACTTAGCGCTGCATAGCAATCAGTGGCATTCCAAGTGTGGGTGCCCAGCGAGTGGCTGGCAGCAAGAGGGGAATGCCAATCACCAAGTGTCACTTCTTCATTCACATCACATTGGAATTCAGATGGTGGCGGAGAACCTGAAAAGGGAATTTATTGTTGCAAGAAAGTCAATATTTCACAATAACTCTAGGCAGTGATTCAAAAGGCCATTTTGTGCACACCATTTACTTCTTCATACACATGTATATTGCTATTCATTGCCACGGATACCTAGAAGCAGAGAGATTCCATGAGGCTACCTCATTTGAAACACTGGGTCTTTACAAAGCAAACAAACGACCTGTGGTTCATCAGGAAAACTGAGTTATTAGAAAGTTCTCTGAATTTCAAGGGAGGCTGTTTATTTTGCTGGTCCCATTTTCCCCTCTTAAAGAATTTTTCATTCTTAATGAAATCTGTCACCAAGTCAAAAGCGCAAGTCTACCCTTCCTACTGGTGCCTTGCCAACACGATGCTAGAAAAACAGACATAGAAAACAGAATGTAAACTTGACTTTTAAAAGGGATATATTTTGATTAAAGGAAGAGTATATTCATAAATCTCAGATAAAGCTAGTGTCCTTTCCTGAACTAATGTCTTCTTGCTTATTTATAAATAGAACTCTAACCAATATTTATGGTTTTCATAACACACTTTTTAAATGAACTTATCTTAAATAAAAGAGAGAGAGCTATTTTATATGTTGTTGCCCTTCATGGCACACACACACACACACACACACACGCACACGCGCACACGCACACACACGCACACGTCACCAAAAAGACATGATGTCTGTCATTTTTCATAACAAGTATTCAGTTAATAAGACAAACAAGGAGGGGCACCTGGGCGGGTCAGGCAGTTGCGCAGGCTCAGGTCGTGATCTCAGGGTCGTGAGATCGAGCCCCACATCTAGCTCCTCACTCAGTGGGGAGTCTGCTTGAGATTTTCTCTCTCCCTCTACCCCTCCCCCCTGCTCTCTCTCTCTCTCTGCCCCTCCCCATGCTCTCTCTCTTTCTCTGAAATAAATAATTTTTTAAAAGAAAAGACAAAGAAAAAAAATGAATACATTTGATGCAGCTACTAGCATGTTAAAATTCTTTTGCTTTTCCCTCCATTTTTTGTGCAACCGAAGAAGGAGCAGACTACTTGTTCACTGACATTGGGTTCATATGTATACTTGGGTCAGAGTAGCTTCAGTCTATACATTTTTTTTTTGTTATTAAAAAGAGCAACTTTGGTGGAACATGCTGAGGGCTCTGAGCTTCAAACTCTAAAAAGGATGTTATCAAGGAGAAAAATACAGGATCCCTCCAGATTAATTTCCAATTTCTCAGTCATTCACAGTACATACAGCAGCCTCCCAGCCTGCCCACATCTCTGTGGTGCTTCATGTAGACCTGAATATTGGAGTTTGAGAAACACTCTACAGCTGGGGCTTATGCTTATCTTTTCTTCTTTGCATTTGAGTAATGCATGTGCATTTAAGTAAAAGGAAAATTGAAGTCGGCCTCACAATAGAAATTTGTTTGTTTGCATGATGGGCAACAGCAGAATCTACCTCTAAATTTGTAAAACATGAGCTTCATCACCCAGAAGTCACTGTTACATGCACTCATGGATATTGTAAAGAACAAACAAGACCCAGATGAGACCTGAAGGGCTGCAAAATACATCTCAAAATAGTTTTGGAGATGGAGTAAGTAGTGGATCAATTTTCTAACCAGCAAAGAAAGACACCATTACTGTATTTATTTACCCACAAAATCTAAGCAGCTGTGTGTGGGAGGTTCAAAACTAAAGTATGTATTGGGTGGGTGATTTAGGAACTTTAAGAAGGGCTGCATGGCCAATCCTTACAATTTAGGAAGTGACCCTTGACCTGCTCTCTACTCAACACCTTGCCACTGCCCCTTACTTCTTCCAGCATCATTTCTCAAACTTCCAGGACTCCAACTCATGTCTCCGATGAGCCACCTTCCCTAAATTTCTCACCTCCTATACCAATCTCGTTTATTACCAGTCTCGTTTTCATTGCAGCAAACAATTGTTTTCAAACAGTACTTCTGGGAACGGACTTTGATGACATGGCTTCAAGACACTCTCTGGGATCACTCTGATTTGGCAAATTTGTTATGAAGCCTGGAGCATCTTGTGGTCTGACACTTACTCTGTTCTGGTTCAGGACAACCAAAATGAATAATGTTGCCAATGCTGCTTAATATAAATGCTTTCCTCTATTCAATTACTTTTCTTGTCACTTGTAAAATCTTTACATTTATGACTCAAAAAATTAGCCCAGAGAGTATGTTGTGTTTGTGCAGTCAACTATGAACGGTAAAAAGGACAACCTCATGAACAATTTCTTGAAACTTGACTTGGGGGAAATATAAATTGTTCCCAAATCTCTTATCTCTATGAATCATTTTTTTTTTAATTTCAAGAAAGAGCTTTTATTGATATGACAGTGCCAAAGTTCAATTCCCAACACTGTATTTAACTATTTAAAATAATGCAGGTTTATTTATATTTAAATAATGCACTTACTTTCATCATTACATTTGCTACTTTGACATGGTGTTTTATTTAAAATGAGATTTGTGTGAATTGATTAAATGTGAGAGAGTGTTTCTGTGAAGATAGAGGACATATTTATGAAATTCTATACATTGTCACGATCAAATAATCTAACATTGAAAAGCTCTATCTCTTGAGTAGGCCCGACTGGTATCTGACTGCAATTAAGGAGACCATAAGTGAGGCCAGCATTGGGTTCAGCATTTTAATAAAAATCAGTTCAGCCTAAAATCACTTCAGCCCAAATGACAAAAGTTGCATGGAAAATTAATTTTAGGGATCACTTTAAGTCATGTGGGCTTCTTTAGGATAAAATTGCCAAAGCCGTGGGAAATATGAGTGTCAGTAATGATATTTGTTAAACAAAATGAAGAATAGCAGGAGCCTTGGAAGCGAAAGTGGAAGAGATGACTCTCTGAGGGCAAATTGCACCAGGAGCTTTTAAGACAATCAAAGGATATCAAAAAATGGGGACAGATTAGATAAATCCATACACATTTCCATCCATCATTCCTTTGGGAAATGGAGCACGCATACACAAGAGGAAAAATTGATTATCACAGAAGCAAACTTTTTAATCGCTCTGCCTACTCATCTCAAATCCTGTTTGTGTACCTCTCAATCAGCACATTGCTTGTACCAAAAATGCTAAGTGACATACATCTACAAGGCCAGCAGTAGATGGATAAATGAATCCTTTTGAAAAATCTAAAGGGGAGAATTCTAATTTAAAAGCTACCATTTGTATAGTAGCATGAAAATGAGAGAAGTATGAATTTCACCAAGAATATACTACCGAGGGATGCCTGGGAGGCAGTTGGTTAAAGGACCTACTCTTGGTGTTGGCTCAGGTCGTGATCTCAGGGTCATGAGATCGAGCCCCACATTGGACTCCATGCTCAACATGGTGTCTGCTTAACGCTCTTTCTCTCCCTCTCTCTGTCTCCCTCGCCCCCCATCTTTCTAAAATAAATAAGCAGATCTTTAAAAAAAAAAAAAAAAAGAAAAGAAAAGAATAAACTACTGATGTATTCCAAAACATGAATGAGACCCAAAGATATCAGGCTGAGTAAAAGGAGATGTACATGTTATCTGGTTTTACTATGTGATTATATAAAGTTCAGGAATATGCTAAACTTATCAACTGTGGAGGAAATCAAATCAATATTTGCACTGTTTTATAGCATGATAGAGTGGTGGGTTACGTGGTGTATTCATGTGTCAAATTTCTTGGAGTATAGAATTAGATTTGTGCCTTTCACTCACTATAAAGCCTATCTGTATTAAATTATGCATAGAAAATATCTTGCAACATAGTTGAAAAAAGTATCAAACCCCGGAGACAAAAGCATTTTCAACGAAATATAAAAAAAATAACAATTCAGGGCGCCTGGGTGGCTCAGTTGGTTAAGCGACTGCCTTCGGCTCAGGTCATGATCCTGGAGTCCCTGGATCGAGTCCCGCATCGGGCTCCCTGCTCGGCAGGGAGTCTGTTTCTCCCTCTGACCCTCCCCCCTCTCATGTGCTGTCTCTCTCATTCTCTCTCTCTCAAATAAATAAATAAAATCTTTAAAAAAAAAAAAAAATAACAATTCATTCAACAAATATTTACTGGACGCCTTTTAACTGACAGAAATTATTTGGAGCACTTATGATACATCAGTGAAGCAATTAGACAATAATCAGTGCCTACATTTCAGCAATTGAGAGAAAAATAGCAAAATAGAGAAAAAATAAAAGAAATGAATAACTTTTATAGTCTAGAGGTAGAAGGTGATAAAAGCTGTAGAAAAGTAAAAAGGCAAGATAAAGTGACTCCTGAGTGCTGGTCAGGGGAGCAGAGGGCTGGTCTGAATTTTAAATAGGGTGCCCAGAACAGGTCTCAGTGAAAAATGAACTGTACATCAACCAAGACCTGCAGTGGGTGAGGTTGTTTCCCATATGAATATCTGGGTAAATGGCATTCAGGTGGGAATGTGCACAGAGTGCATGAAGAACAGCAGGGAGATCATGTGAGTGGTGTGGAGCGATCCAGGTGGGCCAACAAGGAGGAGAAATCAGAGACCACTGCGTCCAGATCCGCAGTGCCTTGGAGGTCAGCCTAAGAATTTTGGCCTTGAGTTGGAAGGAAATGGGAAGATATTGAAGTTTAAAAATATTGCTCTGGCAATTTGGTGGTGAATCACAGTTGGGGGGACATGGAAAGAATGGAAATCTATTGTTAGCAAGTGGTGATGAAAGTGGTCATGTTCTGAATATAATTTGAAAGCAAAGCTTGGAGGATTTGCTGAGTAATTAGATACACAGTGTGAGATAAAGAAAGAGGTCAAGTTGATTTTCAGTTTTCTGGTCTGTTGAAGGCTGTTGGTAGAGCAGATTAAGAATAAAGAGACATCATAAGTCATATATAATGCCAAATGCTGGTAACAATCACTAATATTATTTGTACATGTGTCTCCAAAACTGGAATTCTATTAAACATGTTTTTATAAAAAAAAAAAAAAAAAAGGAGAAGAAGAAAGAGACAGATAACTGTAGACCACATACAGCAAGCCAAGATGAAGGCATCACTCAAATGTGAGTTATTCCTATCCCACCAGTTTTGGTCATAATGGAAAAAATAAGAATAATCTATAAAGAGAAATGGATTTAAAGTAAGAAAATCTTGCTTAATTTTTTTAAAGTAAGAGAAATTGTCTCTAACATGCAACACTGAGTGATATTGATGAAATAATCTCACCTTACTATCCCTTACTTGCTCCTTAGTGAAAGGAAGGTACTTGCCTCCCAACTGCCTCCCTGATGACAATGACAGGGAATAAACAGAAAGATAAAGGAAAGCAAAGGTAGATCAGAAGTGGTTAGAATTGAAGTTATCTTGGTAGTCAACTCTAGATTCTTCCCCTAGTTAAAAAAAAAAAAAAAAAGGCAAAACATCATCTGAAGTATTCAAGACTATTGGTCCATTGAGAAGTAGGAAACTCAGCATTCCACGACTGTACTGCTGGAATTGTAATAAAGTTCTTAGACAGGTCAACCAAATTCTGTCTGTATAATTTCTATTTCTGCATTGAGTTTTGTTTTAACGTCTACACTGAGTAAGCATAATCTCCTTTATCTGACAAACACAAATATTTCAAAACAGTCAGTATATTCATCTCATCTTCCCTTTTAGATTTCCATATCCTGATTCCCTCAGATGTGCTTCATATACTCTTGTTTCTAAATCATCTATGGTCAGTCTGTCCAGTCTCATGGATGGACTCTGGTGCTGGTTCCAGCTTGGGGCCAGTATGAATGAAGCTGTAAATGTTCTTTTGCAAGTCTTTCTGTGAACCACATGCTCGTTTATCTTGGGTAAATGCCTAGAAATTAAATACTGGGATCTTAAGGTAAGTGTATGTTTCCTTTCATAAAGTATTTCCCAAAGTGGTTGTACTATTTTATATTCTCATCAACAATGTATGAAACTTCCAGTTTGGGATGAAGCAGAGGTAGGGACTGACTGAGCACAACCGTGAGCAATGTTCTGGGGTGCTAAAAATGGTCTATAGCTTTACATGGGTCTCTGTTGCACACATGCACGTTATTAGTCAAAACTCAGCAAATGTATGCTTTTGTGCACATTTCATCATATGTAAAATTTATATCACAAGAAAAAATTAAACAAATACTAAACACTAGCTAATGATATACTTACTGAAATATTTGGCTTGACTATAACTAATATCTTTAATTTACTTTGTAATGCATGAAAAAAAGATTGATGGGTAGACAGAGGGTTGGTTGCATTGACAGGTATCTGGTAAGCAAGCACATCAAATGTTAATGAGAACATTTTATGGTGAGCATACAGGTGGCCACTGTAAAAATGTTCCAACTTCGCCATGTGTTCAAAATATTTCCAAAACAAAATGCTAGAAAGAGAGAATAAAAATGTAAAACATATACCTACCATAGGAACCGGCTATTCCACTCATGAAATGAAGGCATATGTCTATACAAAATGGTGCATGAATGTTCAAGGCAACTTTATTTGAGTAAAAAAGAAAAATAGAGGCAACCCAGCTATCTACCAGGAGGTAAGTATGATGAGCAAAAGGTGATACAGCCATAGGGTGGACTGCTGCTCAGAGTGAGAAGGAATGAATTGTCAGCACTCACATAGATGTATTTGGAATAGTTCTGTGGTGTGGAAGAAGCCAGAACAAACAAAAATAAGTACATATATATAATTTATTTTAAATTTATATAAATTTATATAAAATTCTAGGAAATGGAAATGAATCCCAAGTGACAAGAAGCAGAACAGTAGCTTCATGGGGATGAGGTGTGGGGGAGAGTGGGGGGGGAATGGGAAGGAGGGGGTGAGAAGAGGATTACAAATGGGAATGAGGAAACATTTGGGCCGGATCCTGATGATGGTTTCACAATTATATACATACATCGAAACCTATCAGATTTTACACTTGAAATAGGTAGAGTTTAGTATACATCAACTGCACTTCAATAAAGCTTTTTTTTAATCCTCAAGAAAAAAAATATCCCATCATTCTTGAAATCATTTTCTGCTCCCATGGTTTTCAGCCATCTTTTAAATGAGTCACGAAGACTCAAGCATGGTGTCCATAGTGGGGAACACAGGGTTGGTTTTCTCCTTGATCTATGTGTTCTACTATTAGTATGGATTCAACTATTATTATTATTTAGGTAGTCCTGACATTCTGTCAATGTATAGTGTAACTACAGCAAAAAAAATCTCTTAAATCCTTTCAATTTTTATTTAAAATATGTACTGCTATTAAGCCAGGTCGTATGCAATCACACTGACTTGAACTTTGCAGGTGACTTTTTACTTCAAATGCAGAATTGACATCTTACATTACTCAATTGTCATATTGTAAGTCATTATTATAGTCCACTTTAACATTTGTGGGCCTTTATACTATAATCAAAGTATTAGCAATCTTCTGCGATTCCACTGCATAGAGATGACAAACCGTTTTTTCTCTTTTCTTCTGATTCGCTGTGGTGTACCTTTTACCTCAGTGACTTATTCGCTCCATAACTGGAAGCCTCCATCTCCTACTCCCCTTCACCCATTTTGCCTGCTGGTGACCGTCAGCATGTTCTCTGTATTTATAAGTCTGATTCTACGTTTTATTTGTTTGCTCATTCATTTGTTTTGGTTTTTTGTAGATTCCACATATGAGTGAAATCATATGGTATTTGTCTTTCTCTGTCCGACCGATTTCACTTAGCATAATACCCTCTAAGTCCATCCATGCTGCTGTAAATGACAAGATCGCATTGTCTTTGATGGCTGAGTCACATTCCATTGTATATATCCCACATCTTCTTTATTCGTCTGTTAATGGACATTGGGGTGTGACAGCTATTTTAAAGTGAATAAGTGACAGGTATACAGAATATTAAACTGACACCTCAGAAAAAAATTAAAAAGAAAATTAAAAAGAATAAAATTAAATCACTTTATGCAATGTGAGGACGATCTTTTACTACGAAGTTCATGATGCATCACTGTATTGCATGTCATTCTCAACCTAATCTTTACATTTTGTTAGCACAAGAGTTTAGTAACAGCCCTGATCACTGAATATGCAGGTAACGGTATGTAGTAGATAACTTTAATAAATATTATTCCTTAAGTAAAGAAATGATCTCTATTATGAATGTTTGCCATGTGACACGGGCTGAAACCGGCTTTTCATTTGTTCGTAGAATGTGATGGTTGCCATTTGTGTTATTCTTTGGTTATCACTACTTGCTGACATTGCTAGTCTGTACTAGTAACAGTCATTATATTTTTGTGTACTTATTTACACCCCAAGGCTATGTGGAGAAAATTCTGTGCATTCCTTATTAAATAACAAGGCATATGGGTAAGATAAAAATCTAGTTAATGGATGACCTTTTTTTAATAACATTAAGACAAAAGAAACAGTGGCTTGGAAAAGTTGAAATTGCTACATTAAGTAGAGGACAAAAACTGTATAAAGAAAAACAGCATGCTTCTTGCTTTGGCAGATTAAAATAAACTAAAACTATAACATATGCATGAGCCATCTCTATGCAGAAAAACATATTTATTTAGTGCTTCTTAGCATGGACAACAGTACTGCTCATGACAAAATACCATACGTCTGCTATTAAACTCATAAAAAGGCATTAAAATTATGGTATATTATTAAAATTCATCATATTTTAGAAATAAAATGTAAATGTAAACTGAAGTATGAATATGTTCAGTTGAACAAAAGCGATAATCCATGAGATAAAGAAATATAATGAATGAGTACATCCAAAATCCAAGCCTGATAAAAGAAAATGAATATTTATTTTTAGCGTCAGTGCTCAAGTTAAAGTGCCTTTTATTCTTCTTTTGACTGTGTGAGATGTTACTGTGTAAGGTACAAATGAAGTTAGAAGTTGTCAAGCACTCTTATTACCTAGTACAGTTGATGGTCTACTAAGAGGTTCAAAGAGGTACGCTTACTGTGTGACTGATGATATTTATGGGGGCAAATATCTTTTACTCCTTTGCCTTAACCTTCAGCTTTCCATTAGGTCAATAGGAATAATGATGGAAACATGCTAAGTTCTTTTCTGAGTCCTAACTGGAGCACCTTTCAATTATCTTCATGACTAAAAGACCCCATATTTCTGGAACATCCTATGTTTAATAGAAAATGTGTCCTTTGTGTAAGCATTTTTGGATGAAAATGAGTTTGTTGTTTTCAAATAAAGTCAATATACCAAAAGTACATACTATCAACTGAGTTATTTGTAACAATTATATTTTTGTTGTACACTTCTAGCAAAAAAATTCAAAATTATAATATGCAATGAATTGCATTAAAGAGGAAATTGTATCTGTCAGGATCGTCACCTATCATATCTCTGAATTGGCTCCTGTTGAAACAACTCAAAGACCAATATTGTATGGTACATCCTTTCTGCAACAGATATAATAACCCAGTTCTCATTATGTATTTATGTCATTGCTAAAAGTCTTCATGAGGCACCTCCTCCTGATATTCCCTTCTGTTGTTCTCAGGGAGCTGAAGGGAGGCAGAGCAGAGCAGAGCCCATGAGGCTTTGTTAGCTATTGTAAGTAGAATAAGGAGTTTTCTGTCTCCTTTTTCAAGAGAAGAAAGTGAGCTCCACTAAAAATTGTGTGATGTTAACCACTTCCATAATTGGACAATGATTTTTTTTCTTTGGATCAGGAAACTGTTAGGCAAACACCTTGTCTTGGCATTGATGAGGGTTCAAGACATGGGCCCCCCACAAGTTATGCTACATACATATACTTCTTTCCTAAATTAGAACTTAGTATCTTGAAGAATGCCAAAGTAGGAGCCCTAAGAACACTGTGTCTCAGGGACGCCTTTGTGCATAGAAATCATGGGAAACATCAGGACTGTGGGTTTGTGAATGAGAAATTAAGTATGAAATCTTAATCATGAATTGAATGCTTTCCTTGGGCTGAAATGGAAAGAGGATGCTTTCTTTGGGTCCACTTTGTTGTCCAGATTCTGAGTGTGATTTTAGTAATAAAGACATTGGGGTGGGGGTTGTAGGGAAGTAAAATGTGACTCATTAACTACACTCCTCAAATAGGAAACCCATTAAATGGTCTGTGATATGTCATGCAGTAAATTAAAGAACGTAGTGGAAACATGGCCCGTCTGGTTTTATTACTTATCCTCTCACAAGTGTGATTAAATCAGTGAACCACATTTAGAACCAAAGGGTAGGAAGGAACATGGAACAACTGTCAAATAAAATGGTGAGAAGTCACCATGGTTGTTGCTGTCCTTTGTGTGAATTAGAGGTGGACACCCTGTTCAGTAGCATGCTGCCCCACTAAATAGATAGATAGACTTGTGGATGCCAGACTTTCTCATTTAATAGATAGGTAGTACCCACAATCTGAAATTTTAGCTAAGGTCACAGGTTATTCTGAGAAAAGTGCTTAATAATCCATAAATTCTTCTCTACCATTCATGGTTCTATTAAAAGGCCACAGACAATAAGAAAAAGTAGATAATAGTCTAAGAGGATTATAAACACTGAACATTGGAAGGTCAAAGAACAAAAAGGTCACAGGCGATCACTGAGCTTGGAAAGGCATCATTGGAGAGCACAGAAGCATGTCGCATGGAGGTCAACTGCATTCCCCATGAAGGAAAGGCATGGGTGGCAGATCAGAGGTAGAAGTACGGGAGCTCACTCTAAAAGTATAAATAATCCAGTTTGATTAAAAAAATTCACATCAAAATATAGAAGACCAGAGAGAAGGTCACAGAGAACACTGAATTTCTGGCGAAGCTGTTGGTTTCTTTATTCCATTGATAATAGAGGGTTTTTGGAGGTTTTCAGGAGAGAAGTGACACAAACATAATTGAGCCTTAAAATGATTCATCTTGGGTCAAGAAAGGAAATAACCTAAGACTATTTTGCAATCTTCCAGGGCAAACGTAATGAAGATCAAGCTTCTAGGGATGGCAGGAGGAAGTAAGGGAAGGAAAAGATGTAGCGGGTGTCAGATGCAGGACTTCATGAATGAGAAAATGCAGGGCTGGAGGGTGGGCAAAAGTTGGACATGACCAAGAATCAAATTGACTGGGTGAGGGGAGTTGCATTAGTATCTGGTGATAGAGCTAGGGAAATGGGGATTAGGAAATCAGTTTGGGAGAAATGATGAGACTGATTATAGGTAACTCTGTCGTAGGCTAAAGAATGCAAAAGAAACGTCCTAAGCGGTTTACAGGGTAGGAGTTTAGGCTCTGGAAGCAGACCGCCTGCATTCAAACCTGGACTCCAGGACTCACTGGCAGTATAACCCCCGGCAAATGAATGACCTTGTCTGTGCCTCACCTGCCTCCTCCTTAAGATTAAGAACAACGATGGTATCTATTTCAGGTTTGTCTCATTGTGCTTTTTGAATCTTAAATGGGTTAATGCACGCTAAGTCCTTCGAATAATACCAGCTCAGAGTAAGCCCTCAATAAATGCCAGCTATTAATATCACCATTACTTCTTAGCTGGGATTTAACCACCTTTTCCTTTAACGTATTTTTACATCTAACTTACTTCTCCCTTACCAAACCTACACTATGTATCCTCTGTAAAAATGGAAAATGGTTGTTCATATTGATCTCCAATACGACCCTAAATATAAATTATTCTCTACACCTCCTAACTGTGATATTTCTATTTTTTTAATAAACTCTGTGACTTTTTTCCTTGTACACAAACTAATCTAATAGAATACATTTCCCTAAAACTATCCATATAACTACTATTGCTTATTGCTCAAAAATATTGCCTCAAAGCTTTATAATATACTCCAGTATTTTACCTGAATAAATAATACCTTTGGTGCAAAAGTAATTCCTGCAAAAATCATGTTCAGTAAAAAGCTTATTAAAACAGAGAGATTTTTCCTAGAAGATGAGAATTAAAAGTTCGTAGATCACTTATATATACACATTGATTGCGTTAGGGAGCTGGAAAAATGACTGGTGTTCTATACTCCTATACTCTATACGCCTACGTGTTTGTCCCATGTGTAATTAGTGCTATGGCCACATTGGTTTTTATGCCTACACAGATCCCTCTTCATAATCAATAAGATGTCACATCTCAAAATCACAAAACTAATACAGCTCTTCTATTGTATTTTTTCAATAAAATCCGGGCCCTTCATCACTCTTGATACCCACACAGAATTTCTATTGATGTTGCTAAGAGATGTGCACATGAATCAAGCCTACTAAATGACACATAATAACTAGGAGACTGAATTGCTCCAGGGATTAGTAATGGGCCTCTGACCTACAGGTCAACAATTTGAATCCAGACTCAGTTAATAGTAGCTAAAAATTGCTACAATCTGATGTCTGATTGACAGCCAATGAAAGGGGACCTACAGTCTCTGTGGAATTCCAAGTTAACAGGTGCCACAGCACAGAATCCCAAAAACAATGGCCAAGTTAAAAGGTCAAAGATTAAATTGGTGTGGAAATCTAGCTACTTTTGATCAGCAGAGGAAGCCTCTGCAGGACTTACTGGTATGTTGATGGAGCAATATATCCTTCCCATTTCACACGTACGAGAGACCTTTTCCCTCTGTGACAGAATCAGCGGACTGCAAGGCAACATAGCAACTGAGAAAATTAAATTGTGTATATGCTGAAAAAATGTCTGTGTGCCTCAGGGTTTATATGAATTTCATTCTAAATGTAACTCCTATAATGGAAAGAATGTAGTATTTGCATAGAACTTATGTGGATGTACAAAAGTAAAAGCTTTTCTTTGGGTACACACACACTACCCCCCTCCCCAACACACAACTGAAATGACGAAAAGAAGATCCCTCACAGATTAAAAGTAAATGAATGCTGGCTATGTTATTTAATGAACAGTTTCACCATTACGACATTTTCCTATTGATGTTATAATAAAGGTTTCCTTCACAGGTGAGAGTCTCACTTTGTATCTCTTAAGAAATATCTCAGTGGTATTATTTTTACAGTGTTGCATTATAGGTAATCACAATGTTTGAGCATTGTTATACCTTATATAGAATGGATACTTTCAAGTATTCATTGAAAGCTGTGCATATCCATGTGTTGATAGGGTATCATCAAATCGAATTTTTAGTAATAACATGGGAAGGTAACTCTGTATCACTCATCTTTGAAAGTCAGGACATTCACAGGGTAATTGCAAATTCCTAGTGCAGCCTTAACTTTTAATCGATGTGAACATATGCACAATAAGATGAAAACTGCAAAAATACGTGATTATTTTTCAAGATATCAAGATTGGGAGGAAATTTAAGCCAAGATTTTATGTATATAAATCAGGAAATATCTGCACTGGGGAGTATTTTCAAACTGTTAGAATATAAAATGACATTATATATCACAAGAAAGTTAAAAACTTTTACCTTGTAACTTTTGTCTTGTGTAGACTTAAAATTATTTCACAATACAGATTGTTAACAACTTTACACCGTTTCCCGATTATGCTTGGGACTCTAAGTTTATAAGCAAGCTATTTTTACGTGGTCTCTACCCCTTTCTCATGAACCTGTTTCTTTAGAAAAAGAATCCAAGATTAGAAACTACCTATTTTAAAATTATCCATATTTATATATATGATCAAAATAAAGATGTGTCATCTATTTGAAATTATTCAAGTAATCTAAAGAGTCCCTTGGCATCCTGAGTATATGATGACTTGGTGAAACATTTTCTGTATCATAGTGGTGAAAAAGAATGGAAAAAACATTAAAATATGACATGTTTGAAAATTTAAGTTCAGTAATATTTCTGGCTCTACCTTGTTTTGATTATTCCTCAAATCACATTAGAAATGACTCGCTTTACTTTTTTACAGTGTCCTAAATCATCTTTGCTTTGCTGACATAAAACTCTTTGCTTTCCTTGCCTCTTAATAAGATGATTTATTTGTAGAAAGACCAGGAAGATAAGCCCACAGATGCTATGCCCCCCATGCTTTATAAGTGGTTTGCAAAAGGTCAGATGCCATTGACCTTTCAGATGACTGGAATAGCTGATCTCACAAAGAGGCCACTTTTCTATCCCTGATTGAATTGAAGATTGCCTTTCTCAACTAAAACAATGTGAGTGGATGACTGTTAATATATTCAATAACCTATTTTTAACATCTAGAAATTTTAAAGATCTTCGGCCCTAATATGAGCCTTTCTCTTCCTGACAATAGGTGATATTTTCTGCTGAAGATGAGTCACTTGCAAATGCAAACAAATTATTTATTTTTGAAGTACACAAATTCAATAGTAGCATCTAATGCTTAAGCAGGTTCAGACTTGTTATTGTGTATTTCTTTTTATGTACTTGTTCATTTAACCTAAACTCCACTTCATTTCAGAAAGGCCCAAGGTAGACTATAGAAACATATACATTATAATAAGACAAATAGCACAAAGTCAAAAGACACATAAAAAATGACAGTCAAAAAGGAAAATTAAGCAAGCAGAGATGGCAAACTTATAAGCATGTCAGTGATAAAAGGCTTGGTATATATATATATATATATAATGACATACATGTGCACACGTGTGTTCACACACATACACACATACACAGTTGGCTCAAGGTAGCAAGGTCTTCTCAGCTCTCAGTTCTGGGACACACAATCCTCTGTGCCTATTTTATTTTATTTTATTTTATTTTTTATTTTATTATGTTATGTTAATCACCATACAGTACATCATTAGTTTTTGATGTAGTGTTCCATGATTCATTGTTTGCGTATAACACCCAGTGCTCCATTCAGTACGTGCCCTCTTTAATACCCATCCCCCCACTCCCTCTAAGCCTATTTTAAATAGAACATTAAATGATAAAATTGGTGACATTCTCAACAATATCACAATGCTAAGTCAATAACAGGAACCATATCCTAGGAAGAAGGTGAAGGTATACTCACTCAGCTCAGCTCCGCTCACGGAGAGCGACTCTGTGGACAGGAAAAGAATTAAAGCCCCAATATACACTTTATTGATGATCAGTTAGATGAAAGTTTAAAATCCAGCCTGATAATTCTTAAACCTTCTTGTGCTCCAGAATAAGGTGAGTGAGGCTCAAAGACATTGTTGGGCAAGACTTGCAGATTCTAAGTAAATGGAGGAGAGGGGTAAGTCCCTTGTGTTTAACAAGCACCACAAGACTCTGGTGCAGGGCTTTTGAGGATGAACTTTGAAGAAACACTGACAAATGGAAATGATGTTCTCAAATCTGCCATCCAGCCTTCCAGAATATTGTTTCTAACAACTAGAATTGGATATTTGGGGAAAAAAACTGGGTAACAGAGTTTTTAAGTTACAATCTGGGAAATGGGGACCTTATAAATTAATGAAGGCTCGATACAGGATCTGTACTAGGAGAATAACAATCCAAGTCAGGAAATGTAATTTCCTACTTTATTCTGCTCAGTCACATCTGGAATATTAGGTTCATACTTTTGGTGCCATATTTATGAAGGATATTGATAATTCATTCAACATACTCCATGAAAGTTTTCTGTCCAACACAACATGACTATGGCCCTGTGCATATTTCTGGAATTGAGGCATGTCCATAGAGGCAAAGAAAAGGGAGCAATATGGAAGGTGCTACTCAAGATGCATGTACAAGAGTGTGCAGCTTTCATTTCAGAACCATGAGTTCTGGAGCCAGATTCACTGAATTTAAAGCATGGTTTGGCCACTTAACAGTTATGTAGGCAATTTATATAATTTCTCTGTACCTTAATTTCCCCATCATTAAAATGGGCTTATTATTAGTACCCACTTCATAAGGTTTTTATGGGGGAAAGTGTTTTATATATGTATTGCACTTAGAATATTGCTTGCCATATAGTAAGCATCCAATTAAATTTATGTAATATCTGTTAAAAGCTTGAGAAAAATATTAACCCATCATCTTAATAAGTCTGATAAGGTAAAATTTTACAGTTCATTTTAGGAACTACTCTGAATGGTTAGTATGTATTTGACTTCTCAACTTAGAATAAGATTTAAAGAATATTATGGACCAAATATATACCACTTGGCTGCTTTACAGTTTGAGATACTTTAATAGATATCCACTCATTCTCACTTCAGGTCAGCATGTGTTACTTATTTGACAACTTGCATTATTTTAGGAGCCATAACAATAATGAATAAGTCAGAGTTCTTATCATTAATTAGCTTTAACTTACAATTTTGAAGATTAAATTGACAAGTGAATGCAAAGTTATTTAGCAATGTGATTTTTGCTACAATAGATGTAAGCACAGGGTGTTGAAGAGGCCTATGAGTCTGTAGTATTGAAGCTCCAGTCATGGGGTAGAGGCTGGGGCTGGGGGTGTCAGCGAAAGCTCCTTGAAGAAATGATCTTCATGTGAAAACCAGAGGGTCATCGGAAGTGAGCCTGTTGACTCACTGGATGAGACCCCTGAAGCAAAATCACAGAGTGAGGAGGAGCATAGCATACTTGAGTGTGACAAGAGCAGACTGTGCAAGGTAGGGAATAGAGGAAAATGGTGATGAAAATTTAGATGGGAGCTCAGATGGTAAAGAGTATTGCAAATCTGGCAATTAAGTTATCATTTAAAGAATTAAGTTATGGGATTTCAGCCTGAGAAACTGAAAGTTCTGTAATCTACCAAATATAAAGAGGTTATCATAATACCAAAAGTAATTAGAAAATCATGGTGAGCAAAGACAAAAGCATTGAGATCAGGTATCACAAAGTTTGAGTCCAGACTCTGTCATTTCCAAGTTATGGATTTAGTTAACTCATTAAAAATGTATTGAGAACCTACTGTATGCAATACATTGTGCTAGGCTTCAGTGAAAACAATTTTAAAGAGAAGAAGGGTAAAAAAGAGGAGCGGGAGGAGAAGGACCTGGAAGAGAAGAGTAAAGGAAAGGAAAAAACAAGCTCTGATCTTAAAGATTTTGCAGTTAACTGGTAAATGCTACCATTGCTTTATCAAACTATTACCCTATTGAATATATAATTACAATTGACACCTGCACTAGAAAGTAAAGAAATGAATAGCAAAGAGATTAGGAAAATCTTTCAGATGAAAGGAAAATTGAGCACACATCTAAAGGATGACTAAAAGTCACTTTGGCTAAAGCAGGACTGGCACGATGTGGAGCTACCTAATGAATAATTCAAAACAAATAAAAATGCTTTCTGGTGGAATTTGTAAACATGTTTTATTGCAAAATAATAGCTGTTCATTGTTTTAACTTCTCCAACAATATACAAGAGAAAAAAAGAAGAAATTACAAATCACTCAACATTGCAACCCTCTATGGTGGTCATATTTTAATGGTAAATATACTTTCTTTAATATATTTTGATTGAATTATCAAAAACTGTTGAGGGTGTGAGATTTTTCCTCTACGTACAAGCTCAGCTCATAAGTTAACCTGTTACTGTTTCGATAAAATCTGAGTTCCTCAGTCAAAGACAAAGGACTTACTACTCTTGGCACAGCAAGTAATGTGAGCCCCGGCAGTGTCAGTTCCCCAAGCCCAAAGCCTCACAGGGATAATGCAGTTAGGCCTTAACAGAAGCCTATAAAAGAAGAACACTGAGCTTGGGAGATTCGCCACTTTTATAACAAGCAGAAGTTTATTCTTTGTTCAGGAAGAAACTGCACTTCTGAAGACTGAATATCTCAGGATTTCTCACTGCAAACATAGCCTTAAGCATAGGCCATTTGTGACAACATGGGTGGACCTCAAGGACATTATGCCAAGTGAAACAAGCCAGGCAGAGAAAGACAAATATTGCATGACATCACTTCTACATGGCATCTAAAGAAAAAAAAATGTCAAATTGATAGAAACAAAGAGTAGAAAAGTGGTTTCCAAGGGCTAGGAGACTGAGGAAATAGGGAGATATTGGTAAAAGAGTACAGATGTTCTGCTAAAATGAATGAGGTCTGAAAAAAAAAGAAAAAGAAAAAGAAATAGCCTGGTAAAGAGCAGCCAAGGCTTTATATTCTTGGCATCCCCAGTAAAAATGTGTCAGGGTGACAGGTTCCAAGGCAGACTGCCTCATTCAACATGTATCTCATGGCGACACAAAAATGGGTCAATGGATAGAGATAAGCTCTGCATTTAATTACTTAGATTCTTGAAGAAAAGAATAACAGTAGAAACTTGGCAATGTTTTGGTCATTTAATAATGTTAATATCTAAGCATACTTGATTAGTAGCAACAGCAGCTTCTAATTTTTTATTCTGAAATTAGAACATGGTCTGTATTGAGGCAGGTGGACTGCAATCAGTCTAATGGCAAGTTACTCATCATTATCTAATATGATGTAGAAAACTTTGAATATTATAATGATAAGACATACCTAACATGCTGTTGTTGGTTGAATTATGTCCTCCAAAAAGACATAAAATCTTAACCCCTAGTACCTGTGAATATGACCTTATTTGGATATAGTTTTTTTTTTTTTTTTCCATATGTAATTGGTTAAGATAAATTCAGTTTGGATTGGAGACCTAAATCCAATGACTGGGGAATTTATTAAAAGGCCACGTAGAAATAGAGACACAGACACAAGAAGAATGCTGTGTGATACATAGAAGCAGAGACTGCAGTGCTGTGTCTACTAGCCAAGGAATGCCAAGGATTGCCAGCAACCATGGGAACCCAAGAGGGGCAAGGAGAGATCCTCCTCCAGAGCCTTCCAAGAATCCTGGCTCTGCTAACACCTTGATCTCAGACATCTAGGCTCCAGAACTGTGAGAATATAAACTTTTGTTCTTTTAAGCCATTGTGGTAGTTTTTACAACAGCCCTAGAAAGGAATATGCATATAAATATGATCTTTTTCTTCCATTCCAGTAATCAAATATATATGTACCAATGCACATATACACAGACTTGTATAATGGATGCCTGCCTTTGTTTGGGTGCCCCCCAAAGCTGACACTGAGACAAGGATTTTGGTGCAACCACTACTTTTGAGAAATGATCCCAGGAAGCATGGGGAAGTAAAACAGAATGCAGGAATATCTGAGAAGTTTAAGGTAAATGATGAGGTTATTGCTGGGGCACCCAGTAGTCAGTCCCATGGCTGTCTGATCTTTTCTCTGGAAGTCTGGTAGAGTTTGTGGAGAGTGCATGGAGAGTGCTGCATGAGGGTGTGAATTCCCACTATGTCTCTTACCCTAGGGATTTTGCACTGTTCCACCAGCCCATACTCAGCCTTGGCCAGTTTGGCACCTATTGTAGCTGAACTTTTGTGAAGGGCATCCTGCTGCATCTACAACAGGTGAATACACATTCAAGTCCCCCCTGTCCCTATAGGCACCGTGTCTTTTAGATTTTCTACCTGCTGCTTTCTCTGCAGTCTCAGCCCTCTGATAGGTTTGAAAAAAAATCATGAATTTTGTTAGTTTGGGTCTTTTCCATTGTAAGTAGACTTTGCTCCTTTCAACTTTCTATATCTTAAGATACGGAAGCCACAAATCCTAGACTCCACTTTAATATACACCATAATTGCATTTTAATTTCTATTAGGTTGTCAGTTACAAAATATCTTAATGCCCCCCAACATACATTTTAAATGTAAGTTAATGTGAAACAAACAAATAACACATGAATTGCTTCAATGGGTAACAGTTGCATTGTATCAACTAATTATTTTGCAAATTAATCTTGCAAATCTGATTTCAGCCCTATTTGGCCATAAAATTTCTTCTAGATTATGAAATTTCAGTAGTTTTTTTTATAAACCATGATTTATGCCTTCTATTTAAGTCCATCACATCCTCCTACACTTTGTCTAGACACTAAGATAACTATCCTTCTATAAACATTGATATGCCAACTTGCCCCGCAAATAGATTCTAAGGAATCTGGAAATAGAAAGACAAAAAGAAATAGTTTCATATTCACATACATCTTATAAGAACACTGTAACTGTATTTACTATTGACAAGAAATTTACTTTTAATCTCTTCACTAACACACTTCATCCACACGCTCTGACCTAGGCACATGTTAGTGCCCCCACTGCTCATGTGATGAATATACGAATGCTATGAACATATTTTTCTCCATTAAGGATTCTGGTGGCCTTCAAAATACATTTGGCCTTTCTAAATACGTGCACAAGTATGGAAGAATTTCTGTGACATAAAAGTGTGATCATAGTGGGCTACCAGACACAAGGTTTTAGCATGAGAGGAGGGAAGTACGTTAAATAGATGTTTCTACACTATCACCAGAGTGGACATGAGTTCCACGGTGTCATTTGGCAAAGTTCCCTTATGATCTCCCAAACTTCTCCATTTGTCCCGAGTAGCAGTTAACAAGATTGTATTAAATAATAATAATATAAACACTAAAAAAGCCAGTAACAGTCTATGCTATTGTAATTTATGATAAGAAACATGTATCTGATCTCTCATTTCTGGCAAAGAGCTCCTAAAACCCTTGAGATTTACTAAATAATAATATTGATTAAAGTGTCTTGATATTCATAACAAACTTCTTTGAACACATCTGAATTTATGTTAATCAGGTGACTTTTGGAAAGCACCAAACATACAATAGAACTTGCTGTCAGAATTGTACAGTCAATATTACTCTTTATTCTCAATATCAAGGATATATACTCCCCTTGCTTAGAATCTAAAAGTTCATAGGAAAAGTTCCATTTTAAATTCAATAATATAGGGGTGCCTGGGTGGCTCAGTCGGTTAAGTGTCTTCCTTCAGCTCAGGTCATGATCTCAGGGTCCTGGGATCGAGCCCCGCATCGGGCTCTCTGCTCGGCGGGAAGCCGGCTTCTCCCTCTCCCACTCCCCCTGCTTGTGTTCCCTCTCTTGCTGTCTGTCTCTCTGTCATAAATAAATAAAATCTTAAAAAAAAATAAATTCAATAATATATTACTAAGTTATATCATTTGCTGACTTCATGAAAATCTCATTATTTTCCACATTTCAAAATTTATACCAATGTGATTTTGATATTAACACCGTTATTTATTAGCTGTTATTAAGAAAGAAATATCAGAACCAATATTTGATAAAGCCCTATAGTCTTCAAAAATTCCTGGGGCTCCTGGGTGGCTCAGTCAGTTAAGCATCCAACTGGTGGTTTCCACTCAGGTCACAATCTCAGTGTCCTGAGATCAAGCCCCATGTCAGGTTCCACGCTCAGTGGGAAGTCTGCTTGAGATTCTTTCTCTTCCTCTCCCTCTGCTGCTCCCCCTGCTTTCTCTCTTTCTCTCTCTCAAATAAATATTTTTAAAAATTCCTGAAGCAAGTATTTTTTCAAATTATTATTTGAGGAAATTCAAAAAGAACAGAACCAAATTCTAGAGTTTGAAAAATAATTTTACTGGTTAGTAAAAGACTTTACATGAGAATAGATACAATACCTGTAGATATATTTTTCAATCACACTATAGTGTGAAATAACAGAGTAAGATGACAAAACACAAAATCTTTACTTTTTTAATATTTTACTGTATAGTAAAAATTCAATTATTATCTGGATTGAGCTTTTTTCATCATTAGCTAGTTTTTATAATACAAATTTTGTTTATTTTCAAAAATATGAAATTTTTATCTTCTTGATTTATTTTATCCAGTTTTAGTTGTGCAAAAATAGTAATTTATAAAATAACAGTTAAACTTTCAATGGCAGTTTTGACAGATAATAGTGTGCATATTTTAAATATTGATTTGGTCTCAGGAAAAGAAAAGTAGACACAGATAAAGAAAAAGCTCATGCTTTCTCCTCAATTGAGAAATAACAGAGCTCCTGGGAAATTCAGCTTTACCCTAAATCAAGAATTAAATGTGAGCCCTATAACTGTTTAATCCATAATGTTCATTTTAGCTTTATTTGGAAAATTGATCAAGGAACACATAGCAATACTGTCCAAACATCTTTTTTATTTATAATTATTTGTGATTTTATGTAAGAAAACAGTGAAGAACAGTCTGCCTCAGACTCTTAAGTTTAGCTACTACGTTAGAGAACGAAATCTAAATTCCTTCCAACTGGCAGGAGCTTGCTCTCTGTCATTCCCCAAGTGGCTTTTATGCTCAACTTCCAATGACCAGAAAAGAAAACTTAGAAAATGATATTATTTTTAATGTTAGAAAGTTCTCCTTATAGACATCTATTAGAACATTGGCATAATGTGGTTCAGATTTCTGGATACTACAGACATATAGTTGTCATTATTCTAAAGGTCTTTCAGAAGTTAACAGGTAGTGAATAATTTGCTGAATTTTATGATCTATTATTTTTATCCGTTCAAACAATGCAGTTTCAAACTACTTATTAATTAATTAATTTAAAGGTGTTAGCAAAGCCCCTATACATGTTATCATTGTATTATTTGTGCTGGGGTAGATACCAACACACAATGAAATCTGTGCTGCTCATTCATTAGGTTGAGGGGAAATAAGTAGGACAGTAGTGATATGTACACCGGAATGTGCTACGTGCAGTCAGGGAGGTGCAAATGGCAGTGGCGGTTCCCAAAAGGAAGCAACCCCCTCCCTTTGGAGATCAGAGAGTATATCATGGCTGAAATATCATCTGAATTCTGTTCTAACGCATTGGTAGAATCCTGACAAGTAGAATTAGTGCAAAGTATTTTATAGGAAGGAGAAACAAGATGAGCAAAGCCAATTAGCTAGGAAGACAGATGAACAGTGTGGGTTCAGAGATTAGTTGGGTTTGGTTGGAGCAGACAAAAATTTAGAACAAAGTAGTGGGAAATGAAGCTGCTTGAGGATAGAGATGATTGACAGCAGCGCCCCTACAGCTGCCTGAATCCAGCCATTGGCTCCTTTAGTCTGAAGTGCTGAAAAGTACCCCAACTTCCTTCTTTCCAGTGTGATTTCTTTACAATCTCTTCTTCATGTTTTCACTAAAGGGAGAATTCTAAATGACAAACATAAGCACGTCTTCGGTTATTTATTATTTGGTCTACACTCCTGATGAATAAGTCTACTGCCATAGCGCACTTTGCAAGACCCTTCCAAGCCGGAGAACCTACACCTGCCTAACACCATGCCTATGGTTTCTGGCCTGAAAGCTACCTTGACACTCTATGCTCCATGGGACGTATCTTAAAGCTACTTAGAGTTCCTCTAAAATTGCCATTGGCACACTTACTTGTTTACCACTCTGGACAATAGGCTCCGCAAGGACTGAGATCATCTCTCTTTGTCATTCTCTCAGCCCTAACTCCTTGCACTATGACTGGTATTAGGCACATATATATTGGTCAATATAAAATAGAGCATGAAGTGCTTTCATTCCTTTTTTATGCTAAGTCTGAACTCTGGTGTATATTTTTCATTTTCAGCTCATCTCAATTTAGATTAGCTACATTTCATGTGCTCAAGAGCCACAGTTGCACAAAGCTGGTCTAGAAAAAAAAAGGGAACAAGCAACAAGGTGGTGTATCTGTAGACTGTACTGAAAAGTTACCAAGTGGGGCACCTGAGTGGCTCAGTCCATTAAGTGTCTGACTATTAATTTTGGCTCAGGTCATGATCTCCCCATCGTGGGATGGAGTCCCGAAATGAACTCCGCATTGAGGCCCACAACAGGCTGCACACTGAGCACGGAATCTGCTTCAGATTCTCTCTCCCTGTGCCCCTCCTCTACTGGCGCGCTCTCTCTCTCTCCTTTTTATCTCTCTCCAAAACAAATAAATAAATAAAATCTTTTAAAAAATTTACCAAGGGATAGTGATCTTCAGTTTTTAAAGCAATCAATTGGTCCCAGCTCTCCAATGACTATGTTTAATTTTTGAAAAACACTTCTTAAAATATTACATTCTGTGGCTTAATGTGTATAGAGGATATTGCTGAGCCCCTAAGAACATGGTCTATTTCTGTAAAATATCACTAGTTCAATGATCTTGGCTCGGACAAGATGGCTGATGACGTGCAGACAGAGATCGCTCAATATTTAATTTCCTACCAGTAACTCTTAGAACTTTCCTGGGTACTCACTGAATATTTTTAAAAAAGAGATCAATTTCAAAGGCTCTTCTTTCTACCTCTGGGATTCCATCCTCAGCCAGCATTACCCAGTATGTAGTTAATTTGAAGACAGCCCTATGAAAAAGCATTGAAAAGGAATTTAGATCGGTGGAAGGTTTGTAGCATTGTTCCTCTATCACCCAAAGTCTGAAAATGAGAAACCTTCTAACTGAAAATGATCCCTGAAATATGCACATTTCAGCTGTGTGTTATAAGGAAAAGTATAAAGTTCAAATTCATTTGTATTCAAAATTGCCTCCCTCACTGCTCACCACTGATTCTAAACTCATTATTTATCACTTAAGGAACTTCATTCTCTAAAACCCTTCTGAAGGCAAGCTTTCCAACAGGATTTCTTGTTTCAGTAACCCCAGGAAAATTTTATCACGCTTTCTTAGAATACTGGTTGTTATCACTTTACTGAGTTTGTCTATGAATGCACCTTTGAGAATTGCATGTGGTACCACCATATGCTAAAACAAGGAAAGAGGAAAAATACATGCTATAGATGCTCCTGGGAATAGATGCCCTAATGTGGTCCATTGTTCATTGAATCAGGAGTCAAGCAAACTGTTTCTCTAAGAGCCATGAGTCTTCCCAGGCCAACGAGCAAAATCAAGGGTATTATGTAGGTACCTCTCAAATAAGAGACAAAAACAAAGTTTCACATTTTTTTGAGGAAATTTAAATTGAGTAAGATTTTTTGTAAAACAAGTCCAGTAATGAGAAGAGCAGGCTTGTTTTTAAGGGGGATGACATTTCATTTAGCTGGGGTTCAGAATCGGAGTTCCTGATAATCAAATAGATCCAAACACACTCTTCGCTCGTTGTTTACAAAGCCTTTGGTGGTGTAGCTCTGGCCTGCAAGCACAGTTTGCAGATCTATAAACCAGAGGAGAGCCAGAGGCACCTGGATTCCGCACTGGGCATGCATGTGCATGTTTGTGTGTGTGTGAAGCCTGTAGTTGACATGAAATCACCGAGTGCAGAAAGTAATTTTGTCGTATCTCACTCTTTTTAAAGAACTGGTCTTAATCCTCACCCACTGTAGTGAGGAGGTATTTTTAAAGAGCTGCAATCATTTTGTTATTACTATAACAAACTACCACAAACTTAGTGGCTTACAAGAACACAGATTTACTATCGTACAATTCTGACAGATGGAAGTCCAAAATCAGTCTTGATTGGGCTAAAGTCAGGGTGTCAGCAGAGCCCGTTCCTGCTGGAGGCTCTGAGGGGAGAGCTGCTCGCTTCCTTTCTCTGCTTCCGGAGGTCACTGAGTTCCTTGATGCATGACCCCTTCCTCACACCACTCTGACTTAACTCCCTGCATCATCCCCTCTCCTATCACTAACTGATCATTCTGTCTTCCCCATATAAGGACCCTTGTGATTGTATCAGGTCCATCTGGAGAATCCAGGATAAGATGATTTCAAGATCCTGAATTTAAAATCCTCACATCCACAAAATCCCTTTGCCCTGCAAGGTCATATGTTCACAGTTTCGGGGGATGAGCATCTGGACATCTTCAGCCATCGTTCAGCCCACCATGATATCTTTCTGCATTTTATGCAATGTGCTGGTTCTTTTTACTTAATGGGTTTCACTGACTTCCTTTGGCCAGGTCAGATTCCTCAAGTTCACTAAAGATTTAAATATTAATCTCTTCTAATCTATACAAGCAGTTTACAGAGCAATGATGTAGCTGTCCAATATTGTATTCTTGAGTACATAGGAGTTCCATACTCGTTTTCTTATTTAACTATCAGAAAAACCTAGTGAGGTATGTGTTACTTCCTCATTTTACTTTCATATGGCTGTTCAACATCAGCTGACCACGGCTACCAAATCTGTTTGAATAGCAGCGTCTAACGGCAGTCCTCCTGATACTTCCTTGAAAACACAGTCCTCTTCTGAAATAATCCCAGCTGGAACAACATCTTTGAAAAATCAGTGAAGAATGAATTTCATTGTTTCTTTCCAAATCAAATGCAGGAAATCAAGCATATGAAAATCATATTCCTCCCTCAACTTCTGAATGTAGATTAAGAAATGTTTATAGAAATAATTATGTAGAAAATGAACAGAGTTTTAAATTAATTTAATACAATCAGGTAGGCTCTCAGCTACCGTAGGTAGACAGGAGGAAGATAATTTGAGCAGATTAATGCATGATATTTGGAAAACTCTAAAGAGATTTGTTACAGAATTGATTAGCACTTACCTTTAAAATAGAGAAATGTATTCAAATTTGAATTGTAAATTCCATCCTTATTTTATACAGCTACATAGGAAAGGTATTTGTTCTATGGAATAGGAACTATTAGGCATCAAATTCAATAAAGATAAGAGTTCAAAAACTATGGACTTTAAAATGTTAGTTTATTGCACAGTTGAGATTATTTCATATGCATGAAATCTAATCTGAATCAAATGTATCAACCATTGAGAAATAAGCTATTTCATAAATCCTATACTATGTAGAAAAGTAGAGTCTTTCAGAAATATGGAGATAAGAAGCTGTGGTTTAATATATAATCTAATCGGTGGCTTGATGTGTGAGCAAGTGATCATTTGAACAACTCTCATTTGCATATTATTAAATCTTTAGATGAATTGTTTAATTTTGCAAACCTATCTTATCTTGTGCATACAGAATTGGTCTATGTGAAAATTTTGATAGAAATATGTTTTTATTCCTGATAGAAGAACTACTTGGAACATTTAGTCCATAAAGGAGAACAATCCATTTCTCCAAGTATCAGAAATGTCATTTTTCCTGAAGGAGACACAGGTCAGATTTCCCTTCTGTTCACTTTGTTGCTTAATAAAGTGGAAACCAGCAAGGTTCCCAAAGCATCTTCACCAATTAAGGATAAGGAGAGGTTATGTAGCATCCTGAAGTGTAAAATAGATCTGTGAAAACTACAACAGCAGCTTTAAGGAAAATCACACTGTGAACATTTTGAGAATGAATTGTGCAAAGCATGATATATCATGCAAGTAAATGACAATGACATTTAACATCCATAATCCAAATAGAAAAATGTTGTTTTGAGAGATCAGAAATGACCAAATTTCTCAAGACTTCATTTTTTTCTTTTTTTTTCTTTTTTTATATTTAATTTTTATTGTTATGTTAATCACCATACATTACATCATTAGTTTTCCATGTAGAGTTCCATGATTCATTGTTTGTGCATAACGCCCAGTGCTCCATGCAGAATGTGCCCTCTTTAATACCCATCACCAGGCTAACCCGTCCCCCCACCCCTCTCCCCTCTAGAACCCTCAGTTTGTTTCTCAGAGTCCATCGTCTCTCATGGTTCGTCTCCCCCTCCGATTTCCCCCCCTTCATTCTTCCCCTCCTGCTCTCTTCTTCTTTTTTTTCTTAATATATATTGCATTATTTGTTTCAGAGGTACAGATCTGTGATTCAACAAAAAGACTTCATTTTAGATATATATTAGGAAATGAAAATTGCATATACTCTAAGCAAAATTGCCATTGATAATTCAAGTGAATTTGGAAAAAAATCACAAGAAAATGCTTAAATAACTGCTAGAATAGATAAACTCACTATTGATAGAAAAAATCCATTAAGGTACTGAAAAGAAAAGGACAAATTGACTATAAAGAATTCATAACATTTCTCTCAGTTAGGGGCCTCGAGGGAAAATGGAATCTATATTGCAAAATCAGAGAAAATTGTTCAATAAAACTAGAAAAACATTCAAATATATTACAGGAAGAAAGAAGAGACATCATAAATTTTTAAGTACTGGTTTATGTTCTAAAATCCACCCATACCTCAAGCCATTTCCACAAGTCCTGGGCTCTGTCTAAAGGCAGGGGCCTGAGGGTCATACCCTGAACCTTAAAATGTGTGAGTTAAAGTTCATTATTTCTACTACTGTCCACAAGTGACAATGATGGAGTACATACCATGTGCCAGACACTGGACTGAATGGTTTCACATGTACTGTCTCATTTTTCTAAGGACGCTTCTAGGAGGGGTATACCATAGTAGTCACTGACTAGAAAAGAAAGCCAAGCTTTATAACATTGCATTGCTTTGTTTAAAATTGCATATTTGGTAATAAGAAATCCAGGATGGAATCTATGATTATCTCATTCTAAACGCAGAGCTCTTTCTAATATTCAACTCTATCCTCCGTAACTATGAAGAAGAAAAACATAGCCGAGTGAAACACAAGACAGGAACCCACTGTGAACACTGGATACCGTTTGACCTAAGAGTAGCTAGCAAAATGTATTCCCCCATAGATGCGCGTGAGCTCGTGTGCCAACTAGCTCACTAAAATTATCTTTATAGAAACCATTTTATTCTTATATAAGTCTGTATGCCATTAAGATTTTCTTCTTTCTGCCCCAACCCAAATAAAATCTGATCTATTCTTTAACTGAATTTATTCTACTAAATATCCCACCTGATATGGCATCAGTCTCATTACGTGGAAAATAATTCATTTAAGATCTTCTATATGTGAGATATTGTGGTAAGCTCTATCAGAGAAGAAAATATGAATGACACCTCTTTTATCCTTGAGATCTTAATTGTCCAAAGAAAGAAACAGGAAGACAAATAAGTTATATGTATGCACGTGTGTGTTTGCATATATATCTATAGTTTTGTTTTGATATTAAATTATTCCAACACTGGGTAAAGAAGCAACTTGTTAGAATGGTTGTTTTTGTTAAACTACTACGGATTCATAGGAGTGGCAGAGATCTTCTAATATATTAATATTCTTTACCGAGAGCATAATGTTCTAGAAGAGTGAATAGTAGAAAAAAGATGCAGAAAGTTCAAAATAATTTACTCAAAGATTTAGTTTCTTAAATAAAAATCAGCACTAGAACTCACCTCTTCAAATGCTCAGTCTGTAATATTTCAGTAGCACATCTATGGAGACGTTAGTATATACAACTAATTCTAAAAGGCTTTTGTGGAGAATAATGGTATCTCTTAAGGTCTTGGAGAGAGATAGAAAATGCTTTCATAGGAATTCTATCTAATGTAACTTCCCATCTATTTCAGGAGTTTTTCCTGAGGTACCTACAGAACCAACTGATATTCATAGACCTCTGCTTGAAATATCCCTGTGCTAATAAGCTCACAACCTCATAAATGAACCCATTCAACATGGGAGCTGTACTATTGCTACAAAGTTTAATCTTTAAGCTTAAATCTGAATCAACATAATTTCCATCCATTGGTTCTGAATCTTTCCTTCAGAACTATTGGGAAAATAATCAAGCTTATGTGTTATCCATTCAATATCTAAAAGTAACTAATCATGTTTCTCTTTTCTGTACTCAATAGTTCTAGCGTTTTCTTTCCAGACCTCCCCTCGTTACTGCCACTCTTATTTGGATATGTCCTGAGCAACCAGCATCCCATTTCAAAATGCAATGTCTAGAAATGATTACAACATTCTGATGTGGCCTTGCTAAGTCAGAGAATGCTGGCATTTTCCTTTTCATAGATTTAATCCTTATTGGTGCAGGCTAAAATAGCTTTCATCTTTCTGGCAGCCACCTCACGTGTTTGCACTTCTTGTCAATTTGAAAATGTAGATTTTTCACAGACGACATTTCCCAGAACCCAGGTGAAGAAGCAGCCACTGAGGAGAAGCCTCTTCCAGACGGTGTGAAGCTGAGTCTCCTGGGACTGTTGTTAGCATGACAGTTCCAGTCAGAATCTTCTGATTACCTAGTCCTCTCACTCCTAATGGTTTGGTCACGGTTACTTGGCATTCACCTGTTGTGTGCTGTTAAATCCAATCCTGATAGACCCATTCTACCAAACTGTTCCCCAGAACCAATCCTATAATTTCCTTTTTCTCTTTTTCATAGTCAAATCATCAGCTGCTTCCCATAGCTCCATCACTACATTTTTAACTCCAACCTCATAAGACACACTTGTCTTCTGACAATCCTTTTGTTTGTCTTTTTTCTAGTTAAATTCCCACTCTCCTCAGTGACTGCCCATGTTTTTCTAACAGGTCTTATCTACATAGATGATCTGCCTTCCCCCTTTATAGAGAGAATTGAGGAACTCAGGGAGCAACTGTCTCCACTTCTGACCATCCCCCCACCCCGAAACAACCGCCCCTCCACCTTCTCTTGGTTTTCTGATGATAAAGTCTCCTCATTCCCATCAATATTAATCTGTCCACGTCTACATTTAATTCTCTTCAGCAGAATTTACTTTTCTTCCTATTTTTAAATTTCCTTTCCTATAGATTATTTTACATTAGTCCATTTAAGTCTTCCCCATGATAGAAAGAAAAAAGGGGGAAACCTCCCTTGATCCTGCTTCTTACCACCAGTATCTGTTTCATACTCAGCCACGGCTTTTGACAGAATCAATTACACTCACTAGAAGTATTCCCTCGGTTCTGAGTCATTGTCCAGACCAGTGCTTTAGGACTTCCACTCACACTTAAGCCACTGAAACCATCACATGCAAAATCATCAGTATCTATAAATTATATCTTACTGAAAACATTTGGCGTTTTTTACTATTTTTTACATAATCAAAGTCTCCAAACCTTTCATTTCTTTTGTTCTTATTTTTGTTTGCCAAAACTTTCATTATCATGACATTTCTCTTTTCTGAAATGTTCTACCTCTGGTTTCCTTTAGTTTCCTCACAGTGAATGTTGGGATTCTTTGGTTACATTGTCTCTTCCTTCTGTTCTCCTTCTCCCAACATGTCTTGATTTAGGCAATTATATCCTCTCTCTTGTTTTTATTATGTCAAATCCCCAGCCATGACTGTGCTAGATTCACAAAGATTCAGATGCATGCTCATCAAACATTTTCATTTGGATATCCAGTGGAGATCGAGGATGTATTATGTCAAAAACTAGATTAATCATATTCCCTCAGAACATGAATTCATTATATTACTCCTCCTCTAAATTGTTCCTAAGTTCAATTCTATCTGCTTACCAGTTACCCGAGCCATAAAACTGAGAGTTATCTGAGAATGTACCCATTCAGATCCAATCAGTCACTGTTTCCACAGTTTTGCATGATTTCTGTTCCTATCCTCAAACCTTCCTCTCTATAACTCTGACTTTCCCACCTCCCTCTTGAGATTACTTTGGACCCACCCAGGTAATGCAGGATAATCTCCCCATTTTAAAATAATTCATTATAGCTACAAAGTCCCTTTTCCATGTAAAGTATTATGAAACCAGCTTCCAGGGATTTTGATTTGGACATCTTTTGGAGAGGGGCCATTATTAGGCCTACCATGGTAATTTCACTGCAAAAATTAACATTAACCTTTCTAAAATTATATCTCATTAATGTTGACTTATTTCTTTCTCTACTATTTATTACAAAATATAAACTAAAACCCCATTGTATTTGTATCACTTGTTTATTTAAAATTGTGCATTCCTTTTTTTTTTTTTCCATTATCTGAATGACTGATTCTATTTATTTAGTTTTTCAACCAGCAGTAACTTTATCTGACTACATCACTGCCAGGTCCACATTTGTCCCTCTTGTCTGTAAGGAAATTGTAAAATTCTTTATGGTACACAATCGCTCTATTCTCAAACTATATCAAAAAGATTTTAGTTTATCTTGATTTATGCTTAATGGCTTCTGCTATATAAATATTATTTCTTAAAATATTGTTGTCTCCCTTTTTAGAAATCAGGATACTTCTCCATAACCAATATTTTACCATTTTTCTAACTCCTAATTATTCCTGATACATTTATAATAGTAGCTCTGGGATCAAATATGAAAATCTATAATTTGACTAAAATGTTTTAAGTCTTGTGGACTTATTACATTTACTCCTTTCATGTTCCAAAACCATGCTAGGAAATAGCGTGGTTTTTTTTTTCACATTTTTATTCATTTTTTTATATTTTTTATATTCACATTAAATGCAGCTATAATGTATAAAATACATATATTTAATATGACACATTATAAATAAGCTGCATTTACAAATAAATATGTAAATGTATCATACCTATCTATCTACACTTTTGTATATTCAGTATTACTTTATTAGTATCCATCAATAAAAACATAAATAAATATTTTTGTTAGATATTTTGTAAGGAGAATTTCATCCTGAGATTGTTAAATGGGAATTTTAGACATCATGCAACTGTAAGGGAATGTGCATATTCCAGTGATTTTGTGAGCTATTTTTTACATAGTTAAACATGCAGAATAAATCTGCTCTGACTTTGGAATTATTCATAGTCTTCAATTTTATTTCTAAATTACACCCCAAATTTCTCCTCAGAGATAATATAAGCTATTTTTACCCTGCATATAAAGAATCATTATTTTAAAATTCCATTTATTGAAATAACATATTAGACAACTTATATTTCCAAAAAAATATAATCTTCACTGGAAAAATATTTGGGCTTTCTATTTCCTCTCTGAGGCTGGTGTCTGTGCTCCACGTGAAAACGTGTGTTGAACGGACCTGATGCTGATGAAGGGCGAGGGATGCCACCATCTGCAGCTGAGGAAACACACACTCACAGGGTGTGTGCTTGGGCCCCAGCATGGGAAAGGCTTTTAGGTCATCTTGAGCATGTTATTTTCTTTCCACTTTCAAGGTTAAACATAATACAACAGAAGTTTGGGATTTCGAACCATTGTTTTGAAGGGTTCTGAAATAATTTCAAGTCATGTTGAGGGGAAATGTATTCTCTTCTTCTCCTAAATCTCCCTCAAGACACTGGGTATGACAGGGCGCCTGGGTGGCTCAGTTGGTTAAGCAACTGCCTTCGGCTCGGGTCATGATCCTGGAGTCCCGGGATCGGGTCCCACATCGGGCTCCCTGCTCAGCAAGGGGTCTGCTTCTCCCTCTGCCCTCTTCCCTCTCGTGCTCTCTGTCTCTCATTCTCTCTCTCTCAAATAAATAAATAAAATCTTTAAAAATAAAAAAAAAAAAAAAAAAAGACACTGGGTATGACAGCAATTCATCTGAAAGTCAATGCCAGATCTCTGCTAAAGAGGTTTAAAGTAAAAAATACTCACAAAAGAAGAGCACGGTCAGTTCCTAATGCCTGCTGCTCCGGATTTTATAGGGTGATGAATAATGTAAACACGAACACTCATCACCATCATCACCACCACCATCATCATCACCATCATCACCACCACCACCATGATCATCATCATCACCATCATCACCATCATCATCTTCTTTCATCTACATTTAATCTTTCATGTTGAAGGACTTAATGTAAGTTGGCCAAAATACACTGTCATCAATAAATTGAATTAATAAATAGGAATGTTATCCTTTCCCTTATTTAAAACTTTTAAAACATCTCAAATAAAGCAAAGGGAACTCAGCCTATGTATCCCTGAAAACTGTTTTGATTTCATGATGTGCGCTCCTCCTCTTATATCACTTGGATAACCTTAATAATAAAATTTTCACTTTAAAGATAAAGCTGTTCTTGGGATGGAATAGTTGGGAGTATGCCCAAACCTATACACACTGAGGATGATGTGTTTCTGTAAAATCATAATAGTGGGGAAGAAAAATAATCTGTGGAGTAACCTTCATCTATCAATGAACATTACATTAAAAAGGAACATAAGGAAACCTGTTTGACCAAAATAAAATTTAGTTAACTTAGACACATCATTCCATCACATAAAAAAAGAAAGCATTTGTGTAACTAGAATGCCCTGGTGGTGTAGGTTGTTAGTGTCACCTTTGCCCTTGAGTTTCCGATCGAGTGTACTTCAAGTTCAATATAAAATCTAAATCATCATAAACCAGTTTGTGGAATATACTGCTTGAGGTCATCAGTGTAAAACCAAATTTTATAATAAGAAAGAATTTGGGAGTGGCTGTGTTCTTTTGTCTTTTTATTTTGTTTTTCAAAATGCAAATACCATGAGATTTTAGATTCATTTTTAATGCATAAGCTGAATTTGAACTTCATTACAGATTTATTATTATTATTATTTGCCATTTTAACTAGAGAAACTGAGGAAGAAACATCAAAATATAATTAACATACTCTATCTTATGATTAAGATGTAAATATACACCTAGAGTACAAGAAATCTGTGGATTTCTCCAATTTTGAAGGGAGTTATATGCTGATCTTGGATCAAACAAACAACAACGAGCTCTTGATACTTCTGCTTGCCCTTATAATGCCCATGACTAAGCTAAATTGCAAAATGTAAAGAGTCTTGATGTAACACTTACAAAAATACTGCTTACAAATTGCACAGCATAGAAAAAATAAAGCAGAATGTGTTTTTGTTTTGGATCTTTTAAAAAATTTTGGCCATTTAATATAGCAGATATTGGAGATTACTTTAAAAAGACCATTAGAATGTAAAAGAAAATAGGGAGGCATCGTAGAATTTCTGTAAAATGTCTTAAAGTTCACATGACTATGCCCTGAATTATGTAATATTCCCTGTAATCACACCTGCTAATCCATTCTAAATCTGGTCTTTAAAGTGTTGATAGCCTCTAGACAGAGAGTAAGGATCTATTATATGTTTCAGTTTATCTTCTATAAGTATTCATGTAAGCTTCTTTCATAAAAATATGCTTTAACTATGGCTATGAGAGATTGCCTCTGCACTCATTAAATTATAAGTAGACAATATTGTTTTGTTAGATGTATTCTCACTTTCAAATATGTATAAGGCAATAGTTAATCATAGAGGTAAAATGATAGAGATAAATTAAGATGACATAAGGCACTTGTGTTTAATCACACATGTGAATCACACATGTTTGTGTGTGTGTGTCAAGCGTTGAGTTTAATGGAAATAATGTTGATATCTTTATCTTAAGTTCTCCTAAGTAATAGTGTGTTAAAATGGGCAATTCAGTCTTAACAAAATTTAATAATATTCAGTTTTTACCTTAGTAAAATTTCAACCTAGTTCATTGATTAACTGAAACTTATAGTCCTTGCCCACCTCACACTGAGGTTTGCAGGAGCAAATCAATCTAAGGGTTGTGAAAGAGTTCCACAGCAGTAAGGTATCACAGGAAGATTATATTAATATTATTCAAGTTGCCTGTGTGACCACTACAGGCCCCCTTTAAACAGGAATCCTGTTATCTTCAATGACTGATTTCAATAAGCAAATCTATCAAATATATATTAAAAGCTTATTAAGCTTGAGACCCAGTATGGAGTGCTTTGGGTGATATAAGGATGAATAATAGGTATTCCAGTACTTAAGGGGTGTTTAATTTAGTCAAAGACACTTTGGCTGCAATGAACAATTCCACTTATTTCTCAAGATTTCCTTCCAAAATAATCAATACTTCTTGTTGAAAGGTACAACAACCAAGATCTGCTTACCTGGAGCGGAAGCCATAGACAATAAACTCTGGGCCATATATGGATAATTATACGATAATCATTATTAAGTATTATCATTATTAATGATAATGTATACATCACTAATGATACATATGTCCCAGAACTACCAGGAACACTTAAATGGTAATTTTGACAAATTACTGGAGGCTGAGTGTGAACTAGCCTTAGAGAGAAAATCTTGGGGCTGCAGTCTTAGGGGGCACTACAATTTCTTTACCTGAAGGACTCCATCAGTTTCTCATAGTAAAAATCCGAGAAAGATTCTTTTCTGACTCTGCCAAAGAAAGGGAAGGGTCGGGGCGCCTGGGTGGCTCAGTCGTTAAGTGTCTGCCTTCGGCTCAGGTCATGATCCCAGGGTCCTGGGATCGAGCCCCGCATGGAGCCCCGCATGGAGCCCCACATGGAGCCCCACATGGAGCCCCGAATTGGCAGAGCAGGAAGCCCGCTTCTCCCTCTCCCACTCCCCCTGCTTGTGTTCCCTCTCTCGCTGGGTCTCTCTCTGTCAAATAAATAAATAAAAATCTTAAAAAAAAAGAAAAAGGAAGGGTCATCATAATAAGACCAGAGACTTTGCCATAACAAAGACCTATTCTCCAGGATAAAGGACTTCACCAGAACACACTTCTGAAATCTTATCTCAGCCAGAGAAAGGGAATTTATCACCTCTCCAGCCCCCTCCAGCATTCCTGTACAAAGTAAGGGGACGATTTTAAGAAATAAAAACCATAGTCAAGAGGGGGCAGGGCTTCACAGAAATAAATCGAGAATGCTAAAAGGAGGGAAAGGATAAGGAGGGAAAGCTATACCAATGGAAGAGAAACAGAAACGTGTGTAAAAACTGGAGTTGTAAGACACAGCCCCACAAAAAATAGACTTAATCAGAAGACTATAGAATGCTTCTTGGCTCACATCCTCCACCACACCAGCAAGGGTCTAGATTAATAACAAAAGTCACAGCTGAAAGAGCTACAAGAAGCACTCTCTGTCTGAAGAGCAGTACATGGGAAAAGAATGAAAACATTGAGGGTCACCAAAACGAGGGCACAAGAGGAATCTGAAGCCTCTGGTACTAGGCTACACCAAGCACTGAACACAGCTTAACTCGTAGCTGCATTAACATAAATCCTCACATAAAATGTCTGTTTACTTCAATATCTATTATCCAAAATAATATGGCTGGCTTTCAAAAAAATTTCAAGACATGCCAAATGACCAAATAAATAAATAAATACACACCTCCATACATGTGTACATACATACATAACAGTGTGGAAAAGACAAGGCAGTCATTAAAATGAGAGTCAGGTTATGATTCAGATGTTGAAAGTATCAGCCAGAGAATTTAAAATAACAATAATAAGCATGTCGGGGCGCCTGGGTGGCTCAGTCGTTAAGCATCTGCCTTTGGCTCAGGTCATGATCCCAGGGTCCTGGGGTCGAGCCCCGCATCGGGCTCCCTGCTCAGCAGGAAGCCTGCTCCTCCCTCTTCCACTCCCCCTGCTTGTGTTTCCTCTCTCGCTGTGTCTCTCTCTGTCAAATAAATAAAATCTTTAAAAAAAACAAAAAAAAACAAAAAAACAATAATAAGCATGTCAAGGGCTCTAATGATAAGAGCAGACAACATGAAAGACCAAATGTATAATGTAAGCAGAGAAATGTAAACTCTAAGAAAGAAGCAAAAGGAAATGCTAAAAATTAAAACAAAACAAAACAACAACAACAACAAAAACCAGTGTAACAGAAATAAAGAATGCCTTGAACCAGATCATCAGAAGACTCAGCATGGCTAAGGAAAGAGGCAGTAAGCTTGAAAATAAGTCAATAAAAACTTCCCAAGATAAATAAATTTATAACATATGTATAACTGAAATACCCACAAGGAAGAAAGAGAGGATAAAGTAGAAGAAATAACTGAAGTCATAATGGCTAAGAACTTGCCAAAATTAATGACACACACCAAATATCAGATCCAGGAAGTTCAGAGAACACCAAGAAGTATAAATATAAAAAATTCTATACTTACATATATCATATTGAGGCTGCAGAAAACCAAAGACAAAGAGAGACTGTTAAAGGAAATTAGAGAGAGAGAGGAAAAAAAAACCTCCCCTATAGAGAAACAAGAATAGCAATTATAGTGGATTTCTCTTTAGAAAACAAGTAAGCAAGGAGTGTTGAAAGAAAAAAAAAACAATCTAGAATGCTATATCCAGTGAAAGTATCCTTCCAAAGTAAAGGAAAATACAGACTTTCTCAAACAAACAAAAACTGAGGGGATTATTGTGAGCAAGAAATGTTGAAGTTTTTTTTTTTTTTTTTAAAGATTTTATTTATTTATTTGACACAGAGAGACACAGCGAGAGAGGGAACACAAGCAGGGGGAATGGGGGAGGGAGAAGCAGGCTTCCCACTGAGCAGGGAGCCCGATGCAGGGCTCGATCCCAGGACCCTGGATCATTTTTAATGATCATTAAAATGAGAGTCAGGTTATGATTCAGATGTTGAAAGTATCAGCCAGATGTTGAAAGTATCAGCCAGAGAATTTAAAATAACAATAATAAGCATGTCTTGCCCACTGTAAATGTGATACATAATACACATCCTCTGTCCTATTCATGTAACTTAATAAAATTGTTGGCTTTTGATATCCCCAAAGATTGCTTCTTCTCAACATTTTTTTGTGAATGTCTGTTCTATGTTGCAAATCAACCAAAGTGTACTGTAATCTAGTTCACTATAGAATTCTATGTTCAGTATGGATTGGATAACTTAGTCCATGTTTTTCCTTCTTGCCCACAAGAATATCAGAGAACCTTAAATCAGATAACTTACTGAAACCTGAGCAGGTTGTGTCTACTGCTCCCACTCACCTCCTGACATTCCCACTCTAGCAGTCAGGAGAGGTTCTCAAAGGGGCATAAATCGGTTTCCATTAAACAGTGCTGCCTCAAGAATATTACTCTTTGTTTCTAAGCCCTCAAAAAAAATTACTTTAATCCATTCTAGATTTTTTGGTTAAATTACCAATGAACACACTCAGCTATGGTATATGTGATTTTATCTTTCTTTTGTGAATATTATAACACATTATCCATGATTGCCAAAGAAATAAGAACTAAAGCTCAATAATGACCTCTGTACCTTTTCTATAAGAACTGGGATAGTATTTCCCAGCCATGAAATAAAACTTACTTAGATAAATTAGGAAAACCTGGGCACCTGGGTGGCTTAGTTGGTTAAGTGACTGCCTTTGGCTCAGGTCATGATCTCAGGGTCCTGGGATCGAGCCCCGCATAGGGCTCCCTACTCAAGCAGGAAGCCTGCTTCTCCTTCTCCCTCTGCCCCTCCCCTGCTTATGCTCTCTCTCTCTCTCTCTCAAATAAATAAATAAATAAATAAATCTTTAAAAAAATTTAGGAAAACCCTTCCAATCTAATCTTTTGCTTCACAAATTCAATCTTATTTATTTGTTCAACCAGTATTTATTCAGTGCATATTAAGTGCCAGATATTGAGCTAGAAGAAAAAGTATATGACTCATGAGGGTTTATCTCATTCTCTCTGCCATCTGTTAACAACCTGCAGTCCTACTCTTCTCTTGTCCCTTTTTAACAAATAGTTTTTAAATTCCCCCAATTAACACAGAAACTCAATAGTTTAGATAAGTAGATAGATGACTGATAGATAGATAGATGATAGATAGACGATAGATATCCATTCTTTTTTTTTTTTTTTTTTTTTTTTAAAGATTTTATTTATTTATTTGACAGAGAGAGACGGCGAGAGAGGGAACACAAGCAGGGGGAGTGGGAAAGAGAGAAGCAGGCTTCCCGCCGAGCAGGGAACCCGATGCGGGGCTCGATCCCAGGACCCTGAGATCACGACCTGAGCCGAAGGCAGTCGCTTAACCAACTGAGCCACCCAGGCGCCCCGATAGATATCCATTCTTTAACTCTGAAAGATATATTTAGCAAGCAATGACACGTTTGCTGATTTATTTGAAAATTGTCTCTTTTGTCATAAAAGATAAGAAAACAAACAGAATAGATGAAATTCATAAGAAACATTAAGTCTAAGGAATACATAAGTTATAAGTTTTTGAGATACAGGTGAAGCTCACAGGAACTGTTAAGCATGTATAATGAGTTAGCAAGTTCCTTGACATAATTCATAAGAAATAATAAATATTAATAGTAAATAACCAGTAAGACATGCCAAGTTAGTTAGAATCAATAGAAAATAAGATCTAATAAATAAGACTTTTACTTAAAGATGGAAAAGAATGGAAAGATGAAGTCTTTCGTCTGGGATGTCACCTCTGGGCAGCCAGCTCTGTCATCTTTGGGTCAATGCTCTTTAGATACATCACAGATGGTTTATTTGGGCTTTACATATACCTCCCCAAGATGTAGATAAAACCCATAGCTTTTCAGCAGCTAATTAGAAATGGACAACTTTGGCCAGGCTGGACCCTTCTCTCTCCTACAGACCAAGTGTGTACCATCTGCCCAAGGCACATTCCTTCTATTCCAACTCTTTGAGCACCCTTGCTCAGATGTCAGCTCTAGTCTTCCTAACATGACCACCATGGGAGAGATGGCCCATGGATACTGAAAAACCCTATCATATAACTCAGGTCCAATAGTGTGGCCTCTCTGCCTACTTGTGCCCTGAGAATCTTAACTTATCTGTCTCTTTTACTTCACTTTTGACTCCATTTAAAATTGACTTAATAAGTCATATAATTTAAGCATATTAATCTGGTACATGAGATTTCAGTCTCAAAATCTGGGATAATTTGGTTGGTAGAGTAGTTGGGGGTATCACCACATCAAATTGATTTCATACACAATAGGAAAACTGTATATCATAATAGGTGTCCTATCACTAGTAATTTACTGAAATGGCCAAAGTCTAGAAAAAAGGGAGACAATTGCTCAAAATGTCTAGAAAGAGGGTGACTACCTTGTAGTTTAGGCCCATTTTTCACTCAATGATAAGTTATTCTGTTTATCAAAATAGCAAGTCAAATTAATGAGATATTATTAGAGAATGATTGTGGTAGAGTGTTTCATGGAAAATAACTTTTTAAATATTATTATTGTTATTATTATGCTTAATTGATACTCATTTTTATTTTTTATAAAATTGTGAGACAAATAGAATCTTAACATATTCAACAAAAAATATTCTAGGGGTGGCTCAGTCAGTTAGGTGTCTGCCTTCAGCTTAGGTTATGATCCCAGAATGCTGGGATCAGGCCCCACATCAGGATCCCCACTCAGTGGGGAGTCTGCTTCTCCCTCTCCCTCTGCCCCTCCTCCTGCTCATACTCTCTCTCTCTCTCAAATAAATAAATAAAATCTTTTTAAAAATTCTAAATATGAAATACTACTCTAATTCTACATGTGCATCTGACTATGTCTGCCATCTTCCTGCTTTCCATATTTATTTACTTTACCAAAAAATTATACATAATGAATTTGCTCCACGGTAGATACTGACATAGGTAAAATGGTATATTTCTTAATTACTACACTAACAACTCTACCATTCGTTACAAATATCCTGAATCAATTTGAATTTTGAAGATCTAATAAAAACATATTTAATTAGTATGTTTTATGATAACAGTAGTATAATTTGAAACAGTGAACTCATAAGCTCTGGAATCTGACATATATTACAGTGAACATTTATTTAGGTAGGAACAATATTGAAACAGCTATATCTGATGAGATCAGCCACTCCTGTAGCATTTTCTTAAGAACTTAGTGAAATCAACCAGAGAGAGAAAAAATTCATAACATACTTGAAACCCTCAGAAAAGAAAAATAAGGAAGTAATTTTACCTCAAAGCATGAACAACAAAATTATTCAATATTAATGTTAAAAGATTACCAAATTCATATGAAATCACTTATATAACAGTGTATGATAGAGAAATACTGAGTTATGAAGCTCTTAATATTTAATATTACAGAATTTTTTTGTTTACAAAGAAGAAAAAATACAGGAAATTTAATCTACATTTCTCTGAAGAACTGAGAGGGTTGGCTTCATCTTTCTTTAACAAGGGAAAATAATATTTACTTAATACATTTTCATAATTTAAATTAGAAATTGGGCAAATTTTATATTCTCAATTATCTTAATTATAAAAATAAACAACCAAAATAGTTCTTAGGGCAGAAAGGCAATTGTCCTGAGAGACTGGTAGAGTTGAAAATAGTTTGTAAACTACAAAGGATTTAATTTTTAGAAACAGTAACTTGGGTTGATTTAAATTTTCATCATTGTTAGAGTTTCAAAATATCTGAAAAAATAGGTATTTATTTAGTTACACAATTTACTTTGTAAATAAAAAAGTGTGCCTCTTAAGGGAGAGATATTTCCTCAACCCATTTAATCCAAATGGAAATTTCAAAAGTATCCATATTGCAGAGAAGGAATAGTAAAATTTGACCATTTATACATATGGCAACTTTTATAAAATTCTGGCTCTAAATTCCTAGGGAAGGAGTGGAATTTGGGTCCCTACCTTGATCTCTAGAAAAATATGAATGCTGAGAGCAAAGATTGACAATGGTTTCTATCCTCCATGATGTTATTCAAAGTTCATTGTTATGTAATGCATTGATTCCACCATTGGGAAAGCATTTCTTTATAGACCAATGTCACCAAGACTTTGGGCCCCTAAGTTGAGTGTATAGTATGTTGGGATTAAGCTACTTTTGTGCCCAGCCAGGAAACACTGCATGAGATGCCAATGGTAGAATGGAGGATTTTTTAGTGTCCCAATGGGAGTTCGAATGTTTGTTTTATATTTATGATTCTATAGTAGAATAGGCCTTCTCAGTGATAACAGTAGCTACAGTCAACAAGAGGGACTCTTCATGCCCCATCACTGAAAATATCAGGCACTATTACTCTGTCAGTATGAATATAATTATATCTCTGTTCTTCTGTCACAATTCATTTTTTGATAAAATATTGAAAAGTATCAGTGGATTGTGGAAATCAAGGTCCTCGCAAGCTATATCAGTTGAAGAACTACAGAATAAAGCAATTGGAAATAATGTCTCATTAAAAATTGAATTTAAAAATTGAAATTTCATGATAGAGCAAAAATAGAGTAGCAGAAGTTTTCACTGTGTTGCAAAACAATTGCACGATTTAGTATTAGGTGCATTACATGGACATGTTATATCTTAGTGATTGTGTAAGAAATTCTCCCAGTCCAAATATTATCAGCACACAAACGCTCTCTTAATTCCATTTTCGAAGACATTAATAAGTAAGTTTGGATGCATGAATCCTGTGTGGGGCACAGTGTCTCCATTTAGCAAACTGCTGATTGTGTTAATGTAACATTGGGTTGTATAAAAAATGGTGCATCTAATGAAGACTTAAATGCCACATGAAATGTTGTGCCTCTCTAAGAACATCACTGAGGCCTCCCACTTGGTGCTTTTATCCTTCATTACACACATATAGCCCTCAATTTCTTCAGGAGATACATATACCTAATGGAAATCCTTGGATTAAACTGGAGAGCATGTTTGTCAGCAGCATCTGTCTTAATAGGTAAGTCATTCCACTTGCTCATCCCAGAGCCACATTCACAGACCACCTCCTAATAATTATGATAAAGCCTCAGACTTTATCTCAGAGCACATTAGACAACCAGGAGATGGTTCAACCGACAATTTGAATCCAAAGGGTCTGTTTTTCCAACTAGCAGGGAAAAAATAAACTGGCTCTGTCATCATGCTCATCAAGTATATCAGGGTCGAAGCTCCAACGTCCTTGCTGCCTTAATATTCATGCTCTCATAAGTTTCTCATTTGGAAGGCTGCAACAGAAATAAGTAACCTCTTGCTGAATGTCCTTTTCAGTTATCTGAGAAAATTCACTTTTGCTTTAGGCTTTATTTAGAGATATAATCTAGCAACTTCTCTTCTCTCTGTCACTTTCTCTCTCTCTCTTTCTCTGTTCTGTGTGTAGATATACATTTATATTCATAATGTGTGCATATAAAATGCAAATGCATATATTAGAAGCACTGCCCTTTTCCTCACATTACCTGTTTCTGGAGGTCTATAAGCAAGAAAAGTGGTTGTTGTGAAATATGGAAGCAAAAAATACATTAGAGGGGCGACTGGGTGGCTTAGTGAGTGGAGTGTCTGACTCTTGATTTTAGCTCAGGTCATGAACCCAGGGTGGTGAGATCAAGCCATGTGTCAGGCTCCATGGTCAGTGGGAAGTCTTCTTGAGATTCTCTCCCTCTCCCTCTAACCCTCTCTCATTCTCTCTCTCTCTCAATAAATAAATAAATCTTAGAAAATACATTAGATATTTCACAACTGATATCAAATAAAGTTCTACAAATATCTGGGGAACTCTATCTAGAGAAAAATCATAAAATTTACAGTCTCTCAAAGATGACGTAAGAGTTAAGTCACAAAAGAAGACTTGTAAGCAGCACAGAGTTTAGGTGTCTGCACCAGTCAGAGGCTCTGTGAAGAAATGTTAGTGTGAATATGTTTCCAGAAGACGCTACAAATGTCTGGATTGATTTTTTTTTGTAAAAGGATCAACAAGGCTCTCGTTTCTCAGAAATACACAGCCTTAAAGACTGGGGAAGAGAGAAGGTGGTGAAGTATTCTTATATAGGAAATCAATCAGGTCAGAGTTCTAGAGGAGAAGGAAATGTATGTGGTTAAGAAGGAAAAGATAACATTCTGAGGGGGATATTTATTGTTTCAGATAAAAATCACTGATCCACCATGCTCCCTTCTTTACAGATAACAGCTAAATTAATAACCAATAAAGAACATTCCTACAATGAAAATACCAAATGTATATGTTGACTTTGTTTTTAGTGCCAAGTATTGTGTTCCTGTGTAGCCAAATTTAATATAACTTACAAGGGACTGCAGCAAGGATCATGTCAAGATTTTTCATTTCAAATGCTATATCCTGCTTGCCCCATACTCTTTCAAATCTGAGTCTCTAATAAGTACAAAAAAAATGACTCCTGTGTTCCAAAGAAAAATGTTTTTTTGTCCATTGTTCATGTTATTCTTATGCCATCACTTACTAAAAACAATTTAAAAAGACTGATATACAATTGTAGGTTGAAACAGATTAAACTGACTTTCAAATTGCCTTTGTCCACTCTCTTTCTCTAGGCAATACCATGTGTACACCATGTAAGGGAATCACTGTTCTTTGTTTGTTTCCTTTTTTGGCAATCTCCAGTACAGATCTGCCTTTCTGTAGTCATCCAGTATCCCCTTGTATAGTTGTGTCCATCACTGGTTTTGTATTAGGTTAGGCAATATACAAGCTGTGTTTTGAAAATTATCTTCTTAAAGCAAACTATGGGGGAAGAAAACATTTGGCCAGTTTTAGCTATTTACTGCAATTATCTTTAAAAGAGGCCAGACTGGGGTGCCTGGATGGCTCAGTCGGTCGATCGTCCAACTCTTGGTTTCAGCTCAGGTCATGATCTCATGGGTCGTGAGGTCAAGCCCTGTGACCGGCTCCATGCTCAGAGGGGAGTCTGCTTGAAAGATTCTCTCTCCCTCTGCCCCTCCCCGCTCAAATAAATAAAGAAAGAAATGGAAATATTAATTTTGGGATTTCAATAAACTATGAAGTAAAGAAAAAAAAAAGAATTTCTCTGTTTTACCAGAATTGCCATGAGTAGGAACCCCATAGCTTTACGTTGTAGATCAGATTGATGCAGAATCATTGTAGCCCCACTCCGTCTCTTAGAGGCATCATCTGCTATTGGATAATATGAAGGAATAAAGCAAACAAAATGGAATATTTATCAATAACTTCTGAACAAGTTCTTCTGTTTAACTTTAATATGTAGCCTAAGAAAAATGAATTGCGCTATGATTTAGCATGTTTAGAAACTTGAATATAAGAGAATTTCTTCTCCATTTATACACATTCTTTGTTTTAAAATCCACACATCTCCTGAATTTAGGATATTTGAAACCTACACCTCTTAATCTTTATTTTTAACATGCAATTAATGAGTACCCACATGTATTCTGTCACTATAATTTATTTTTACTTTATAAACTTTCCTTGTTCTATATGATTCCAAAAGGCACAAATAATAGTTTTCTATTTTGCCTGCCACTCTAGGACTATATTGAATCCGTCAAGAATTGTCAATAGGAATAAATATCATTTTTGTATATGAATTGTCTGGAACATTTTTAAATGTCAAAACATTTTTTATGTTTTCTTTTAAATGATATTTTAATTATGTGAGTGCTATGTGACAAACAGAAACATGCCAACCTGCAGACCAGACAGTGGTAAATTGGCAGATAGAATATGCATAAGCACCAGAAAATGTTTGAAATTTACCATTGAGTTTTAATATACAAAGCAAACACACTCAATGTGTGACGGGCAGCATATTTACTAAATAGTCATCATCCATTTATCCATAACTTACATTCAATAAAGTTAGCCCAAAAACATTCCTGTATTTAATTGGTTTCCCAAAAGTGGAGTCAATTTTATGAGCTTAAGAGCTCTTAATGTTATTTATTTTTATTTCAATTGATTAAATTGTATTAAGACCTGTCCTGTTAACTTCCAAGGCTTTTCAAGTACAGCTTAGCTGGCTTCCCCTCCATTATCAACCCATCTCTTGTCTGTAGGTTAAAACCTTGCTGTAGTCATAGGTCTCTTTACCATTTCCTAAATAGGTCACTTTGTCTCCATTCCTGTACTAAAGTCTATGGATATCTCATGCTATGAATTATTTTTCATCTTCTCCTGGACAATTCATGTCATGTCTCCCCTTGACACATAGCTCTCAGCTCCAAGAATTCTTCCGCAGGCCATGGATGTGTAATTTATGCTTCTCCATGCTTCCCTGTTCCTCCCCTGCCCCACTCTGGTTATTACTCTGTTATCTGCAGAGTACCTTGAAGAGAATTGATGAGATTTAGGAGCCTACTCTCTAGTGTTAGCACATTTATCATGTGATGCTGGGCATGGACTTTGGTATTCCTTGAATTCTGTTGTCTCATCTAGAAAGCAAATATGTTGAAGAGGATCCCCTGGAAGTCTCTGGCCAGAGGGCCCCAAATTGCATAAAGCCAAGCAGTCCCGGGCTTCTCCAAAGCAGGACCATTATGTTCTGCTTTTTGTTTTTTTTTGTTGTCATGCCCACTGTGCCTAGGACATGTAATCAACACAGTCTTAATTAAATGAATCCTTGTGGAATAAACTGATTGAAGCAAGAATCTTCCTGGGAACGACCCAGCCCAGCAAAACCAGTGTTGGGCGCATTTGGGTACCGAATTTCCTGTAGTGCTGCAAATGCGGTAGCCCCTTTGGATTCTGAAACCTCCGAGGAAAATCAGGAGCCCAAGTCCCATACACAGCTCGAAGCTCAGTGGTAGAATGTGAGCCTAGAACTCTGTTTCCACCACCAGTGTGGTGTTTGCTACCAGATCCTGATGCAGCAACTCACTCCATGCTATCTAAAAACAAAACATTACAAAAACTTGAGTATCTTTAAAAAAAGACCAAAAACTGAGCACGAAATATGAACAAAACAGTTCCAGCCTATCATTCCATGCTACCTAGACCCACCAGTAAAGAAAATAAACGAATAAATAAAGAAAAAATATTTTTTATAAGTGAATTCCTCTTCAATTCTAGGTTTTATTCTTATAAATTATTTTTTGCCGCCACACCAAAGGGTGAGGTGGCAAAAGTCAGCACAATTCCAGTAAACATTACTTAATGTCCAAATGGAAACACCAGGCAAAGCTCACAAAATCAAATATGGTCTGTAATTTTCATGCCTCCCACTCTGTCACCCTCTTGCTTATTGAATTTTTTCCCCGTCTGGAATCCAGAAGAGCCCTGCGGCGTTGGTCAAATGCTATGTGGATAAGAAGTTCTTCGTGGCATGAGTGAGTTGCATTATTTCTGAGTGATCTTCCATTCAGCATGCCTCATGCTTGCAGGACAGTTGAAGATGGATGGGAATGTCAGGTTACAGTAAGTTACACATTAATCCACGCTCCCACTGCAATGACAGTTAACTTTCCTTGATGGGCGCTATGAAGGAGCAGTGATGTAAGTGTGTATGCTGTCCAGCTTCCCCGTTTTGTACATTTAATTAAATACTTTTGGGAAACCAATTAAATACATCTAACTCCTCTTGAAATGATGAGACAAAGCTTACTAAAAATCTGTTTCAGAGTCAGACGGGCTGTATTCCATAGGCAGTTTCTGTTGTTTCACTCAGTGACATTTCCTTAGGCTTCAGATGTATTTTAATTCTACTAAATATTCAGATAGACTCATTTGTCATTTACCTAGACTGGGATTTTATTTTTCCCTATGAATTCAATGTGTCTATAAGTCACCTAAAAACCTTAAAGGCAAATGGGCTTATTTTGTGTTATTGCTTTTTATATAATCTATTTCCTCTGCTCTATCTTTAATTGTATTTATATGAATTCTAATGTGAAGTTAAATGCCATGGTTTTCAGTGAATCATATACTACAGATCATTTTACTGTAGCGATATTGATTTAGTTTAATTTTTCCTTTGTGTTCAAACTCTTACTTTTCTTTTTTTTTTTTTTAAAGATTTTATTTTTATTTATTTGAGAGAGAGAGAATGAGAGAGAGCGAGCACATGAGATGGGGGAGGGTCCGAGGGAGAAGCAGACTCCCCGCCGAGCAGGGAGCCCGATGCGGGACTCGATCCAGGGACTCCAGGATCATGACCTGAGCCGAAGGCAGTCGCCCAACCAACTGAGCCACCCAGGCGCCCAAAACTCTTACTTTTCTAAGATTGTTTTTGTACTTAAATAAATAAATGCATTTATTTAAAAATTAAATACTAAAAACTATTGCCTAAAGCAGAGAGCAATTTGCAAATTTTATAACCATGATGACACTCATTTCTATATAAAAGTCCAACTATGGATATTTAGCATATTATTAGTAAAGATGGAGCATGTCTATGTTCTAAAACTTGCAAAAATATCAGAAAAAAAATATTGACCAAACAAAGCTATTCATTTTAACCAGCAATTAGCTTTGGAACTAGGTCTGCACACCAAAAATAATTGATTTTTAAAACTATTTCTTAAACCCTTTCAGGCATTAGCTCCTTTTGCATTTAGGACATAGAAATGCGGCTTTAAATATAGGTTGGTTTAAGCTACATAAACCAATCATTGTGACCAGAAGGGGGAATCATGTGACTGGTCTGTCCCGCGTTATATAATCCCTGCTAGCGTTGGAAGGCCTGGTCAGCCGCACCTATATAAGCAGAAAAGGTGTGGTTATTATGAGATGGGGGACTTCATATCTGTAGTAGGTGGAATGGTGGCCTCCCAAAGTAAATGTCCACACCTCAGAATCTGTGAATGTGACCTTCTGTGGACAAGGGTGTCTTTGCAGGTATGTTTAAAGATTACAAGATGAGGGGCGCCTGGGTGGCTCAGTCATTAAGCGTCTGCCTTCGGCTCAGGTCATGATCCCAGGGTCCTGGGATGGAGCCCCGCATCGGGCTCCCTGCTCAGCGGGAAGCCTGCTTCTCCCTCTCCCACTCCCTCTGCTTGTGTTCCCTCTCATGCTGTGTCTCTCTCTGTCAAATAAATAAATAAAATCTTTAAAAAAAAAAAAAAAAGATTGGGTGCCTGAGTGGCTCAGTTGGTTAAGTGACTGCCTTCGGCTCAGGTCATGATCCTGGAGTCCTGGGATCGAGTCCCGCATCGGGCTCCCTGCTTGGCGGGAGTCTGCTTCTCCCTCTGACCCTCCTACCTCTCATGCTCTCTGTCTCTCATTCTTTCTCTCTCAAATAAATAAATAAAATCTTTAAAAAAGAAAAAGATTACAAGATGAGATCATCCTCTATTATCTGGGTGGACCCTAAATTCAAGGTCAAGTGTCCTGATAACAGAAGAAGACAAGCACAGACAGAAAAGGCCAAGCAGAGACTGGAGTGATGCCACCATGGGCTGGGAATCACCTGGAGCCACTAGAAGCTGGAAGAGGCAAGGAAGGATCCTCCTATAGAGACTATAGAGGGAGCACAACCCTGCTGATACCTTGATTTTGTATTTCTGGCCTCCAGAACTGTGAGAGAATACATTTCTGTTGCTACAGGCCACCAAGTTTGTGGTAATTTGTGATGGCAGCCCTACGTCCAACACAATATCCAAAGAAAGAAAGATTAAACAGAGAGGAACTTTAAAATCATATTGTCTAAATCTTCCTTGAAATCCCTTTGGGATTCTGAACAAAACTACATTTAACTTACACTATATTTGGGAAGTCTGGACAGCTTCCAAGTATTAATTCAGAAATGTAGAATTTACCTCCATTCATGCAGTTGTGAGTTGGTGTCCCTAAATAAAATTTTATAATTTCCATGATGTACATCTTATCTCTTGATTGTTAAATATTATCGAATACTTTTGTTCATTTCCATGTATAACCAATCTTGGAAGTTTTAAATGTATTATTTTGGTATCATTATTTGACTCCACATTAGTTTTAATATTATTTAAGTCTCCCTGTACATCTTACCTCTGCACACATTAAGATATAAAGGAATAAAAGAAGAAAATAACAAATATTATATTATCAGCACCCAGAATCCGCCATGACTTGAACTTGTTTACTTACTATCAAAATCTATTATATATCTGCTTCTCCATTTCTCCTGAACATGGAGAATCATGCATCCTATGTTCTGGCAATATCTTTGGCCCAGTTTTCTTTTTAATTCCATTTTCTGCTTCCCTGCCTGGATGCCTCCACATTAGCTTAGGATATAAAATTCAGATTTTCAGTTCTGTGAAACATATGAACACAGGCAGAAATATCCTATAACTCCACACCCTCCCAACTCTCATATTTTTGAGATTTCACTTTCAATTCATACTTATAAGGTAAGTTGTTGTAGCTGTGTGTATTTTAATTATTATTACTTACATCGGTGTTTCTCAACAGGATCATTACATCCATTTGGGATAGGGCAATATTTTGTTGTTCAAGTGTCCCATGCATCACAGGTATTAAATATTATTATTCTGACAGCTAACAAAGCTCTCACACATTTGCAAATGCCTCCAAGAGGAATGGCACTGCTCCAGATGAAATTCTTGACCTGACTTAAAATGTTCTTAGATCAACCAATATGGTTTACTGATACTGTTCATTTCTGTTTCTTTGACATTTTATCTTTGCATCTAGATCAGTTTTCTTCTTTTTTGCAAACTATGATAATAATTTTCCAAGCAAGAGTGTGTAATGGTAAATTCCCCAAGTCTTTGTTTTTCATCAATGTCTTAATGTCACCCTCCCTCTCTTTGATAAGCATCAGAGTTGACCTTGAAGGTTTATTTTCTGGCAGCTTTGTTTCACTATTCATAAATCTTTTATTGCCAATGAGAAATCAGATACCAACTGATTCTTTTTTTTTTAAGATTTTATTTATTTATTTGACAGAGAGAGACACAGCGTGAGAGGGAACACAAGCAGGGGGAGTGGGAGAGGGAAAAGCAGGCTTCCCGCAGAGCAGGGAGCCTGATGTGGGGCTTGATCCCAGGACCCTGGGATCATGACCTGAGCCAAAGGCAGACACCTAACGACTGAGCCACCCAGGCGCCCCTGATTCTTGATTCTTTGTAATTCATCTCTCTCTTCCTTCCAATATTTTTAAATTTTTCCATTATTCTTCCTGGCAGCTTAGAGTTCTACTGTTATGCGTATATGTGTGGATTTATTTTTGCTTATTTTGCAAAACACTTAGTGGGAGTTTTCAATCTAAAAAATTATATCTTTCTTTTTTTCTTTTTTTATGAATACCTCTTGGGCACTATTCTTCTATAGACTCCTGGAATACCTACTGGACAAAAACTGAATCTTTTGGTTCTGTCTTTTATGGTTGAACTTTGCTTTTATAGTTGCTCTATATATTTTGTGTTGTAATCTGGAAATTATTATTTGTTCTATATACTATTCAATAATACGCATTTGTTGTACCCAGTCTTCTAGACGAGCCATTAAATTTTTTTCATTTCAAAATTACCATTTTCTTACTAAAATTTCTCTTTATTTCCTTACTTTTCCCACTTGTTCTTGAATCCTCTGCATGTCCTTCAATTGTAATGTGTTATTTGCTTGCTATGTTAATCTTAATCTCATTGTTAATATAAAAACATTCTTTTAAGCTCCTTTTTATTTTGCTCTATGACTTATTTTCCCTTGAGGAGTATTTTCTCCTTTCTTATTTGTCTCCAATGATACTGATCATCTCCCCTGTTATCTTAGAAATCCACAACAATCTTGTAGTTGCTTTGGCCTCAAAATTACTGGGCCCATCTGTAGAAAGGACTCTTCCTTGGTCCAAATATATATTGTATTATACATTTTATACATCTCAGTGTACTTTCTAGTATTTTTATTTTCCCTTCTTTGACCCATTGGTTACTTAGGAGTGTATTGTTTAATTTCCATATACATGTGGATTTGTCAAATTTCCTCCTGTTATTGATTTCTAATTGCATTCCACTGTGGTTGGAGAACATATTTTGTATGATTTCAATGCCTTTAAATTTATTAAGATCAAAATATTATGTCTCAAAGAAAAAATACGAACTTATTTTTGTTATCAGGTTTAGAAGGTGATTAAACAGAGTCCACTCAAGGGCCATTTTTTTCTTATGGGGCCCCTGGTTTGTGTCTATACAAGTTGTTCAAGAAGGTAATGATACAGTGGACATCTTTTAGAGTCAAGTGGACATCCAAATGTGTATTTGATTTTACTATTTGTTGTTTTCAGTACCAAACTGCTTTCAGTCTACTTATGAGAATCATCTTCGATTAGCAGTGAAATAAGAAAATTTAAAATGCTTAATTTGTTAATTAAATTTGAATTTTTAATTAATTTAAGTACCTTGCAGAATATCAAGTAATATTTATAGCATAAGTGCCACATTTTATAATATTTTATTAGGCTTAGCTATGGCATCTATAAATCAAAAAAAATTGTTCCCTTCTTTTTTTTCTGTCTTCTCCAATTTATTATTATTGCTATTAGAGCTAAAAGTCAGTTTTCTCAAGCGATGTAAAGGCTTGAAATGTGAAGAAGACTGTGTTGAAAATATTGGAGATATTTTCCAACACTTCATTCCAATAAGCATAAATAAGAAAACATAGTGATTTTTGCAAACACACACATGTGAGATGTGAGATTCATAATGGAAGCAGTGGGGCTTATTCAAAGACAGAAATAAATGAAGTCTCTCAGCTTTATAATTTCTAGAAGAAATCACTTATTTTTTAATAATTAAATGTTAAATTTAACATTTCTGGATCTTCAACTCATGGTGAGAAGCAATATCTATGTTGACCACTGTACCCAGACCTGCACATATATACATGTATTAGGAAATGTATTACTTTGTACCCTCCCTGGTAACATTTTAAAAATTGATGATTGAGGGGCTCCTGGGTGGCCTAGTCATTAAGCATCTGCCTTTGGCTCAGGTCATGATCCCAGGGTTCTGCTCGGTGGGAAGCCTGCTTCTCCCTCTCCCACTCCCCCTGCTTGTGTTCCTTCTATCACTGTCTCTCTCTCTGTCAAAATAAATAAATAAAATCTTTAAAAAAAAATTGATGATTGACTATTTATTCCTTTGGAAGTAGAGGTGAAGTTCATGTATCTCTATATACCCAACTCAATAGAAAAAGTTATTAGTATATATAAATGTTCATTAATTTTTATGTCAGTGATGATTCTGATATTATAATTAAAGGATTTGTACTCAGCTTAAATGTAAAACTATTTCTACAACTGATAATTTATCATTTTTATTTAATTGCATATGTCTAAATGAAGACTTTGTATGTGATCAATATTTTTCTCATGTTATGAAAATATTAATAAATAATAGAAATGGTAGTATTTCACAAACATTTGATTATTTTAGAAAAAAAAGTGTGTTTACTATTGTATCCACCAAGGAATTTACACTATTTGAAATTTATTTGAAAATATGTGATTATTTCTAATATTATTTTAGGATATTCAGAAATTTTACACATAAGAAATTCAAAATTTTGAACAATCAAAAATAATTGCTATAGTGAGTTGAAAATTGTCGCCCCAAAATTCATGCCCACCTGGATCGTCAGATTGTGACCTTATGTAGAAAAAGAGTCTTCGCAGATCTAATTAGTTATGGATCTTGAAATGAAATCATTCTGGATTTAGAGTAGGCCCTAAATCTAATGACTAGTGTCCTTGTAAGAAGAGGTGAGGAACAAAGGGACATAGAAAAGGAGATGTGAGGATGAAGGCAGAGATAAGAGTGAAGTTATCTACAAGTCAAGGAACACAAAGAATTGACTCTTACCACCAGAATCTAGGAGAGAGGCATGAGGTAGTTTCTCCCCCAGAAATACCAGAAAGAACCAGCCTTACCAACACCTCAATTTCAGACATCTGACCTCATGAACTAGTAGAGAATAATTTTATGTGATTCTAAGCCACCCACTTTATGGTAATTTCTTATGGCAGCCATAGAAAATTAATCCAAATGCATGTGCTATGAATTTTATAGCTATTTTAAATTGCCTATTTAACAATTCTATTTTCTTCATTAGTGCAATCCTAGGTGATTGCTTCATTGCCATTTTTTTTTAAGAATAGAATCTAAGTAGTATTTTGAATTATAATTGAGCTTATTGACAATGTACTGTTCATTCATAAATTTAGCCCATTAGTATTCCTTTACTACTGTTAATTGACATCAGAAACATTGTTAGTTAAGCAAAAATTGAAGATCAATGCTGTCCTTAAACTATCATAGCTTGAATGATAAATATTTTATTTTTCAACTTTACATAGGCAAGAAGACAGATGACATCACCTATTAATATAATCATTAATGACAGAAGGCAGTCCTCTCTATTTCAATAGTTCAGTTTAATTATATACATTATAAAACACTCATTAATTCATTCATATATTCAACAAGCATTTATTAGTGACTCTATGTGCCAGACACTGTGGTGAATGTGCAGGATATAAGGATGATGAGCAAACACACGATACTCACAATCTAGTGGGAAAAAAAATGACAGTGCAAGTGATTTAATAAAGGGGATTAAAAGGGTGCCTTAGAAACATGCACAGAGATACCTAAGTTGGTTTCAGGAGGTCAAGAGGACTTCATGGAAGAAATAATTTATAATTTGGGACCTGTGATGGTTCATTTTATTTTATGTGTCATTTTGACTGGTCTATGGGGTACCCAGATACTTGATCAAACATTATTCTGGATGCATCTTTGAAGGTGTTTCTGGATGAGATTACCATTTGAACCCATATACTGAGTAAAGCAGATTGCCCTCCCTGATGTGGGTGGGACCCATCCAGTCCACTGAAAGCCTGAATAAGCAAAAAGGCTGACCTTCCCTTGAGTAACAGAGGACTCTTCTTGTCTGACTGCTTTCAGCTGGGACATTGTTTTTTTTCCTGCCTTTGGACTCAAACTGAAATAGTGGTTCTTGGATCTTGAGCCTGTTGGCATTTGGACATACCACTGGCTTTTCTGGTTCTCAGACCTTTGGACTTGGACTAAAGCTACACTATACTGTCTGGTCTCCTGGTCTCCAGCTTGCTGACTGCAGATCTTGGGAATTCTTAGCTTCCATAATCATATGAGCCAATTCCTTATAACTTCCTTTATTTAAAAAAAAAAAAAAACAAAAACAGAATCTGTTGTTTCTCTGGAGAATTCTGACTAATACAGAGCCTAAAGCATTAGCAGATATTGGGCCAGCAGAGGAGAGGGGAGTGAGTAATGGAAAGATGTTTCTGGCCAAGGCAAACCATGATTGCACTTAGAGGCAAGAGGGAGCATGGTGTTAGCGGATCTGAAGCTCTCATAAACAAGAGGACTGAGTGCAAGTATTGTGGTAAATGCAAATGATGAGAAGGGAGAGGATTGCAGAGATCATGGAGAACTTTGCAAGACATTTTAAGGAGGTTGGCCTTATCATAAGACAAATGAGAATCTGTGGAAACATGTGAGCAGAAGCACAACATGCATGGCTTTGGGCTTTAGAAAGTTCCCTGACAGTGATGGAGACAGAAAAGGGCAGGGGTGGAGGAGCAGAGACACAGTTCAGAGACTGTCACTGTAAATCTGGCAAAGAGCATGGAGGCCTGTGTTACAGAAATAAGCAAATGGGTGAACAGTTACATAGAGGAAAAATCAACTGCATCAGCAATTGATTGAGTGGGAAAGGGAGTGATAACTGGAGAGAAAAGAACAAGCTAAGGTCTGGGTTCTTGGCACGGACAGCTGAGTGACATGGAGAATCCAGGAGAAAGACCAGGTTCGGAAACAAATAGAGCAAGTTCTTCGTGAAGATGCTGACTTTGACATGCCTGTCCCTAAATATTAAAACACTATTTATAATCATTTGAAAACCTGAAACGAAAACTTGGAGTTTAATGAACCAACACATTTTTGTCACTCTGCTATGCAGCAAATCACTGTATTCATTTTCTAGTGTTTTTGTAACAAAGCATCACAAGCTGAGTGGTTCAACTGTACATCTTAATGCAAAAATGTGTGATTTTCTGATGAGTGCCCACATGCATTGGGGATGAGAACTGATTCACATTACCTCATTACATGAGTCTGGAAGGTATAGCTCTTGACATGGAAATTGTGGCGAAACCAAAACCAGGAATTTTAAGGACAAGAATTACCCTAGCTTATGACTGCCAAACTACTATTCTGGTGGTATCTATTTCAGACATATTTATTTTAAGCCATTTTTTAAAAAGATTGATTGATTGATTGATTGATTGATGGGAGAGGGGCAGAGGGAGAGATAGAATTCCAAGCAGACTCCATGCTAAGCATGGAGCCTGACGCAGGGGTCCATCTCAGGACCCTGAGATCATGACCTGAGCCAAAATCAAGAGTTGGACTCTTAACCAACTAAGCCACCCAGGTGCCCCTCAAGCCATTTTTAAAAGGTGAGATTATAAAAGGAGCGTTTGTAAAATTACAAAAGAAGCGAGCCTAGGACAAGTCCTGAATAAGACTAGGTTCATCAGACTCTCAGAAAAGGAGGAACAGCAAAAAAGACTGCAAAGCCTGAGGAGTTAGATGAAGAGTGTGGCCTCCCAGGGCCCAGAGAAAGAAAATAGGTCAGAAAGAAAAGCTGGTCCATCAAATGCTGCTGATAATGTAAGCAAGATGAAAGCTGAGAAGTATCCATTCGATTTGGTGACAAAGGGCCATTGTAAACCTCCTGATGACTGTCCACAGAGTGGTAGAAGTTAGCATAGATTCAGGAGTCAGAGGGTGGTGGTAAAAAACAGACAGTTGGGCAGAGAAGGAACTGGATATGCTAGTTTATTTCTCACCAAGTGAAATGTCCATCTCATAAGGAAATGATGTAACACAAAGAAGTAGTCATTAGGAATGTCAGTGGGGATATAATGGGGATCTGAGATGCCATCATGTAATGTACTTAAACTCTCCTTTTACCATGAAATAAATAAACAAAATTCAACTATTTTTGACACACACAGGCATGAGTGCAAGCAATCCAAACTGAGTAGATGCTGATGGGTTGTGGATGAAGGAATCAATATCAAAAATAATAAAAAAAAAACTGTTCAAAGAATATTCTCTCGATTATATACTGTGCTAGATGTAATACACAAATATATGTAATCTTATTTAATCTTTACATACTACCTAGAAGGTTTCTGTGACATTAATTTTAAGGTTTAAAAAAAATGAGTTTTAGAGGGGTTGAGTAACTCACTAGCCATATTCTTTCAGGCAACCTTGTCTCAAAGACTAATACACTGGTGGCAAAGACAAACCATTACAATGCTTGTGAGGTGCCTGGCATGGTGTCTGGCACATAATAACCACACACAAAAATATTTTTTGTCACCCTGAATTCTATTAACGTTCTTTTGCTTAAGATTTATCTTCATCCCCAAAAGGCTTTTCTTGTATTTTCTAACCCCTTAATGTCATATACAATGCAAAGATCTTAGAGTACTTGTCTTTATTTACCTTTCCCATCATATGTGTTCATGTTGTGATATTCTTTAATTCAATTTTTCTTTTTTAAGAAAAATTGTGTTCTAAGCTGATTTACTTAGTCATTTGGATGAATCCGCATATTTAATACTATTTGCTTTTAATTCCATCTTAAATTCATTTGGATCAAATTCTTTCTATCTGAAATAAGTTTCTTAGAATTCTCATTGCCAAAGACAATCTTTTCAGGTAGTTTTGTTTTGGTTGGGGCAATTGTCACAGTGGTTAAGCAAAGAGGCTCTGGAGCTCTGCCTTCAAATCCCATTCTGACTTATACTAATCATGTGGCCTTGGACAAATTAGTGAGCCCTTTTTGCTCTGGTTCCTCATTTAAAAACACCATAATTAAAGTAGCTACCCGGGGCGCCTGGGTGGCTCAGTCGGTTAAGCGGCTGCCTTCGGCTCAGGTCATGATCCCAGGGTCCTGGGATTGAGTCCCGCATCGGGCTCCCTGCTCTGCGGGGTGCCTGCTTCTCCCTCTCCCTCTGCCTGCTTCTTTGCCTACTTGTGTTCTCTCTCTATCTCTCTGTCAAATAAATAAATAAAATCTTTAAAAAAAAAAAATAAATAAATAAAGTAGCTACCCCATAGGATCACTGTAAAGGTCTGTGATTTATATATATATATATATATATATATATATATATACACATCTCACATGATATATATATATTCAAATGTTATTAATGATTACAATTATGATTATGATTACCTGGAAATAATTGCTTCACTCTCATTCGTGAAGTATATTTTTTTAGCTATAAAAATCTAGGTTAATCATTATTTCCTTTCAGCATATTAAAGATATCATTCCACAAGCCTCTGTTGTCCATGTCAAAGTGTAATATCTTTGGAGATAATCTTTTTTCCCCTCTATATAGCCATAAGATTTTTTTTTTCTTTGACTACAGCTTTTTTTTTTTCTTAAAGATTTTATTCATTTATTTGACAGAGAGAGACACAGCGAGAGAGGGAACACAAGCAGGGGGAGTGGGAGAGGGAGAAGCAGGCTTCCCGCGGAGCAGGGAGCCCGATGCGGGGCTCGATCCCAGGACCCCGGGATCATGACCTGAGCCGAAGGCAGACGCTTAACAACTGAGCCACCCAGGCGCCCCTCTTTGACTACAGCTTTATAGAATTTTGCTAAAAGTGAATCTAGGCTTGTTTTTATATTTCTTTATACATCTTGGGATTCACCAAATTTCTTGAATCTGCAGTCCACTGTTTTTAATCAGTAAGGAAAATACTCAGTCTTTTTTTTCTTTCAAATATTACATCTTCTATTCTCCTCCTGTACTTCTAGGACTCAAGTTAAATGTTTGCCAGACATTCTCTCTTTATTGCTCTTGTCTTTAATATTTCATAAACTCCATCTTTACTTCTTTCTGTGATACCTTTTAGACAATGTCTTTTGACCTGGCTTCTAGCTTACTAATTCTCTCTTTAGTGGTGTCTATTTTGATTTTAAAACTAATGATTGGATTTTCATTTAATTTAAAGTATTTAATTTAAGTTACTTAAAATTATGTTTTAAAGTATTTTTAATTACTGGGTGATTTATTTGGCTCTTTTTCTAACCTGCTAACTACTTTTGTTTGTTTTCTTTTTCTAATAATTTATTTTTCCCTGAAAAGTTTTAAAACTTAGACAATTTATCATTATACAGGATACACATATTTCCATATGACACATATTTCCAAATATTAAGTATTTTCAGATCTGATTTTGTTTTAATGGTTCATACTCATGGGAATGTTATTTATTTGGCTTCTTAGTTGTTTAAAATATATATACATATATATTTTCCTTAGATAATTATTTGTGTTAATCTTTGCAATTGGGTGGGGCAGGGGGGGTTCCCAGTGAACCTCAAAACAACATTCCCCTTACCTTATTCTTTCAGCATTTTTAGTCTTCCCTACTAATACACCTTTGCATTCCTAGATTAATGTCAGGATGTTTTTCAAAGGACTTTCTACCATGAATGGACAGCAAGCTTTCACCACTATAACTCATGAAACATTGAAAACTGATGGTCAAGTTCATCAAGGTATGGCAAATGCATCAGGACAAAAACAGCTACAGAGCTGTTCTTATCCCTCTAAATTCCTGTGTTGCTTACATTTTGCCAGATGATTCCCATCAATATTATCCCCTCTCCATGCTCTTAAGATTTATCTTACATGTTATCTAGCATCTTTAGTTGTGTTCTGAAGGATCTTTGCACTAAACAACCTAACCTAACATATTCATGGGAACAAATGGGCTTTTATGGACTTTTTTTTCAATTAGCTTATAGTTTCCTTTTCTTTATACCATAAATATGCTCATTTTTATCAGATATTTGCTTTGGTTTTATTTATTTTATTAAACTCTGATCTCAGGGTGAACAGAGACCATGGCTTCTTTAATCTTTGTCATTTGTTTCAGGAGAATAAACCCTCCAACATAAAAGAAACTCAAACTTCTGTTTTATTGAAATGTGTGCATCTGAATGTGTGTTACTGCATTCAGAAGTTTATTATACCAATGTTACTGTCATGGGTCAAATATTTTTGTTTGGATTTTCACTTTTAAAATAATATTGAAAGATTGTAGTACATTCTTTTTAATCTCATCAAAAGCACTTTATATTCATTCTCTGAAAGTAAATTTTATATGTTGGAAACACTCGAAAATAATTTGAAATTTATTTTGGTGATGACAGAAGTGATCAGATTGCTAAATAAGTAAACTTTAATTAAAAAACAGACGTGACTGTGGAGTAATAAGAAGAACTTTTTAAGTCATGATTCCTAAACTAACTTTGACTGAAATTCCAAGTCCCATAAACTCATGATAATAAATACTCATTTAACAAAATAAATTTGGGTAGATTTACTTAAATCTCTCTTTACAGTAAAGTTGCATTTTTGCAGATTGATGCATTCAAGTAAATGTTTCTATCTTTTCATTTCATGATACCCAATGTCTAGATAAATGAGTATTCAGAAACATCTGCTTCAAAGTCATGAAAACTTAGAATGGTAACACATGCTCATAGATCACTTCTGAACGAATGCATATGTCCAATGCTTTAGCATCTTAACATTTTCTGCCTTCCATATTGCATACATGGAAGACACAGTTTTGTCATTTTGAGATTTTTTTTCTTATATTGAAGTTCAGGTGATCATATGACACATTGATAACGTGAGTTACTCGTCTTACCTGACAGCTTATATTTTTCATTGCTATATTCACATTTTAATATGTTCACAATACTTAAATTTATAAAGATTATTCAAGCATCTGATATTTTATTTTAAGAGGTTGATATACGTTTGCATTTGAGACTATGTGGTGTGTGGGTATGACATATCCATGCGTGTAGGGGAAAAATTGTAAATTATTTGGCAAATGGGCTGCTAACCGTATCATTGATTTCATTCTCTATTTTGTGATAGTGAGTGCATCTCTGAGGATATTGTACCATAGACATTCTGGAACAAACTGTGGTATAAGAGTTAACATTAATTCACTGTACAGTTAAATTTATGCAGATTACAATGATAGCTATAATACCCAGTTTATCTGGCTGCAGAGGAAAAAAAATTACATTTTTAATTAAATGGATATATTAGTAAATAAAAACTTATTGTTATCGATATATACTTTCCACTTTCATTTGTTTATATTGAGGTAGAAATGGGAAGGGCAGAATTTAAGAGGAGAAAAAAAAAAAGAGCCTAATTGCTGCATGTGTGGTAGAGCGATCGATATTTCCTGCACTGGATATGCCAGAGGACTTCCAGAAATGGCTTCAAATTCTATGATGTCATGTAAAAATTTAAAATCTGTTGTTAAATTGTTTGATAATCCTCATTTTCTCTACTATGCCATGAGCTGGAGAGAATGTGCTCATTTTTCCACTAAAATTGAGCTTTATTTTGGTCTCATGACTCTTTCTTTCTAACCTAACTCCATTAAAAAAAAAAAAAACATGCATTAGTGTTTATTTGTCTCTGCAAACACTATGAATGACAGAAGCAGCAGAGAAGCCAGGAAGCACTCAGTGAATTGCTGCTCCCTCCCATTACATCTGGTCCGCTGTGATCTCTAATTGCCTGTCACAGCCACTGAGCCATGGAGCTGGCAGGGCTGCCACCTCCTGTTTGGTCAAGTTGTCATTTCCTATTAATCCGAATCCCATGGTTTTTCCCATTGCCTCTACTTTCTCACTTTGGACAGAATGGATATCCATTATCTAACTGTGATACGAGTGTATCAAAATTTTAATTTTGGAGAAAACACAGAATCAAGAGACCTTCTCACAAAAAGCGAAGAATCCCTCACCAGGGTTGCGTGGTCTTGTCTCCACCGTGCTGATTTTAAGAGCTCACATATTTTTTCCCTTCCACTACAACTCAGCTACTTTTCATAGCACCAGAGATCATCTGGTGAAATTTTGCAAACGGCCAGCAAGAACAAAATAAAAACGTAAAAATGCAGGGGAAGTTCTGAGGCCTCTTTAATAATAGGAAGTTTTTGTTGCTTTCACACTTTCTACAAAATACTATGGAAAACAGGACTGTGTACCAGAGGGGGCTGAGGACGTCATTTCAAGACGGTGGGAGCATAACCCAGCCAGAGGCCCGTGCCAGAAGAAGTACTTGAACACCCCAGGATCACAGCAAATTCATCAAAACAAAGTAGCCCCCCAAAAGCAAAGAATCCACTAGCAAACAATCATAAGACTCTTGCCGGTGGAAAACCCCAGGAGTCAGGGCTTCTGTATAATCAGGCAGGAACAAGCTACTGACATTTATTTTACTGCTCACTGGTTGCCTTCAATCCAGAGCACCACAGATTTTTTCTTTTTTCTAACTGAGCAGAAAGTGCCTCAGCTTGTCCATTCAGAAGGCCTCGATTCAATAAACACGACAGTCTGAAATGGAAGGAGCCACGAGAATCACACCAATGTCACGGGGTTCCGCATCCTGAGGCAGGGCTCAACCACACAGCCTTTGTCAGGTAAGGCGTCCTTCTGGGTGATCAACAGGGGGTCTGGGTGCGGGAAAAGTGACCCCTTTGCCTTGACTTGCCCAGTTAAAAAGCTCTCGATAACCTTCCAAATACCCCCATGTATATGTAACGTATTGGGTGGCCAAGCCTGAAAACATCATTGAAATTAATATATGTGATTCTTTCTTTTCAGTGTTAAAGATTGTGTATGGGAACAAAACCTGCCACCCTAATTTCAGCAGGTTCCCATATGGGTAGGCAACTGGGACCAACAGTGTTACCATTTAGTAACACTTGGTTATCACTTGGTACCGTGTGGTAGCATTTGGCAACATGGTATGTTACTATTTATTCCTGAAGTCCTGAAATTGTTCAGAAAAAGACATTTGTGAACTCCAGGGCTATACTATACCCAAAGGTTGAAGATTTACTCTTGATTCTAATTTCTGTCTTAAACCATACCCAACCCATTTGTTCCACATATTGAAATGAAAATATAAAGATCAACCAACATAACAGATAAATGTAATAAAGCTCTACTTTGAGCAAACTCTAAAGGAGAAATTGAAGCTCCCCAAATTAATTCTTATGGCCCTTAGACATCACATTCTAAAGAAAGTTTAAAGTCCCAACTTTAAAGTACAAAGAAAGCAAATGCCAAACATCACCTGTCCTAAATTTCTTGTGTTGCTCAAGCTCTATCAGAAACCTGTAGCTAGGGGCGCCTCGGTGGCTCAGTCAGTTAAGCATCTGCCTTCGGCTCAGGTCATGATCCCGGGTCCTGGGTTGGAACCCCACATTGGGCTCCCTGCTCAGTGGGGAACCTGCTTCTCCCTCTCCCTCTGTCTGCTACTCCCCCTGCTTGTGCTCTCTCTCTCTTTGTCAAATAAATAAATAAAATCTTTTTTAAAAAGTGTAGCTAAGCAATCTCCTCTCAGGCCTCCTGGAGGTAACATCTCAGTCCCTGTGATCTGCAGGCCACTGCCATCGCGTCCTAGCCCCGAAGTACCTGTCTCTCTTACACTGGTGTTCATGTAACTGAAGAATCACCCATCTCAGATCCAAGAACTGAAGCTATGCTCAAGTTTTCTTAAATCTGTAACAGTAGGAGCCTATCGAGGACCGATAAGCCAGGCTGATCTCTGTCAAAGACTTGTCTGTATTCTTCGCTTCCTGTGACCTTGGGATCTGTTTCTATCACCTTCCTATTGGTCCCTGCTCCTTTAAGAAAGGATCTGCTGTGTTCATGCTTTTTCATCTGCTCTTTCCCCTTCTGTGCCTCTCAGAGGGCTGACACCATTTGCTATACCTGAATACAATTTGTTTCTTTGCTTTCTGGCCCCAACATTTCTTTGGCTAACATACTCCTGGATGTCTCCCATAGAAAAATGTATGAAATAAGAAAGTTCTGGGACTGCCAAAAGTGTCCATGGTTCACACGAACCTTTTGTGCCTTCCCTGTATGAATGGAAAGACTGAACTCTGCAGTTAATCCTCGATCAGACCACCTGCTACCTCAACCTACTATTTTCCTTAAAGCTTTCTTTTTTTATGAAATAAAAGCACAAGGAATTTATTTTTCCAAATCAATCAATATATTTTCTCACAACATTCACTATTGATAAATTTGAATCCGACAAAATGCTGTAAGAATAGTACAGTGAACACCTATATATTTTTCCCCTAGATTCAGAAGCTGTTGGCATTTTGCCACATTATTTTTCTTTCTATATGTATGTTCCCATTGTTATTTTCTGTTGACACATTTGAGAATTATTGACAGGGATAATGACACTTCCCATATAAATACTTCAGTATTTGTCCTTTAAGAAAAGGAACTTCTGAACATCCATAATGGAATGGCCACATTTAGGATATCTAATATTAATTTTATACTATTACCTAACATACATCACATTCAGTGCTCCCCAAATGTCCCAATGTTGTCTTTTAGAGCTGCTATTTGTTTGTTTGTTTGTTTTGTCAATCCAGGGTCCAATCAAGGATGCTGCCTTGCATTTAATTGTCACATCTCTTTACTCTTTTTTTTTAAGATTTTATTTATTTATTTGACTGAGAGATAGAGAGAAAGCACAAGTAGACAGAGTGGCAGGCAGAAGGGGAGGGAGAAGCAGGCTCCCCACTGAGCAGGGAGCCGGACGTGGGGCTCGATCCCAGGACCCTGGGATCGTGACCTGATCCAAAGGCAGCCGCTTAACCGACTGAGCCACCCAGGTGCCTGTCTCTTTACTCTTTTAATATAGCAGGTTTTTTTCAGGCTTTTATAAAATTGATTATATTTGTTTATTTTTTGTCTATTTGTTTCCTCATGGTTAGCTACAAATTAAACACTTTTGGCTGAATTACTATATAAGTAATGGGTTCAATCTAAATGTATCTTATGTTCCTTGCGTCTTCTTGGAGTCCTAATTCCATACCTGTCTCAGGCATGTTCTCTAGGGGAACAGGCGACACACCCATGAGAATAGGGTAATCTCAAAACTCACCTAATAGTACTTAGAGTATTATCTTTAATCTTCCTGGTCTTTCCCTATGAGATTGACTCATATTTTTACCACTTTCTTAGTACAACTGCCCAAATCTTCAAAAAAGACTCTCTAATTGTCAATGTGCCGCTTATAAAGGTGCTCTCAGTAGATTCTAGGCTGCTCCTTGGGGATTCATTCCTGACTCCTTTCTGGGCTATCCTAAATTATTTGGGGCCCTGACTGGCCTTGCTGATATAGTAATCAGCAGAAACATGTCCTCATGGTTTAAATACCCTGTTTGAGGGCTTTTAGACAGCAGGGTATATTTTGAGGTCTATTCTTGTTCTTTCGTGTAGATGTAGATTTATTTCTGAAATCCCAGTCTCTTGATATGTCCATCTGCTCCTTCATGTCACATTACAAATCTCCTACTTATCCCTGTGCTTTTTTTTCCTTAAATTGCAACTGTCTCCAAAGCAAAAATATGCGAAGTTGGGAATAAATGTGCCCTTAATAAATGTCATTGATGACTTCCCTCTCGCTACACATAGACTGGGAGGTAAATGTGTCTTAGATCCCCTAGAAGCAGAGTCTGAGCAAGACTTGAGAGCACAAGACTTATTGGGAATGGGAGGAGTGGGCCTGATCCACAGGGAAACTTGAAGGATTAACCACAGTGCGGCATTAGCTCTGTTTGGAAGAAAAGGGGTGGGTCTTTTGAACCCATATCAGCTCCTCCAGCCTTGTCTGCAAATCACCCTATTGGTGGGGGTTAAGGGGGTAGAGTAGACAGCAGGGATAGCCATAATCTCCTAAGAAGTTGGCCCCCATCATCTGAGGGGAATTCTCTGGAGAAGGGGAAGGTTATGAGCTGACAGTACCTAACACAACAGCTGAGGGCTAGATGCACCGGCTTGGTTAGCAAGTCTGAGCAGGACATCAATGACGCTCACTGCATGGTGGTTGGGCTTAAACTCCAAATAAGCCCTATAGAAGGGATTTTATCATAGTGTGTAGAAACTATCCCCAATTATACCTCAGCTGAGCCTATTTTCCCATTTTGGGCCAACTAAAGATACACTATTATATTTAAGTACACATGCAAAATCTCATTTAACCCTCCTAAATAACACTTTGGTCCTTTGATGTAGTTACTGTTACTTAATGTTTTTGTTTTTTGTTTTATTTTGTTTTGTTTTGTTTTTTGCCTTCCAGCTTCTATTCTTTTTGCCCAGCCCCAGCCTTGGGAGGAGGCTACATTCGGTAGTCTGCTACACTTTACAGAAGGAGGATGGCTCTTAGAGCCTCCCCTCCTTGGATCCTTCTTGTCACTTCCCCAATATAATGAAGGCATTGTCTTTAACCTAACATTGACTCAGACTCTCTTTGGGGGAGTTTATTAATTCCCAACATAATGCCCTGGTGTCCTTCCAAGTACTTTCCAAGAAGGTTCAGGTATATTTCCAAGAACCTCTGCAGTTGTTTAACTGGTGCTTGCTACAAGTCCTGCTCATCAGTCTTCTGTCCCTTCTGGAGAGACTCCTTGCAGCCAGGTAATAAATGCTCATTTTCCTTAAGTTAACTGGATCCAATTTCTATTGCATATAACAATAGAAATTTTTCTGTTACAAAAAAAGGGTTTAAAAGTTTACATAATCTGTGGGGTGCCTGGATGGCTCTGTCATGATCACGGGGTCATGAGATTGAGCCCTATGTTGGGCTCCACACTCAGCACAGAGTCTGCTGGGGATTCTCTCCCTCACCCCTCCCACTTGTGCTCTCTCTCTATATAAAATAAATAAAGAAATTTTTAAAAAAAGTTTGCATAATCTAATGTTTCCCAGGTGGCATTCTAGTAAGCCTGAGGTATGTATCACATTCAAGGCCAGCAATGTTTTTTTAAAATTTTTTTATTAATATATTTTTGTGGATTACAATGTATAAACTATACAATTATCCAAATTATTCTAGGACAAATATGTTACTAGGGAGGAAAATGTGAACATGGCTGCACATGGGTAAGAACTTTAATGAACATCATTAAAATTCAATTTTAAAATATGTGCCTTTGATAAAATCCCAAATCCAGTGAAAAATGCCAATGATGAAACTTCCTTTCAAATAAGATTATCCTGAGTGGATCTTGATCTGGTGGAGTTTCCATGCATCCCACACCCTTTGAGGGATATCCCTCTGGAAAACAAATGTGATGAAGGCATTTCATGGTATGGTGAGCTAGGCACTTCTCAGTTCCCAAATATGCTTAAGAAAATCAAGTAAGGTAAGATTCTTCATGTCTCCTGATCCTAGCATGGGACTTAGAAAAACCAACACATTTTCTTTTTGATCTGACCAGGGGACAGACCCATCTTTCAGGAGTGCACACTTCTTACAGCCACAGTTGTGATTCAGGGACTCTTGTATTTGTCTTCTCTGAACAAAGTTATGTCTTCACAGGGAAAGTAAGTAATTTCACAATCAGTGAAATTAATGAGATTTTGCCAATCCAAATAACTGGACTGAAAAGCTTGTCTTGTAGATCGAATCTTTTAAATGTTTCTGTTCCCTAAGCAGCTTCCTTTATATACTACATAAAGTATAGAATACATTTAGGCCTATCTTCACTTGTAGATCAATTTGAAGGTCATTATTTGCATAACAATCTGTCAGTGCTCATCTCTCATCCCTCTGCTTCAACATAACTCTCTTGTTTCCTCAGAGATTACTAATTAATTCAATATACTTTTATGTCACTGTTTTTCCTTTGGGCTTATTCATTGCAGTAATTTTTTATTTCACCAAAATTCACATTCCGTCTCTCTGGCTGGGGTGTACAGAATTTAGAAGCTGGGAGACATTCTGTTCTAGATTTGACATGTGCCATATTTTAGCTAAGATTTTATTTTAAACTGGCATGATAAAAAAAAAAAAACTTAAGAGTTTTAAGTGGCAGTATCTGGCCAAAACATTCCATGACTTCCTTCACTGAAAAGGAGACACATTTGAAAGACATTTTCCCCAGAGTTTGGAATCATCATCCCCCTTCCAAGAGTTTAGCTATAAAAAACCAAACACACACACACACACACACACACACACACACAAATCAACAATAATAACAAAAGGCAAAACAAATACTCTTTTTCACTAAAAGGTATTGAGTAGAAAGACCCCTTTCCTTCCCTAAACCAGACTCTTGCCTTTAGAAGAAAGTACGTACACTTTCTGATTCTGGGGTTGGCAAGTGATGGAAAAGCATAAAACAGAAGAGCCAGAAGAAGCAAAGCCTTGAAGGTTGTCAAAAGCAAGGGATATTCATGGAACTCAAGAGATATTATAGGGCTGGATTTTGTTGGGGAAGTTTAGAAAGGTAGATACAGAGCAGATTATAAAATACTCCATATGTCATGCAGTGGAATTTAGATTTATTGTGCAGTAAGCCACTGAAATTTATCTTTAGCATTGGAATAACAACATAGCTATATTTAACTTTCAGACAGATAGCTCTCATACCACAGTGAGGATGAAATAGAGATGAGGAGATAAGACAGAAGTCATTTGAAGTAACATGTGAGAAAGATGATGAGAGTCCTTACTAAGAAAGCAGCTACAGAACTGGAGGAAGGGCTGTAATTAAGAACATTTTAAAGATGGGAACAGACAAACTTGGTGGCCAGGTTGATATATAAAAGAAAGGAGAACAATGTGCTAAGACTGTTTTATTCTTCCTAAAAAGATATTAGGGTTAAAAAAAAGATATTAAGGTAAAACCCTTCTTTGTCCTTTGTTTATTGAATCTTCTCACAAAATTTCTAGTGGCTTTGAAAATTGTTTGCTTTCTAAGGACTGAGAGAGCACCCCCTTGAAGGCATTGCATGCTGGTCTGGAGGCTCTACCACCTTGCATTTTATAGAAAAGGACAGAGAACAATATAATTAAAAACTCAAGGATATAGTTCTTTTCCTCCTGAGGCTTTAGGTAATAATGATTGAGATGACACATTATAGCTAAAGGGACAGATAATAATGAGGAATGTTTCAAAGTAAATCAAAAATATATAATTTTCTTGAATCTAATCCTCAGTTTTCCTATAATTTCCACCCCTGAGTCTATATAATATCTATCTCCAAACAGCTTCTTAAAACTCAAGACAAAGTTTTTTTTTTAAGCAGTTCAGAACATATCTTAATGGCTTATCAAATTAGACCTTACCACTGGTCCCTAAATGAACATGTGTGGTGGTCTAGTCACTGGGTATTTACTGTTATTTTTCTCAAGTATAATTTTTCTTTTGCGTCCCTAGTGACTGGATCTCTGAATTGATGAGCCCAGTCAATCCCTTTGGGCCAATCTGCACATACCCAAGTTTATTCAGGATTGGAAAGTGCCTTATCTTTTTATTCCCTTTGGGATGAGAGTAGTTCTCTTGTATTAAATTTCCAAATGCCTGTATTGCTAGGATTTGCTTCTGGTCCATGCTGAAATCAGCAGTTTTTCTTAACTGTAAACTCTTAATTATAGATCCAAGGTATGTGAATAGTGAAAATCAGTAATGGGGAACCTCATTAAAATAAAAAGGGGAGGTTTCAGCATGGGGGAGCTCTCATGCCTACCACTCATAGTCAGTTGCAAACCCAACAGGAAGAGATGGACTTGACCTTACGTAGACTTGACCTTGTAGTGGATACTACTCTATTACTTCAGCCAGAGGAAGAGACCCTTTCCTTATCCATGCCCCGCCCCCACAACAGATCAGCCAATGAGAAGCCACCACCCTTTGAACTACCAATTTCCTTCAATGAACTTTTAGTTCATAATTTACCTCTTTATTCAAAAAAAAAAAAAAAAAGCAGACCTCTCCTTTGTTCCTTAGACTTGCCTAGGGTTCTGCTGTAGCTTGTTTGTCCTGGGTTGTAATTTTCTTTTATTCCCAAATAAACCCACCTGTTGCTGGTAAAACAACAGGTAGATTTACTTTTAAGGTTAACAGAATCTGTCTTTAGCCATTACTGGACCCCCTGATTCTATACCCCAGCCTTTCTCAGAATAACCTCCTTCAGTTCACCAGGGAGCCCCACAAGACTCCTTATCTTTTACCATAAACTCTGCTAATTGTCTAACAGTAGCCATGTTTCCAAGTATAAATTCCCAGGAGGCTTTTTGCTTAAGCCTGTATAGCCTCCTTATCTTTGTTTTCCTTGATCTGGCCCACCATACCAGCAGATGTTTGGTGAATTAAGCATTGTCAGAGTACATGTTTCTTCTTTTCCACTTTATTTGGATCAGCATTCCAACTCATTTAGCATTCCTGTAAGTTTACATGGTTTTGCTAAAAATTACATAGACATGGCAATATGAAAAGGGAATTTTGAGGGTCAAAACTGCAATATCTTTGCTGTGCAAAAAATGAATATATTTTCCTTACGTATCAATTTCTCTATTTTACATCATCTAATTTTACTGGAAAGGAAGCCAAAGAAAAATCTATTTTGCATTTTGTTAGGTTCTATTATCTCTACATGCTACCAAGATAAGTAAGCACGTAAAAACTCTGCTAAAGGTAGAATAAAAAAATTAATAGTTTTTGAAAGGTATAGATCTACAAGGGCAAAGAGAATAGGAGATAAAACAACAACTACAAAATTTTGGAAGCTGCAAACTGACTAAGTGTGATGCAGAAAGCTAAACATAAGCCTTGCAAAGGTGTTGGACAGAAATTCCTGAGGGAAGTCCAAAGTAAGCCTAATTACAGCATGGAATCCCAGAACAGCTCAAGAACTGGAGGTATCATGTTGTTCCAGAGTCAAGTTTCTCAAAGGGCTGAAAAGAGAAGAGTTGATGAAAATGCAGAAAGAAAAGTTTCTATCCCACGCTACTGAGCCAGGCAACTATCTCTCCTACTCTAAGGAAGAAAACTGGAGCTTTAAAATCAAAGAGGCCAACTAAGAAGCAAACCAGCAAGAAAAAGAGGGATTCTTGACTAGGATATCAAGCACAGCTGGTGGTGTACACATGGCACTAACATATGTGAAATTAAGTGGACTCCTACAGGCTGAATTCTGAGATTGCCAACTTCAAGCATTTGGCTCCTGTGTGATGCTGAACATTTTTTATCAGTATCTATCCTCTTTCTCTTCCTTTTTGTGATGGACACCCTTGCTGCTCCTAGTTTTAGCTGAGTACACAAGCAAACATTACTCTTCAAAGTTTCCATTGCAGCTAGGTAGGGCCATATGATTACATTCTCACCAATGTGATGCAAATGGGAATGATGTATACAACTTGCATATCACATTTTTAAGAGACAGCTGCTTAGTCTACTCTTACTTTCCTCCTTTCCTCTGGTCAGGAATTAAGATGGTCTTGTGGAGTAGGGGTTGTCCTTGTCCTACCTGCTTACATTGAATCCCTTTCAAGAAAGAAAACCAATCTCCATATTGTTGCAAATATTGTATTCATTGGTGTCTTTATTATAGAAACAATAGTCTTAACCAATAGTCTAAGAAATCGCTTAATTGTTGGCAACGGATTGAAATTCTACTTTGGAACAGCTACCATGTCTAAGAAATATAGCATACAGATACCAACAGTTAGAGGCTCCAAAAATTGGCTTTATCTAATCACTGAAATGAAGAAGATATTAAACATTCTGTCCAGGATCACAATCAGATATTTGGTCCTAAACCTTAAATACAAACACAAAGATAATTACTACTACTAGACATCTGAGGAAAACCTCTAACCAGAAAGACAGATACATGTAAACACAAATAAAGAAACAAACAATGGTAATGAGAGGAAACTTAGAAAATGAAGGGAGCCCCCCTAAAACTTCAAAAATCGATAATCATTATCTTCAAAAAGTAAGAAAGTGTATTACATCCACAAAATAAGAATAGGGTACTCTAAATGGTTATGTTTGGGAAAAAATTTGGGATCTTGAAAGTTAAACATAAAATGAAGTTTAAAATAAATCAGTAACTTATTTAAATGATTAAAAGGAGATAATTTCCAAAAACTAGGATGTAATAGGAGAAAAAAGTTAAGAAAGGTCAAGAGCATCCCAGGAAGCCCAACATACAAAATAATAAGAATTATAAACAACAAGGATCAAGAAAAGGAGGAATAAAAAATGAAGAGATAGAGGAAGAATATAACCAAACATATTAGAGTTGTCCCACTGAAGACATGGCTTTCCAGATGAAATTGCTACAATGTTTAACAAATAAATAAAAAGTGACCACATAAGGCTTTATCCTCATGAGATTTCAGAATCTTGAGGACATATAATATTTTTTTAAGATTTTATTTATGTTTTTTATTTTTTATTTGACAGAGAGATACAGAGAGAGAGAGAGCACAAGCAAGGGGTACGGGAGAGAGAGAGAAGCAGGCTCCCCACTGAGCAAGGACCCCGATGTGGGACTCAACCCCAGGACCCTGGGATCATGACCCGAGCCGAAGGCAGACACTTAACCAACTGAGCCACCCAGGTGCCTCTATGACACATAATATTTTTAAGTTACCAAGAAAACAAATAAGTTACATGCAAATGATCAAATTTCAGAATATCTTTGGATTTTTCAATAACTGTGGAAAATATGTAGAGAAATGTTTTTATATTATGAATGAAAAAGATTTTCTATGAAAGAGAAGTTACAACTGATACCACAGAAATAAAAAGGGAATACCATGAACAATTGTATATCAACAAACTGGATAACACAGAAGAAATGGATAAATTTCTAGAAACATACAATATAACAAGATTAAATCATGAAGACAGAAAGTCTGAAGAGATATATAACTAGCATGGAGATTGAATCAGTGATCAAAAACTTCCCAACAAAGCCCAGGAACAGATGGTTTCACTGGTAAATTCTACCAGACATTTAAATAAGAATTAACAACTATCCTTCTCAAACTTTTCCAGAAACTTAAAGAAAAAAAATACTTCCAAACCTATTTTATGAGGCCAGCAATACCCTGATACCAAAGCCAGCCACCACAAGAAAACTACAGACCAATATCTCTGATAAATATAGATGCAAATGACTTTAACAAAATACTTGTAAAATGAATTCAGCAGCACATTAAAAGGGTCATTCACCTGAGATTAAGAATTCCTCATATCAGTGAGATCATATGATACATGTCTTTCTCTGATTGACTTATTTCGCTTAGCATAATACCCTCTAGTTCCATCCATGTTGTTGGGAAATTGGAGGGGGAGACGAACCATGAGAGACAATGGACTCTGAGAAACAAACTGAGGGTTCTAGAGGGGAGGAGGTGGGGGGATGGGTTAGCCTGGTGATGGGTATTAAAGAGGGCACATATTGAATGGAGCACTGGGTGTTATACATAAACAATGAATCATGGAACACTACATCAAAAACTAATGACGTAATGTATGGTGATTAACATAACATAATAAAATAACATTTTAAAAAAGTGATCTTGGGCATGTTATTTTATCTCTTGTGACTCAGTTTCCTCTTCTGCAAAATATAATAATAATAGTACTTAGGTCATAATTGTCTTTGAAGATTAAAAGATAAAATGAATAGAAAGTGCTTAGCACAGTCCCTGGCGTATAAGATGTACTTAATGAATGAGAATCAAATTTAACTGTCAAATATAATTAATGCTGGTTTCTGTAATGTAATAATAACATGTTCAGAAAAGCTTATTGTCATGATGAAATAACACATTTTTGCCAAGGTAATTATTATAATAATAGGCTATTTCACATTTTTCCCTTCTCCACCCAAGTCATTTTTTTTTAATAAGCAGACTTTTATCTGCTTAGCATCTGAGGCAGATGGCAATGTATATGCCTAACTGGTTGTTTTATTTGGGGGGGTGGCAAAGCAAGTTCACATCCTATCAACAACTTTAGTCATCATCTTGAACTATGTAAATCATAAAAATAACATAATAAAATAAAATTTTTAAAAAAAGGAATATAAATAAAAATAAATTTTTTTTAAAAAGTGTCATACACCATGACAAAGCTAATTTGTCCTTGGGATACAAGAGTGGTTTAACATACAGAAATCAATTAATGCAATACACCACACTGACAGAATGAAGAATAAAAATTACATGATCATCCAAATAGATGGGGAAAAAGTGTTTGACAAAATTCAGTATCCTTTCATGCTAAAAAACAACAACAAAAAAACATTAGGTATTGAAGGAAATTACCTCAACAATAAAAGACATACATGAAAATGCCATAGCTAACATCATACTCAATGGTGAAAAATTTAAAGCTTTCCCTCCAAGATCAGGCACAAGGAAAAGACCCATTCTTGACATTTCCATGCAACAGGGTCCTGGAGATCCTTGCCAGAGCAATTAGACATGAAAAAGAAATTAAAAGCATCTAAATCAGAAAGGAGGAAATAAAATCATCCCTGTTTGCAGACAACATGATCTTATATAGAGAAAATCCGAAAGATTTCATAAAAACTGTTAGCTCTAATAAATTCAGTAAAGTTGCAGGATACAAAATCAACATACAAAATTCAGTTGTGTTTCTATACACTAAACAATCTGAAAAGGAAATTAAGAATGTAATTCCATTTATAATAGCACTAAAAAGAATAAAATACTTAGGAATAAACTCAGGAGGTGAAAAACTTTTATATCAAAAAGAAAGAAATTAAGACACAAACAAATGGAAAGACATCTCATATTCATGGATTGAAAATTTAATATTTATTAAAAGTCCATATTAACCAAAGTTATCTACAAGTTTAATGCAACACCTATCAAAATCCTGATGGCATTTTTTACATAAATAGAAAAACCAATCCTAAAATTCACATGGTACCACAAAAACTACAAATAATCAAATCAATCTTAAGAAAGAAGAACAGGGCGCCTGGGTGGCTCAGTTGGTTAAGCGACTGCCTTCGGCTCAGGTCATGATCCTGGAGTCCCTGGATCGAGTCCCGCATCGGGCTCCCTGCTCGGCAGGGAGTCTGCTTCTCCCTCTGACCCTCCCCCCTCTCATGTGCTTGCTCTCTCATTCTCTCTCTCTCAAATAAATAAATAAATAAATCTTTAAAAAAAAAAAAAAAAGAAAGAAAGAAGAACAAAGCTGGAAGTATTATATTTCCTGACTTTAAAATACATCACAAAGCTACCGGAATCAAAATAGTATGGCATTGGCATAAAGACAGACATATAGGTCAATGAAATAGAATAGAAAGTCCAAAATAAGTCCACACATATATGGTCAATTGATGATCAACAACAATACACAATAGGGAAAGGATAGTCTCTAACACATGGTGTTGGAAAAACTTGACAACTACAATACAAAAGAATACAATTGAAATTTTCATCCTTATCTAGTTTTTTTCTAGGAGTTTTATGGTTTTAGGTCTTACATTTAAGTCATTAAACCATTATGAGTCTAAACATTTTTTCAGGAGGAAAATCTCATGATAAGTGTTATCAAATAAAGTATTTCCAAGGAAGATTTTTATACCCAATCAAATTATCAACCTAATGAGCATGTTGAATAATAAAGACATGTTCAGACATTAAATGTCTCAAAAATTTATTCTCCATGCACTCTTTCCTCAAGAAACTGCTGTAAGATTCCATCTACTAACATGAAGAACCAGAGAGGGAAAAATATAGAATTCAGAAACATAAAACCCAAATTAGGAGAGAGTTCATGGGAATTATCAAAATAGGGAAGGGATAGCCAGAGATATCAGCCAGGGGGCAGGCCTGGAGAGTCAGTAGACAGGGTTAAATCCAGAGAAACAACCCCAAGGAAAACACAAATAAAAAACAGTAATTTAAAAGTATTGAGAGTGAATATATATTTTGGTGAGAGATTTAGGGAATGAATTTTTGACATCTACTAGACAATTAACCAAATGGAAAAATAGGTCTATTATTAACTCTAGAGAAAGTAAAAATTTTATTTATTTTTTAAAAAGATTTTATGTATTTATTTGACAGAGAGAGACACAGCAAGAGAGGGAACACAAGCAGGGGGAGTGGGAGAGGGAGAAGCGGCTTCCTGAAGAGCAGGGAGCCCGATGCGGGGCTTGATCCCAGGACCCTGGGATCATGACCTGAGCCGAAGGCAGATGCCTAATGATTGAGACACCCAGGCGCCCTGAGAAAATAAAAATTTTAAAGCAGAAATATATAATCTTAGAATACTAACATTACTTAATAAAAAATATTATTAATATAGCCATGATAATATAAATACTTCATGTTGATTTTACTGAAAATTCTGATATAGCTATTTCAAAAAGATCAGGGGAAGGGGGAAATGTGTGCACATGTGTATGTCTGCGTGTGTGTGTGTGTGTGTGTGTATTTGATTCCAGTGCAGAGAGATGACCATTAAGTTCATATCCTTTGGATTTTTTTATTTATTAGTTAATGCAAATAATTTTTAAAAAATTAAAAAGTATTTTACTTACAAATAGGAAGATATATGCCAGGAGAAATAGTTAAAAGGCCATAAAAGTGTTGCCTTTTAAGAAATAGAACTCCAAGACTTTTTTTTTTTTAATGTTTTTATAAGACATGGTTCACTATTTCAACTCTTTTCTTGTATAACTTTGACTTTTAAAAATAAAAATAAAAAATACCTTTGAACATAATTACTCTCAGTAAATTAACCTGCTAGGACTCCCATAACAGAATACCACAGACTGGGTGGCTTAAACAGAACTTTATTTATTCACAGTTCTAGAGGTAGAAAGTCCAAGATCAAGGTGCCAGCAGAATTGGTTTCTGGTGAAATAAACTCCTTCATTTTAAGAGATGGCTACTTTCTCACTGGGTCTTCACATGGTCTTCCCTCTGTGCACACACTTTTGGTGTCTTTTCCCCTTCTTATAAAGACCCCAGTTATACTGTATTAGGATCACATCTTCTGTACTTCATTTTACCTTCATTAACTCCTTAAAGGCCCTATCTCTGAGTACAGTCACATTGGGAGTTAGGGTATCTACATATGAATATGAAGGGATAAAATACCATCCATAACACCCACATATTTCTAGTTGTTTAAAAATCTGTCCAATTCTCAGATTGTTTCTCAGAATCTGAGAAACAAACTGAGGGTTCTAGAAGGGAGGGGGGTTGGGGGGATGGGTTAGCCTGGTGATGGGTATTAAAGAGGGCACGTATTGAATGGAGCACTGGGTGTTATAAGCAAACAATGAATCATGGAACACTACATCAAAAACTAATGATGTAATGTATGGTGATTAACATAACATAATAAAATTTAAAAAATAACAATAAAGAAAGAAAGAAAGTAGAACCGGTCAGCAAAAAAAAAAAAAAAAATCTGTCCAATTCATATATTCAAATATGTTTACAGCCAACATCCATTCTGATTGGCCAGAGCCCAAACTTTACTAGTTGTTAAATACTTTTATTATTCCTATAAACACACATTACTTTCTTGGAGATATTCCCAGCCTCAATAGTGCATTACATCTATTTTCAATGTCTTTATCAAATGTTTAAACAGAGAAATACTTCTATTTATGAACATATTAAAGAATTTTTTAGTTGCTAAAGCTTCATAATGTGAACTACTGAATCATGCTTTTGAGTTTAAGAAGACATAGGAATGAACAATAAATCACCATATATATGCTCTTAATTTTCATAATTGAAACTGCTAATTCTAATTTTTATGTGTGCACCTGCTGCTAAAACCAAATGGGCTACTCACTTCCTTCTGAAGGTTGTAAGTACATGCCCTTTGATTAGAGGCTGCAGCTGCTCTCCAAAGAACATGAAATTGATTGCAAATCTGCCTCTTAGATTAGAGGTCAGCTACAAATGTTTGCTCCAAAAAAGCAAGTCTATTTGCTACATTCACTTACATTTTTGAAATACAGTTAAAAGCATGAGTTGAGATGCAACTCTAAGGTCTGAAACTTGTCTGCATCTTTTTTCTTCCCATAATTTGGGAATAAGAATAGAGACTACCATAGAGTTTTCTAAAGATCAAATGATATAATTTATAGAAAGGCCTCAGTATTAGTACCTCCCAAGTATTCAAATTTTATGAACCTCTCTTTGCCACTGTTGCTTCACTCATGTCTTCTATTTTGGGATTCTATTCAAGTGAACCTTTAAAGCCAAATAGTTTTATGAACCTCCCTGCAAATTGCTTCCTCATTCAGTTAGCAGGGTCAATATCACTGCTGCTTCCTTAGGCTGTTACTGTGGCCCTAAGATTAATGTGACAATTCCCAAAGAAATCAAGCCATTCAACTCAACAAGTTCCATTTAAAAAGATATACATGTTGTTCCTCCAAAAGGTACTGTCAAGGTTTATTACAAATTTCAAATAATAACCATAAAACTAACTTGCTTCCACATTATAAAAATAATAATTTTGTAGTAGGTAAATCTGGTTAAAAAATTGCTAAATACACAAAACATACATACATGCACACATACATGAACCCAATCACACATACATATAGCTAAACTGCCTTAATGTATAAACAATATTTGACACGTTAAGTGATCAATAAAGGTTTATTATTAAAGGCATGATTCTGTACACAAGTAGAAATTCTTTTCTACGAACTCCAAGATGTGGATCATTTTAAATAGTGTATGATTTCTCAGCCATCAAAAACACAGTCATGCATTTTTCTTTAATTTTTAAAAGCAGTGGTATGTTGCACTTCTGTTAATGAGACGCTATAGAGTTGACAAAGTCGTAAATATATTTTGGGGAAGTAAATTACTTCTATGACTTAATAGAGCTTTCAATAAAAAAGTTCCATACTTTTGAGTTGTTTGTAATGTCACATTTTACAAGGTGAGTGCTACATTGTGTGACTTACTGTCTTTTTTACTCTCTTATTCCAAGAAAGACATATAAAATCGATATGAGTTATATTTACAAAAGGAGAAGGGATATAAGAGGTCTTTGTCATTGCTTTCATCTTCTGCAAGAATTCTCTGGTGAAGCTGAGGGCTTCATTGTAAGAGCTCTAGTAGTAGGAGCTATGAGGGAAATGGAAACACCAGTTCTTTAGGTAGTAATTGCTCCCTTAAAACTCCCAGGTTTTCTTGTTTCTTATTATTGTTGTTTTCTTATTGTTTGCTTCATTTGCTTACCTCTTCTCTGGAGATTGCTTCAAGGTATACTCAGTCCTGCATTAAGTAAGTTTCTGAGCCATATAAATAGATTGTTTCACTTGGGGATGTCTCTACATTTGTCTTCTTCAGTGATAACTGCCTAACGAAAACATTTAGAAAATACTATTTCTGTTGAATGACTTTAACCTGTTGAATGACTTTGCCCAGAACACCAATGAAAATCCTTCTCCTTTAAGCAGGGATCTCTGCAAAGACAGGGTGCTAATCCAGAGTGACCCTTCCATGGCATTCTTTAATCGTTGATGACAGCAAGTGAAACGGGACTGGACGCAGAGCAAATTGCTTCATTAGTAACATAGCCTAGAATACCTGTGAAACTATAACCTGCATTTCCTAATACATGGGCCGTGAAATGTGATTATTTAACTCTCACAATTTAGACTCATTGTCTACTCAAGTTGGATTTTTTTTAAGTTTCAATAAATTACTTGTTAAAATGCAAAATTATTATATTTTCCTGATTTGTTGATGTTCAAATATAGTATATGGCAATGGTATCAACAAGATTCTTAACAAAATAATGCAAACTGAAAATAATTGACTATAGTGTTTAATTTTATAGTGCATACCCAAAGGGGATATGTATTAAGCAACAAATTTGTACTCTTTCATTTTTGTGAGTGATGTGTGAAATGTGTTAATCCAATCCATACTGAATGGGTATTTTTAACCATCATTTAGTTGGTTTTAGCAAAATTTCACCACTGCAAAAATAAGTGACAAATTACTACCATAACTATAAAAATGTGTTTTTCTATATATACTCTTAATTCCCAGTGACTAAAAGCCTACAATGCAAACTCCCCCTGATGCTAACCACTGTAAGAGATACTTGACCACAGGAAACAAGCTGAAAAAAAATGCATGATAGTTGTATCTCTCAGTCATTTAACTGAGAGAACAATGGCATAGGCAGCTTCTCAATGAGGAAGGGTGACATTTTTTAAAATGAGGATTTTTCCCCGAGCAGAATTCTATTTATTTTATTTTATTTTTTAAAGATTTTATTTATTTATTTGATAGAGAGTGAGAGAGCACAAGCAAGGGGAACAGTAGAGGGAGAAGGAGAAGCAGGCCCCCCGCCAAGCAGGGAGCCCGATGCAGGGCTCGATCCCAGGACCCCGGGATCATGACCTGAGCCGAAGGCAGATGCTTAACCATCTGAGCCACCCAGGCGCCCCCAGAATTCTATTTAAAAAGTAGAAAAGCAGCATTGCCTTTTTCATAAGCTAAAAAAATTGTAAACTGGGAGCCTAGCTGGTGCATTCCTTAGAGCATGTGACTCTTGATCTCGGAGTTGTTAGTTCAAGCCCCATGCTGGATGTAGAGATTACTTAAAAATAGAATCTTTTGAAAAAATTATAAATTACATTACACAAATGGGTGATAACATAATCAAAAACATTTCAAATGTTTTTCTAGATATAGGAGAGAAAACAAGGAGAATAAAGTGTCAAGAAATACCTTTTCTTAAACACTATAACAATATATCTTCTTATTAATTTTAATCATAGAACAAGAGTGGGCAACTCTTTCTGTAAAGGATCAAAAAGTCAACATATTAGACCTGGTGATCATACAGTGAATTCAGCTGTTTTAGCACAAAACAACCATAAAAATATATAAACAAGGGGTGTGACTGTTTTTCACTATAATTTCATGTACAAAATCAGGCAGACAACAATATTTGGCCTGTGGGCCATAATTTACCAAATATTTATCCTAGAATAACATTAAGAGACTATTATTTTTAAAACAGATTCACCACCAAAATAAGCTCATGAACCAAATAGAATTAATTTTGGATAGATCAGAAAGATGATAAGGAATATTCTAGGATATTCTATTCTATCAAATCTGTAAGTATTATGTTGATGCCATTTAGAGTTGCTTCCTTGGCTTCAAAGCAATTAACTTAAACAGTTTAAAAGCACTGACACTGATACATTTTAAAAAATGTATTTTACCAGTACAATGTCTCATGTTTGAAAATTATCAATACATACTGAATGAAGGTACAGAGAAGGGGTAATGAGCAACACTTCAAGTTACTCATGTTTAAGTTCATTGAAAAGGAAGACTTTTCTCCCATTAGTGTATTCCAGTGGATCCAGGCAGAATGAGCAGTTTTTACAAGCCATTGTTTTCCTAAATAGAAATAGATATATTCCCTTTGTAAATCATTACAAATTCTGAAATTATATCAATACAAGTTGTTATTAGTTTGGTTGACAAGTTTTTTTTAACTAAGAAAAATAACACAAAATAAAATGATAAACAATAGCAATACTAGCAACAATTTGTCACATACAGTATCTCATTGATCCTTATCACAGCAGCAAGAGTAATATTTTTATTTTAGAAATAAAGATCATTTAGGTTTAGGAATATAGGTAACTGCCAAATGTGACATATCTAATCAGGAATGGCATCAAGATTTTAAATTAGGTACACTTAGTGATTGTAAGCTTTTCTCATTACAAAATATTTAATGAGGTCATACTATAAATGTGGTGCTTTACATACAGAATTTTAATATCCAACAATCTTGCAAAGGATGTGTTAGCATTTCTCTTGTGTAACTAAGAGACCATATGCAAATAATTTGCCCATGGTCAGAGAGCTATCGGAGCCTGAATTGGAACTTGCTCCGACTGCCTCCAGATCCAAACTCTCCCTGCCAAGCCCAGCTGTTGGAATGTGAATAGAAGTATGAGGCTATATTTCAACCAGACTAATTTAATGGTTAGATTAGCAAAAGCAAAGGCTGATTGAGATCAATAAAGAAGAATACAGGACAAGATTCTGAGTATGTGGGGACAGAAGTGAGGAGAAGGGCAAGGTTAAAATGGAGAACAAAATATGGAAAACCCAGAGGTTTAAATCCTCTTTCAATGTTATTTGGGTGAATGACTTAATAGTGTTCACTATCGATTTATCTTCAACAGGGAAGTAGTGATGTAGATTCAAAAAGTGTTGATATGAAATTACAAGATAACCCACATATATAAATTGCATTAATAGCGTTCAATTGATAATAAATAAGGATATATTCTATATTCTTACTTCAACCTCTTCATGTTTATTTAATATTCTTTTGTTAGTTTGGTCTTATTTCAAATGTCCAAATATATGGGGTTTTTAATTTGACATTCTGGGACTGATTTCTAATTAATTGAGGAAATGAGTTGTTTGAAAATGATTCTGATAGTTACTAAAATTTGGTTAATTTTCATGATATTCCATGTATACTAGGGGAAAAAAAATACTAACTTTAAAAATAGAGTAATCTATGGTGTTGTTCAAATCTGTTATACTCTATTTATTTATCTCATTTAAAAATTACTGAAGGGAAGAGGAGCAAGATGGCAAAGGAGTAGTAGACCTAAATTTCCTCTGGTCCCAGGAATTCAGCTAGATAGGGATCAAACCATTCTGAACACCTACAAACTCAACCGGAGATCGAAGAAAAGAATAGCAGCAATTCTATGAACAGAAAAGCGACCACTTTCTGGAAGGTAGGATGTTCAGAGAAGAAAATCTGAGGCAATATTTGGGAAGATAGACTGCGGGGGGAGGAAGCCTCCCACAGCTGGCTACCAGCAAGTGATAGAGCAGTGGAGCACAAAATCAGAACTTTTAGAAGTCTGCTCCGCTGAAGGACGTCACACCAGTGGCTAAGACGGGGATGGAACCCTCGCTGAGACAATGTGGTCTCAGGAGCCTAGGGGTCACAGAAAGACCGGGGGTACCTGAGTGTGGCAGAGCTCCCAGGTATTGGAGCAGGGAAGCCGACTGCAGAGACGGAGCTGGGGAGTGGGCTCTCAGCTTGGGGCTGCCATAAACTGTGATCCACAGCACTGTCAGGCCACTACTCTTGGAGCAGGGACCCAACAAGTGGCAGATCTGGGGAGACTCCCCTTCCTCCACTGGGAATGCACCACAGGAATCTGCTGGGTTTGGAGACTCCAAACAAGGTCGTGTGCCAGAGATAGAAACGCTTGGTCACAGGCCAGGTGAGCATGGAGTGTGGCTGGAGACAGGGGAGACAGGAGTGATTGACTGCTTTTCACTGAGGGCTCACTGAAGAGTGGGGCCCCGAGTTCTCAGCTCCTCTGGGACCAGAGATTGGGAGGCTGCCATTTTCATTCTTGTCTTCCAAAGCTGTACAGAAAGTTTTCAGGGAACAAAAGCTACTGAGAGCAAACCCAAGCAGATTACTTAGCCTGACCCCTGGCAAGGGCAAAGACATTTGAAAATCACTGCAACAGGCTCCTCTCCCAGAAGATCAGCAAGAACATCCAGCCAAGACCAAGTTTACTGATCAATGAGAACTGCAAAACTCCAGCTCTAGGGGACTACAGCACATAGAATTCATGGCTTTTTTCTCATGATTCTTTAGTCTTTCAAGGTTAATTTTTTAAAATTTTCTTTATTTTTTCCTTTTCCATTTTTTTTTGAATTTTTCTTCTTTCCTTTTTCAACCAACATCTTATCTTACCAATTCATTTTTTAAAATCTTTTTTAATTTTCATCTCTACAATCATATTCCATCCCTTCATCGTATTTACCCTCATTTTAGTATATATGTAAGTTTTTCTTTCTTTAAAATTTTGGAAGGCAGTTTCTTCTAACAGACCAAAATACACCCAAAATCTAGTGTGTGGCTCTGTTCTTTTCACCAGACTGATCATATTCTGTTTTTCTTTTTTTTTCCTTTCTCCCCTCTACCCGCCGGTTTTCGGGTCTCTTCTGATTTGTTTAGTGTATATTTTTCTGGAGGCATTGTTACCCTTTTAGAATTTTGTTCTCTCATTCATCTATTCTCTGGAAAAAATGACAAGACAGAAAAACTCACCTCAAAAAAAAGAACAAGAGGCAGTACTGACTGCCAGGGACCTAATCAATACAGACATTAGTAAGATGTTGGAACTAGAGTTCAGAATGACAATTACAAAGATACTAGCTGGGATTGAAAAAAGCATAGACAATACTAGAGAATCCGTTTCTGGAGAAATAAAAGAACTAAAATCTAACCAAGTCAAAATCAAAAAGCCTATTAATGAGGTGCAATCAAAAATGGAGGCTCTAACTGCTAGGATAAATGAGGGCAGAAGAGACAATTAATGATGTAGAAGACCAAATGATGGAGAATAAAGAAGCTGAGAAAAAGAGAGATAAACAACTACTGGATCACGAGGGGAGAATTTGAGAGATAAGTGACACCATAAGATGAAACAATATTAGAATAATTGGGATCCCAGAAGAAGAAGAAAGAGAGAGAGAGGGGAATAAGGTATATTGGAGGAAATTATAGCAGAGAACTTCCCCATTTTGGGGAAGGAAACAGGCATCAAAATCCAGGAGGCACAGAGAACCCCCCTCAAAATCATTAAAAATAGGTCAACACCCCGCATATAATAGTAAAACTTACAAGTCTCAGAGATGAAGAGAAAATCCTGAAAGAAGCTCAGGACAAGAGGTCTGTAACCTACAATGGTAGAAACATTAGATTAGCAGCAGACCTATCCACAGAGACCTGGCAGGCCAGAAAGGTCTGGCATGATATATTCAGGACACTAAATGAGAAAAAATATGCAGCCAAGAATATTATATCCAGGTAGGCTGTCACTGAAAATAGAGAGATAAAAAGCTTCCAGGACAAACAAAAACTAAAAGAATTTGCAAACACGAAACCAGCCCTACAAGAAATATTGAAAGGGGTCCTCTAAGCAAAGAAAGAGCCTAAAAGTAACATAGACCAGAAAGAAAGAGAGACAATATACAATAACAGTCACCTTGAGACAATACAATGGCACTAAGTTCATATCTTTCAATAGTTACCCTGAATGTAAATGGGCTAAATGCCCCAATCAAAAGACACAGGGTATCAGATTGGATAAAAAAAACAAGACCCATTGATATGCTGCTTGCAAGAGACTCATTTTAGACCCAAAGACACCTCCAGATTGAAAGTGAGGGGATAGAAAACCATTTACCATGCTAATGGACATCAAAAGAAAGCTGGGGTGGCAATCCTTATAACAGACAAATTAGATTTTAAACCAAAGACTATAATAAGAGATGAGGAAGGACAGTATATCATACTTAAAGAGTCTATCCAACAAGATCTAACAATTTTAAATATCTATGCCCTTAACATGGGAGCAGCCAATTATATAAGCCAATTAAAAAATCAAAGAAACACAATGACAACAATACAATAATAGTAGGGGACTTCAACACCCCTTTCACTGAAACAGACAGATCAACTAAGCAAAAGATCAACAAGGAAGTAAAGGCTTTAAATGACACACTGTACCAGTGGACTTCACAGATATATTCAGAACATTCCATCCCAAAGCAACAGAATACACATTCTTCTCTAGTGCTCATGGAACACTCTCCAGAATAGATCCTGGGTCACAAATCAGGTCTTAACTCATACCAAAAGATTAGGATCATTCCCTGCATATTTTTGGACCACAATGCTTTGAAACTAGAACTCAATCACAAGGGGAAAGTTGGAAAGAACTCAAATACATGGAGGCTAAAGAGCATCCTACTAAGAATGAATGGGTCAACCAGGAAATTAAAGAAGAATTTAAAAAATTCATGAAAACCAATGAAAATGAAAACACAACTGTTCCAAATCTTTGGGATGCAGCAAAGGCGGTCCTAAGAGGAAAGTATATAGCAATACAAGGCTTTCTCAAGAAACGAGAAAGGTCTCAAATACACAACCTAACCCTACACCGAAAGGAGCTGGAGAAAGAAGAGCAAATAAAGCCTAAACCCAGCAGAAGAAGAGAAATAATAATGATCAGAGCAGAAATCAATGAAATAGAAACCAAAAGAACAGTAGAACAGATTAACAAAGCTTTGAAAGAATTAATAAGATTGATAAATCCCTGGCCAGACTTATCAAAAAAAAAAAAAAAAAAAAGATAGATAGAAAGGACCCAAATAAATAAAATCATGAATGAAAGAGGAGAGATCACAATCAACACCAAAGAAATACAAACAATTATAAGAACACATTATGAGCAACTATATGCCAGCAAATTAGACAATCTCCATTAATGGCTCCATTAGGCATTCCTAGAGATGTATAAACTACCAAAACTGAACCAGGAAGAAATAGAAAACCTGAACAGACCCATAACCAGTAAGGAAATTGAAGCAATAATCAAAAATCTCCCAACAAACCAGAGCCCAGGGCCAGATGGCTTCCCAGGGGAATTCTACCAAATATTTAAAGAAGAATTAATACCTATTCTTCTGAAACTGTTCTAAAAAAGAGAAATGGAAGGAAAATTTCCAAACTCATTTTATGAGGCCAGCATTACCTTGATCCCAAAACCAGACAAAGACCCCATGAAAAAGGAGAATTACAGACCAATATCCCTGATGAACATGGATGCAAAAATTCTCACCAAAATACAAGCCAATAGGATCCAACAGTACATTAAAAGGATTATTCACCATGACCAAGTGGGATTTATTCTCGAGCTGTAAGGTTGTTTGAACATCTGCAAATCAATCAATGTGATACAATACATTAATAAAAGAAAGAACAAGAACCATATGATCCTCTCAATAGATGCAGAAAAAGCATTTGACAAAGTACAGCATCCTTTCTTGATTAAAACTCTTCAGAGTGTAGGGATAGAAGGTACATACCTCAATATCATAAAATCCATCTATGAAAAACCCACAGCAAATATCATTCTCAATGGGGAAAAACTGAGAGCTTTTCCCATAAGGTCAGGAACACGGCAGGGATGTCCACTATCACCACTGCTATTCAACATAGTATTAGAAGTCCTAGCCTCAGCAATCAGACAACAAAAAGAAATAAAAGGCATCTGAATCAGCAAAGAAGTCAAACTCTCACTCTGCATATGATATGATACTTTATGTTGAAAACCCAAAAGAATCCACCCCAAAACTGCTAGAACTTATACAGCAATTCAGTAAAGTGACAGGATATAAAATCAATGCACAGAAAGCAGTTGCATTTCTATACACCAACAACAAGACAGAAGAAAGAGAAATTAAGGATTCCATCCCATTTACAATTGCACCCAAAACCATAAGATACCTAGGAATAAATCTAATCAAAGAGGCAAAGAATCTGTACTCAGAGAACTATAGAATACTCATGAAAGAAATTGAGGAATACACAAAGAAATGGAAAAACGTTCCATGCTCATGGATTGGAAGAACAAATATTGTGAAAATTTCAATGCTACCTAGAGCAATCTACACATTTAAAGCAATCCCTATCAAAATACCATCAACTTTTTTCAAAGAAATGGAACAAATGATCCTAAAATTTGTATGGAATCAGAAAAGACCCTGAATAGCCAGAGGAACATTGAAAAAGAAAAGCAAAGCTGGTGGCATCACAATTCCGGACTTCAAGCTCTATTACAAAGCTGTCATCATCAAGACAGGATGGTACTGGCACAAAAACAGACACATAGATCAATGGAACAAAATAGAGAGCCCAGAAATGGACCCTCAACTCTATGGTCAACTAATCTTTGACAAAGCAGGAAAGAATGTCCAATGGAAAAAAGACAGTCTCTTCAACAAATGGTGTTGGAAAAATTGGATAGCCACATGCAGAAGAATAAAACTGGACCATTCTCTTACACCACATACAAAAATAGACTCAAAATGGATGAAAGACCTCAATGTGAGACAGGAATTCATCAAAATCCTTGAGGAGAACACAGGCAGCAACCTCTTCGACCTCAGCCTCAGCAACTTCTTCCTAGAAACGTCACCAAAGCCAAGGGAAACAAAGGCAAAAATGAACTATTGGTACTTCATCAAGATAAAAAGCTTTTACACAGCAAAGGAAACAGTCAACAAAACCAAAAGACAACTGATAGAATGGGAGAAGATATTTGCAATTGACGTATCAGATAAAGGGCTAGTATCCAAAATCTATAAAGAACTTATCAAACTCAACACCCAAAGAACAAATAATCCAATGAAGAAATGAGCAGAAGACATGAACAGACTTTTCTGCAAAGAAGACATCCAAATGGTCAACAGACACATGAAAAAGTGCTCAACATCACTCAGCATCAGGGAAATACAAATCAAAACCTCAATGAGATACCTCCTCACACCAGTCAGAATGGCTAAAATTAACAAGTCAGGAAACGACAGATGTTGGCGAGGATGCGGAGAAAGAGGAACCCTCCTACACTGTTGGTGGGGAAGCAAGCTGGTGCAGCAACTCCGGAAAACAGTATGGAGATTCCTCAGAAAGTTGAAAATAGATCTACCCTATGACCCAGCAATTGCACTACTGGGTATTTACCCCAAAGATACAAATGTAGTGATCCCAAGGGGCACATGCACCCCAATGTTTATAGCAGCAATGTCCACAATAGCCAAACTATGGAAAGAGCCTAGATGTTCATCAACAGATGAATGTATTAAGAAAAAGAGATTATTTTATATATATATATATATATATATATATATATATATATAAAATAGTCCATTATATATATATAATGGACTATTATGCAGCCATCAAAAAAATGAAATCTTGCCATTTGCAATGACGTGGATGGAACTAGAGGGTTTAATGCTAAGCAAAATAAGTCAATCAGAGAAAGACAAGTATCATATGATCTCACTGATATGAGGAATTTGAGAAACAAGACAGAGGAGCATAGGGGAAGGGAGGGAAAAATGAAATAAGATGAAACCAGAGGCGGAGACAAACCGTAAGAGACTCTTAATCTCAGGAAACAAACTGAGGGTTGCTGGAGTGGAGGGCGGTGGGAAGGATGAGGTGGCTGGGTGAAGGACACAGGGGAGGGTATGTGCTATGGTGAGCACTGTGGATTGTGTAAAACTGATGAATCATAGACCTGTACCCCTGAAACAAATAATACATTATGGTAATAAAAATAAATAAATAATAAAAATTACTGAAGAAAAGATGTTAAATATCTCCTACAATGATGGCAGATTTTGCTCATTTCTCCTTATAGTTCTGAAAATTTTTTATGTATTTTGAAGCTGTTATTGATCAAATCAAGGTTAGAACCTGTTGTCTCTTCTTAGTGAATTGAAACTTTAATCATTGGGTAGTTGCCATCTTATATCTTATAAGTACTTTTTGACTGAAGTCCAGTTTATATGTTATTAGTATAGCTACAAAAACTTTGTAAAATTAAGTAGAAATTATTTAACATTTCTATTGTTAAATATTCTGTGTTTTTTATTAACATTATAAATAATCTACAGTGATTTTTAATCTAATCTGATAAACACCACCTTTAGAAGCATTTGGTCCATTTATGTGTATTGTGATTATGGTTTCATTTACATTTATTTTTAACATCTTATTTTATAATAATTGTCTTGCATCAGTTTTTATGATAATTTTTTCATTTCTTGATTTATTTGTATTGATTAAGGTGATTTTCCCCTAAAGTTCAACTTTTCTATCTTTTTGGAAGGTATGTTTCTTTTAGGTATTTGCCTTAATAGTTTATCAAGGATGTTTAATTTCACAAAGTAAAAAGTTAATTCATATCTTAACCTCCTCCTAATCACAAAAAGACATTGAAATATTTTAACTCTGATTCTTTTTCTGTCTTGTTTCATGGCATGAATCAAACTTTTTATTGTGATGTATAGAGTCAGTATTTTATCAGATTTTTCTACATATTTGCAATTCACTTTACTCATCATTCCTTTTTGCATCTCAGCTTTTTCCAGAGGTCATTTTTCTTTTTCATATAGTGTAATACTTAGAATTTCTTTGCTAAAATCTGTTAATGGTCAATAATCTCTTTTCTGTTGTCTGAAAATGCTTTCATTTTTTTTTAAAGATAGGTTGCTGAGCATGCAATTTTCAATTAACAGTTATTTTTATGTGATAACTTTGAAGAAATGCTTCCATTATTTTTTGGCTTCCATGGTTAGTATCAAGAAATCAGTTATTTGCCTAATTACCTGTGTGGGTAATCTCTCTTTTTCCTTTGAATTGCTATTAAGATCTCCCTGGTTTTGTTTTGTTTTGTTTTGTTTTTCTTTTGCTTTAACACTTCCAGGTGTCAAGTTTTTGCCTTGCATTCACTGCATTGTGTTTTGGTGTTGATTTCCTTTTACTTATCTTGTTTAATATTTGTTAGAATCTGTGAATCTAAAGATTGGTGCCCTTTATACATTTTGGAAAATTTCAATGAATATTCTCTTCAAAAGTTGCCTTTCTATAATCTTGTCTACTCTAATTGACTGTACATTATTTCTCTACCTGCATAACTTCTCCTTATTTTCCTTCTGTGTACTTCTATGCTATATTCTAAATAATTTATTTATAGTTTCCTCTCAATTCTTCCATTGGGTCATAAATTTCTAACTAATCATTGGGCTTTCAAATGTAATTACTATATATTTCATTTCTAGAATTCTATGTGGTTCTTAGTATCAAATATAACTGACTGTGTTTTCATTTAATTTTTCTGTAGCATATTTTAGAATTTTTTATTTATTTAAGCAGTATTAAATCATGTATTTTATAATTTGTAGCAAATATTTCCAATATCCAGTCTTTGATTCTTCCAGAATTTGCTTTAGCTTTCGGTTCTTTCTTTTGAGTATTCTAATGCTGATACTTCATGTCATATATTTTACAACTTTTGATTAGTGAGAATTCTTTAAAGTGTGGGCCAAAAGTGCACACCTGCCAAGGGAATATGTGTTACCCTTTCCCAAGAAGCGAGGATACTTCCTAATTGGGACCCTTTAAAATAAATGATCTCCTGATAGTTTTTATATCTTCTAGGTGGTGACTCACATGAGAGCTTTTCTCTCATCCATGGCCAGAAATTCGTAAGAAGTGCTACTTTTTGTACCCTAGTCCAAAACCAAGACAAGCAAGTATCCATAATACTTTGTGTTGTAAACTTTCACCAAGTGTGTAATCATTTTAGCTTTCTACAGTGATCTCAATTAGACTTGCCACACTAGGTTGGTCCTCTGTGCCCTGAAAGAGGAAATTCTGATCACCAGGGATTAGTATTTGCTCCAAACCATCGACGAGTTTTACCTCTATTTTACTTCTGTGGATTAATACTTTCTTATATTTTTTTGGCTTTTAAATATTTCCTGTCTTTTCATACATTTCTGTATTTTATCTAGTGTATTTTGGTGGTTTTTTACTCGATGGAATTCATGGATATGAACTCACCATATTATGAGAAACTGAATGTTCTGAATCTATTTTATATTCTGATAATTCATGACATTTCAGAAACACAGACAAAAACAATGAAAATACACTAGGAGCAGGAATTCAGTGAGCAATATAAACTTAATTCCCCACCTCACTACTGAGTTCAGTTCTCTGTTTCTATACCTGTTCTTTGGTGCAGTTTAGCTGATCTCCATCCACAAAATGAAACTATGCTTATGTCTACTTACCATGCCAGGGAAGCTTGAAAGTGTCAATTCAATCTAGTAATTTGGCCTTTTAGAAAAGGCTGTTTGGCCATACATAGAAGGAATTCTCAGTGGCTTCCAGATAACCTGAACTGATACTTTCCATTTTAACAAGGAGCAGTAACATTAAGTTCCAATTTGGTCTAATCATTACCTTGTCTCACTCAGAGCTTTCCCATAGGAAGTCAGATGTAAACAGTGTTTTGTATAAATGACCTTTTTTTTTCCAACACCACTGAGCCTGAGAATGATGTTGAAATCTAAATTTCTTTTTTATTTATTTTTTTAATCTTCAAATGAGCTTAAACAACAAAAATAATGGTGATGCCAACACATAGAGTGAAAACCAATTTCAACTTTGTTTTCTTAAACATCACCAGTGCTGTCATGCAAATATAAAAGAAACTACCTGGAGTTAATATAAACTTATAACACATCTTGTATTTCTGTCATTTTCAGGTGTCCGTGCTGAATGGGTGAAGCTATAAAAGAACTCTTTCTGATTGTGAAGAGCAGTATTTGTTCGGCCGCCATAACAGCGCTCTGGGTCTCATTACTTCACAGAGCACATGGCACTCAAGTGGCAGAAAAAGTTAATGCTCCTCCACTGTGCAACAGGAAGTAATTATGCTACTCTAGCAACTGTCTTTAAAGAGAGAGCAGTTTTTTTCCTTTGGCCTCGCTAATTCTGCTGGCTGGAATGTGATTCTGTGGCTGGAGTGAGCAGCCATATTAGAACATGAAATGACCTTGAGAAGGAGAATCACAGAGAAGTAGGACAGATGGAGCCTGAGTCTTTGACCCTCTAGTGAGACATATCAGCCTTAACCCAGATTAACTTTGAACATCCAGAACATAAGAGCAAAAAAGTCTGGGTCTTATTTAAGCTGCTCTTAATTGTTGTCATTATTACTAGTATTCACAGGTAAACTAATCCCAACTAACATAGATTTTGGTACCTGGAGAAAGGGGGCTACAAATAATAGGACCTAAACTCATAGCATTTGCAGAGTGGAATTTGTAAGGTGGGATAATTCGTGATCTGAGTTATTGCCACCTGAAGACTTACTGTACCTGGACAAAACATTGGTGAAAGTATCCCTACTGTTTCTTAAAAGGCAGATCACATGTCAAATAATGTAGTAACATTAGGGAAAATACTAAGAAATACAAAGAAAACTCAGATTATTGATTTTTGCCGGCTGCTTCTTATCACTTGTAGCAATGCACTGAGGAGAGATGAACATTGTCTAAGCTAGCCTGTCTGCACACCACTGTGGGGGAGCATCAGTGAGGCACTCTCCGTCGATAGGCAACACGGTAAATAGATTGAGAGTCTAGTAAGCAGGGGCCTGGTGCATCTAAAAAAGTAAAATGCTTCCCTTTCTAAAACTAGGACATTTCTTTTCCATGGCTTTTCAATAGCAGCCTCCAGAGGAGACAGGCCCAGAGCTTTTTCAAGTACCTCTCATTAAGAGTTCTACACCAAATGATGGGAGTCAACCCAAGAGCAAACTAAAATGAAAGGAATTGCCTTCCAATTCAAACACATTCCCATTCAAGTCCTCAAAAAATTCCCAACCAGAGAAGCAACAATAGGAGATTATATATTTGTAGATGTATAGACATGTAAAGATAGAGATACACAGGTATATAGATATAGATTATTTATTTATTTACTTATTACAGGAAATTATGTGATTGTGGGGGGTGGATGAACCAGCTTGAAGTCCCCAAGATGAGGAGTGAGGAAGGAAAGACCACCAATAGGCTGGAACCTGAGGAGGGTGAGTAAAAGCTAAAGTCCACGGAGGAGGCAGGAGAGCAATTGCAGGTGTATCTGCTGCTTTGCATGTAGGAGGGGAATCAGCAGAACAGCAATGAGGAGGTGGGTCAGCAGGTCATGACAACAAGATGACTGTGCGGGTCCCAGAATGTAGAAAACTCTACCATTTGTCTTCCATTTGGTTAGTGGGATAGGAGGAGGAGAGAGAAGGATGCAGAGCCCATAATATGCAGAAACTAGTTGGTAAAATATGTAACTTGAAAGCTAAAAGCTGAGATTACCTGCTCAGGGAATTGGCCAGGAGCAAATGGCTGAGAAGTCTACTAAATTTGTGAAGAAATTATATTTTTAAAGAAGCTGCAGGTCTGATATGCAAATACCTCTGTTTTTTCGTGTCTAAAACACCCCTGGGTCTCCAAAGCCACACCCTGAGAAATCTGATTAGCTCCAAAAAGAGCAAGTTAAGCCTGTCCATGTTAGACATGGCTGGCCATGAAGTACAATGGAGGGAAAGAATCTTCCAGAAGGCAGAACCAGGTCTCACAAAGAACAAATGTGGGAGATCCTCTCATATCATAGAAACAAAAGCAGCCAGAAGGTCATCAATAATTTATTCCACTGCCAAAAATGAGGTATTCACCAAGACATCCCTAAAGGATTTGTTAATAGAGGGACTACTTTTCCAAGTGGGAGTATTTAGTTGTGGTTATCCTGTTCCTACCCATAAATGTATATTAGAAGTGGTGGTTGCAGACGACTTGTTTTTGCATTTATAGGTTATTAAAGAAGATGAGATTCCATACACCATCTTAACCAAGCCCTGTGCATTATCTTGAGATTCTGGAATTTGAGCGAGATGCAATCTCTGGATAGGGAGGGTGGGCAACCAAATGGATTGTCAAGCAGCCCAGATAGCCTCTCATCTTCCAAGTGGTAAAATTTTACCTAGATCATGACTTCCCAGAATAAGGTTACATTTCTTTGACTTATTTGCAACTCAGTGTGGCTATATAACTAAGCCTTCCCTGATAGGATGAAAGCACAAGTATTATGTGTCTGCTCCTTGGAAACTTCCTTAAAAGATCACTGGCATGCACCTTTTATCTGTATCTTCATGATCTCTTCCTCCATTTCACTACCAGAATTGCAATCTGATAGCGGCTACCTTTGGCCATGAGTTGGAGGGACATACAATAGTGATGACACAGTGGTAGTAGCAGGGATTCCTAAGAGCGTATTGAACAACACTGTCTTAACAGCCCTGGCCTGCATGACCCAGACATTTGTACTTGCCAGAAAAAAAATATATTTCCATTATTTACTAATAAACAATGTTATCACAGTGTCTCTAAAGATACAATATTTGTCTTTTTTCTATATACAGTTTCTCATCATTCTCCAGCCTGCCTCATTACCAGAAGTTTTGCCAACAATTTTGCTGAATTATGTGCCTTTAGTTGTCTTTCTTTTGCCCATCCTGTGGACAGTTACTTTCAGCCACTTTGTTGGGATTTCTAGAAAGAGCTTTTCTATCTATTACCAACAGAGGCAAATATTGATTCAATTCTTTCATCTGGGCTACATTCTCACAACTAATTTTTGTTGACTCTGTCTTGCCGTTAAGTTTAAGCATGGCTCAGGAGTTACACTAATTAAATTGCTCATGAAGCAAAACATGGCCCAGGTGGCTTGTGCAAGGCTCCTGGTTGTAGGACTTTTTAAAACCAAACACAGTTCTACAAACTCTGTTATATTTCCAGTTGGATAGCACACTATCATTATATTCCAGCTCCCAGGCTTCCAAAACATATCTATCTAGCTGTCTTAACTCAGTTTTCCACTTTGACTATTACTGAATAATGCCTTGTGGGATCGCAGACTACAAGATACCAACTTGACCAGTAAAGATGATCCTTAAGATAATAGAACAATTGCAGGAAACAAAATTGGGAATTGCATATCAGATATACAAAACTTCAAATGGTTTTATGCCAGCATTTTCAGAATTCAGTCCTAGTAAGAGTTAATGGTAAGAGCTCAGCAAGATATAAATAGATTATATGTGAAAGGGGGTAATTTTGTAATTCAAGAAGTTTAAACAAGAAAGTGTTAAATAAGATGTAACAGGTTTCATCATGAACAGACACTTCTCCAAAGAAGACATACAAATGGTCAACAGACACACGTAAAAATGCTCCACATCACTTGTCATCAGGGAAATACCAATTGAAACCACCTTGAGATACCACCTTACGCGTTAGAATGGCTAAAGTTAACAAGGCAGGAAACAACAAATGTTGGCAAGGATGTGGAGAAAGAGGAACCCTTCTACACTATTGGTGGGAATGCGAGCTGGTATATCCACTCTGGAAAAGAGTATGGAGGTTTCTCAAAAAGTTAAAAATAGAGCTACCCTACGACCCAGAAATTGCACTAGTGGGTATTTACCCCAAAGATACAGAACTAGTTAAAAGAAGGGGCAACTGCACCCCAATGTTCATAGCAGCAATGTCCACTATAGCCAAACTGTGGAAGGAGCCAAGGTGTCCTTCAACAGATGAATGGATAAAGAAGATGTGGTTTATATATACAATGGAATATTACTCAGCCATCAAAAAGGATGAATACCTACCGTTTACATTGACATGGATGGAACTGGAGCAGGTTATGCTAAGTGAAGTAAGTCAAGCAGAGAAAGACAATTATCATATGGTTTCACTCATAGATGGAATGTAAGAAACAGCACAGAGGATCATAAGGAAGGGAGGGAAAACTGAATGGGAAGAAATCAGAGAGGGAGACAAACCATGAGAGACTCTTGACTCTGGGAAACAAACTAAGGGTTGCAGAAGGGGAGGTTGGTGGGGGGATGGGGTAACTGGGTGATGGGCAATAATGAGGGCACGTGATGTAATGAGCATTGGGTGTTATATGCAACTGATGAATCATTGAACACTACATCAGAGACTAATAGTGTAATACATGTTGGCTAATTGAATTTAAATAAAAAAGAAGATGTAACAGGTTTCAAATGTACTAGAGAACTAGTTGACTAGTACTAGTCAAGTGCATCTCTGGGCCCTGGAGGCACATATTGTTGGGTGTAGGTTACATGACATTTCTCAAAAACGTATTGAACCTTTTTCCTTCAACAGCCCATGTTCTGTAACATATTAGTGGAAATATGCTGTGTTGCACTGTCACTAGGATTGATCTTGGGCAACCATCAAGCCAATGTAGCTCCTTGGAATCCTGTAACCCTTGGTGGAGTTTTAATCATGGCATGGTTAGTAACTTGTTTTTTTTCTGTTCACTCAAGTCATGGAGTTGGGTTGAATAAATAGGTCTAGTATAGTTAAATTTATTGAGAAATGCTTAAATCATAAAAAGTCTGGAAGCTAGTATTAAACTTCAAATCTGCCCATCCAGAAAATGCAGAAGCTCAGAAGAGCTTCCAGAGCCTTCTGGGGCACATGAGTGTGCCTGGCAAGCGCAGCCCCAGGATATATAATAAATCATGGACCATTTGACAAAGATGCCAAATGAGGCATGTGATCCCAATAAAACCTAAGAAGTCTGAGTTCAAAAGCTGTACGCACCAGGGACAGACAACAGAGAGAGATATTCACTGACAAAACAGATCTCATGTGTGGTATTATGTGTGAAAGCCTGATAAAATTTTTACAGTAAAAGACTGATAAAATAGATGGCTTCTAGGAGGATTTTTTTGTAGTTGTTTGTTCTCACATAAGACAGGTTTTCCAGTAGTATTATTTGACATTTTAATAAAAATCAAATTCATTATGAAGTTTGTACAACAGAATAAAATCCCTTGTATGAAAAATGACCTAACCTCACAATAAGTTAGGCCCTGATAGCTAACCGAATCACCTTACCCCCATCATCCAAACATTTAAAAGTCAGTACTGATATCAGGAGGACTTTCTCATTAATGGAGAAGCACAGAAATAAAAACTCACGTGTGTGTGTGTGTGTATGTGTGTGTATCAGATGGTGGGGGGGGGGTGGATTCAACTATTTTTACTCAAAATCAAATATTTACTTTTTGTAATATATAACCTACCAAATTTTGGTGATTTTAAGATCAGCAAACCACAATTTTTCTAAACTGTTCATTTCTCTTCAGCATAATATGAAGGATTTGAGATCTCATTTCAGCTTGTTGTAATGCAAAAAAAATAGGCATTTTAATAAATATCCTCCATAAGATATATGCAGCACCAAATATAAATTTTACAACAAAATTAAAAGAAAGTCTTATTTTAACATCTGCATGTTTTGTTGATTATAAACTGGTTTACTTATCTCCCTTTTTCTGGGTTTAGTGACTTACCTAGAACGCACAGCATATATAGGGTCTCTGGGCCTTTCTCTAAACACAGAAAGCCCTGACTATTACTATAAACAGGCCTCCAACAGCTCAGCTGCTCCAGTGCTTGGTCTCTCTTTCTCTCTCTCTCTTCCTCTCCCCTCTTTCCCCACTACCCCCTAGCCCCCAGCAAGTGGCTCATTATAGTTTCTGATAAACAGGATTTCCCTCCCCTGATTTACTCTGTACTAGAGAGATATAAAAGTTCCGAAATCCCCCTCTTCTTTTCAGACAAAACACCAGAAATTTATTAAATGTTCTGCATAAGTTTTGCAAGTGGCTTAAATCTCTTTTTTTTTTTTTCTTTTGGTTTAAGTAGCCCCCTCCTCTTTCTGCTTAGACTCATATCCTTGTTCCCTCCCTTAGGCCATGAGCTTGGATATCCCCATGTGCTTCGTTTAAGTTCTCCACACTATACAAGTAGAAAAGTCAAATTATTATGCATATTAATGTAAACATTGCAATATTTTGTCAATTTATATTCTTGGTGAAGGATTGAAAACAAAACATTCTCTCATTTTCATTATTCAGTTACCTGAATGTTCCAATTCCTCTGCCTTTCTTTCTCTTGCCAATCCAAAGTAAGTGGTCTGCTAAGGAGTTTTTGGTGTTCATCTTCCAGAAAGCTGCATAATTCACTCATGCAGGAGGCAAATGGGCATCATCATTCACTGTTAACTCTGAGTTATCCCATGTAGCACCTAAAATTCAATATGCTGATAGAAGCCAAAGTAATGGAAAAAAGAAAATGCCCAGAGAACTTAAACCTCCCCACAACCTGAAAGGATTTCTAATAGCTGAGATCTCATTAAAAGATAAGGTTTGCACGTAAAGACAGAAAAAAGCAAGGGAGGAACCTAGACTGTGATCCATGGTGCACCTGTGCCCTTTGTCCCTGGAGACCTCCACGCATGGGGTCAATGGCCAAGGGCACACAGCACTTCATTTAATTTAGAACAACAAAGGGCTTTGCTCCCCTTTTCCCTCTGGTCCTCTGGTGCCCAAGTTCTTCTACACAGGTCACTTCATCTCATTGTTTAAAGAACTATAAACATCCAGTTATGTACTTAAAAAGAAGACCAGTGCTTGACTCTCAGTTACTGCTTTTAAAGCAATTAAATCCCCTTGTAGACAAGTACTATGAAGCCCAAGATTCAGGAACAGCAAGTTCAATAAACAACTACACACACACACACACACACAATATCCCGATATGATTGGGTTGCATTTCTATGTTCTATGGCTTACTTCTAATTTTTTCTGTCCCTTTGATAGAGAAAAAGGGATATTATTAGAATATGTATGATATGCTAACTTGATTTCCCAAAACATGACTTCACATTTCAATGCCATTGTCAAATTCACGGTGCACATCTCCTGCTTTGGCATTCAATATCTGCACGTATCAACTCTCAGAAGACTGTGGTCCTAGTCTCACATCTTTCAACGACCTTCTCTATGAATTGAAGAAGTCACTTAACTTCCTTAGGATTTAGTGGAATGAAGGAGTTGTGCTAAATGTTTTTACTCTTGTTATTTTTTGAGCATGTATTGAACATCTTCTGTGTGAAAAGCTCTGTAAAATGTACAGAGAAGAAAATGACATATTGTCCACAATATGAGCTTACTTTGATATGAGACCCAGAAGAACAACCTGACCAGCAGTCTATTATGATCAGTCCCATGGCCTTATCTTGCTTGACCCTCTATTCTAGGCTAGTCCATCCTGTCACCCACTGTCCTCCAGCCATACCAAATACTTGTCATCTCTACAACTTCACTATGTCTGCAATAAAATTCAGAACCAAACATTCTAACTTTCCAATTTGCTTACTTTATTATATCTAACATAATAATTATTTGACTATCAAGAATGTATTGATCCATTGGACCCTTTAAGCTTTCCCTATATACCTGAAGTATAATATTACTGAATGTATAAAATATTCAATAAAAGTAAGAACACAAATCTATGAAATAGAAAACAAGTATTCAATAGAAAAATATTAAGAAGACAAATTATGGTTCTCTAAAAAACAATAAAATTGATAAAATCATAGCAGTATTATTTAAGGAAAAATAAAAAAGATTTCAATAATACAAATGAAAAAGAAAAATCACTATAGATACTTAAAATATTAAGTATATAAAAAGAATATAATCGGCGGCGCCTAAGTGGCTGAGTTGGTTAAGCATCTAACTCTCCGTTTCCGCTCAGGTCATGATCTCAAGGTCGTGATATTGAGCCCCACTTCAGGCTCCATGCTCAGCAGGAAGTCTGCATGAGAGTCTCTCTCTCCTTCTCCCTCTGCCCCTTCCCATTTGCATGCTCTCCCTCTCTAAAAAAAACCCAAAAAACAAAAAACAAAGAAAGGATATAATCAACAACTTTATGTCAATACATTTGCTAATTCAGATAAAAGAAGAAAAGTTTTTCACAAAATTTACAAAAATTAAAATAATAAGAAATGAACAATCATACGTTTGTTTAAAATGTATATCTTTAATTAAAACCTCCGTATGAAAATATTTCAGGCCCAGACAGCTTTCCTGAGGAATTCATCTTTGCTTTTAAGGAAGAAATAATTGAACTTTACATAAATTCTTCCAAAGAAGAATACAAAAACTGAAAACTTACCAATTCATTTCATGGGGAGAGCATAAACTTGTTAACCAAAATTTGTCAAGATAATTACAAAAAAAGAAAATTGCAAGATAACCTTTCTCATTAGTCAGAGATGAAAATCCTAAATATAATATTTACAAAGAAAATCTAATGTTTTATTAAGAGGAAAATCCATGATGATGAAGTAATTTTATTTAGGTTAAGAGAATAAAGAGAAAAATTATGGTCATCTCAAATTCATAAAAAGCATTTGATGAGAATAAATGTGTATTTATGATTAAAAACTTCTCAGCAAACTCAGAACAAAAAGAAATTAAATTTCCTCATCAAGTCCTATTTTTCTCCTCTTCCTATGAATTAAGTTCATCTATCCTTCAATGTCCCACACAAATATTACCTCCTATATAATCATGTCTCAGACCATTTACTCCAGTTTTCCCTGTTTTTTTTTTTAGCTCCTCTTTTCTACAACAAACAGATTATTTTACTCTCTGCTTTCCCCCACACACACTTGCTTATATAATACATGTAATGACATTTAAGTTTCTTGTATTCGCATGGTGTCTCAGCTAAATTATCACATCTTTGAGGTGAAGGACTGTCAATTAGATAGACATTTAGAAGATTAAAAAATAAAGCTTTTATTCTTTCAGTAAATAGATAAAAGTTTAGATTATGTGTCAGGTACTAACAGATTAGGTTCTAGACATACAGTAAGACATGAAGATTGCTGCCAAGAAATTCAGTTTAATAGAGAAGAAAAGTATATAAATAGAAATAAATAATAATGTTAATGGACAAGGACATACAACAATGCAATAACAGAAAAAACCCTATACTTAAGTGAGTAGTAATATAAGCCTATATAATGACATATTTCGATAGCACTTTCTAAGCTTTTCCAGTGCAATCAATTTATGTTTATTAACTGAATGCACTTAATCGATGTCATTAAGTACTTACTATGTTCTTGAATATACTGGCGAATGAGAGATGATCCCTGCCCTTATCAAAACCAGTCTGATGGAAAAGGATGGATAATAACAAAACATGTACATTATGGAGATAAGAACAAAGTGATCTGGGAACAAAGAGAACAAAGACACCAGCTCTGTCTGAGGCATCAGGGAAAGATTTCCTACAATGACCATCAATTATTTGTTCAAACAATATATAGTGAGTCCCTTCAATGAACTGATCACTGTGTTAAAAACCAAAGTGAAAGCAGTAAACAAAATAGACCTGAAAGATAGCAACATTTAATCTGGATTTTTTTAAATAGTCAATTTCAAGGAAATATGGTCTGAAAGAAAATTACACAGATGAGAAGTTTGAGAGCCCATGATGGTAAGAGGGCAGGTTCTGCAGCCTGAAAACCCGAACATTATTCCTGTCTGAGGCACTTGCTAGTTGGGTCACTTTCGGCAGGCTAATCTTCCAATGTCCGATCTTCCTCATCTTTAAAATGTGAATGTGATATTAAGAGCATAGAGCTCTTAGGTTTGCTGGAACTTTTAAATGCTTTAATACCTTCAAAGTATGTAGCACAGCAACAGGAACATAGTAACTCCTCAGTATAACTCATGTATGAAATGTAAATATTTTTAAGCAAGAAATTCACATACCCTGTTTTTGTTTGAGAAAGATCATGATGGTTTCAGCAGGGCAGGTAATGGCCTGAGCAAGTAAGGAGATCCTTAAGGAATAGAAAATCGCCAAGTCAGTGGCAATAGAGGAGCAGAGAAGAATTTATTTAAGAGATGTGTCCAAAGTATGATAAAAAGGATGTGTGATGGTTCTCATGTGAAAGAAAAGGGTGAAGAGTTGGCAGTGGGAAACAGACCAGAGAGTGCATCCATTTCCTGACGCTACCCAAAAAAATCACCACAAACTGGGTTGCTTAGAACCATGGAAATTTATCTCATGTTACTGGAGGCCAGAAGTCCAAAATCAAATCAGAAGCTGGCAGGGGTGCCTGGGTGGCTCAATTGGTTAAGCGTTGGACTCTTGGTTTTGGCTCAGATCATGATCTCAGCATTGTGGGATTGAGCCCCGAGTCAGACTCCAAGCTGGGCGTGGAGCCTGCTTCAGATTCTCTCTCTCTCTTCCTCTTCCTCTGCTCCTCCTCTCACTCTGTCTCTGTCTCTGTCTCTCTCAAATAAATAAATAAATAAATAAATAAATCTTAAAGAAGTTGGCAAGATTCACTCCTTCTGGAGACTCTGAGGAAGAATCTGTCCCGTGCCTCTTGCCCAACTTCAGCTGGTAATCCTTGGCATTCTTTGGCTTTGGATGTAGCCCTCCAGTCACTGCCTCTGTCCTCACCTGATGTTCCCTCTGTGTTCCTTCTTCATGTGGCCTTCTTATGACGGTACCAGTCACTGGATACAGGTCCCGTCCTAATCCATTATGACTCGTCTCAACTAATCACATCTGAAAGACTGTTTCCAAACAAGGTCACATCTGAAGTTCTGATGGACCTGAATGGGGGGCAGAGTGGGCACTATTCAACTCATAACAGAGGCGACACCCTTAACAGGTGAATGAGAAGGTTTAAGCTGGAGACTTGGAGAATGGCTTCCCCTTTCACCATGCTGAAGTCCAGGTCCCTGCAGCAAATGGCAGTGACTATGCCCAGTGGGCAAGTGGAATCAGGACTCAGAGTCCAATGAGCATATGAGTTTGGAGAGAGATTAGGAAATCACTAACATTCAGGAGAGAAAGTTATCTAAGTGAATGGAGTCTTCCAAAGAAAATACCCAGAATGATGAGAAGGAGAACAAGAAAATCTTCTCAGGGCAAAACCTTGCAATCTTTTAAGTTTCTTAAAATATTAAGGTTTTCTGATACTTTCTTTGTAATGTGTGAATCACTGATGATAATTGCATTAAATTTTTAAATCTTTCTAAAGTCCTGTTAACCCTGCCAATTTTATTAGCCAAAAAGTGATAAAAATGGACACAAAGCTCTTTGATATTTAACATTCAGTTTTTCTTCTGGTCAAATTAATTGTCCTCTCTTGAAATATCTGCAACTGTATTTCAGAAGCTCTATTATATTAATTTAAGCAGTTCATGGTAAGACTTTAAGTCTCAGCTTTTACCTTAGTATTTCCCACACTGTATTATATGCTCTTTAATAAAGGTCTTTGCAAATAATATCCCTTACACATCCCATTTACTATTTCCTTTCAGAGGTTGAACTAATGCAGTTTTTCTATCGATACATACTTTAGTCCTATACAACACTGCATGTGTACTGGAAGGATACTATATTTAACATTAAAGTAAAAAAAAAAAAAAACAAACTTAAATTTCACTGTAACCACATGATTAACTCACTGTCACTTTGATCAAGTCACTTGACCTTTCTGTCTCAGTTTTAGTCACCAAAAAATGAGGGAAGTAATAACTACCACTGAGTTTATAGAAATCTTTAATATATTTAAAAATTTTTGTCAACTGTGAAGGTGTATATAAATGAGTTTTTGTCAAACCAATATTTAAGATGAAGACAAAGTTGAATGGGAGGACCACTATCCAACAAGTTCCTATACTTAGAATATTGTTTAGACTTCGTGTTGCTTTGGAATAACTAGGTAGAGTGGTGGAATCTGGAGCAGAGACACAGGGAAGTGTTGTCATAGGTTCTCTGAAGGGCAGCTCCTATAAATAAGGGTACTCGTGGCAGCTAATAGCACCATTAGATACACCAGGTCAGCAAAAGCAGAAAGGGCTCCCATCCACTCTGAACACTGCTCACACCGGTAAGGTAAGCTATGATGTTAGAGGTTGTGCCCAGCTTTGAAATAAAGATCACAGAGCCACAATCCCTCAACACTCTGCTTATGAGGTCAACGTAACAAGGACTTATTTTCACCCTCCAAGACCTACCACATCTTGAGCGAGGCTCACCCCACGTACAGAGAACTTGAATAAGTAACTATTCAGCCAGAGAAAAGTTGCGCAGTGGAGAAAGTAGATAGAAGCCAGGGGCCAGGTGCATTCTCTCTCTGGTTGAGGAAATACAGAATGGTGATTTTTGTGTGCAGAACCTTAGAAGCAATGGGAGATTCTCGAAAACAGCAAACACGAAGCAGCAAGCCAGGCCAGGTTATACATGTGTGAACAGGGCAGGGTGGGATTTAAAGTGTAAGAAAAGGTAAAGGAGATGATATACTATTTGTGGTCTCCTTGAGTTAGTGCATGAGCCAAATTCACCCTGCTCCTGTTTTCGTAAATAAAGTGTTGCTGGACACAGCCACATTCATGCATTTATGCCCTGTGGCTGCTTACACACCACATGGAGCAGCTGAGGTTTAGAGACAGAGGCCATATGGCCTGCAAAGCAAATACATATAATATCTTCCCTTTACAGAAAAAATCCCCTAACCTCTGAGTTAGAGGAATGAAAGAAGCAAGATCTTACAGGGAAGGAGTAAATCCCAACCAAAACACAGAGCAAGAAGTGGGATTTGAAGTTAGGAAGAAAGTTGATTGCAGAAAATGGCAAACACTTGGACCATGCAAACAAAACAATTGTGACATATGCATATCATATTATTTAAAATGAATTGAGAACAGGTGAATAAAATTACAGCTATCCGATACCCGAGTTTTCAGCTCTTCTCACAGATTCCATCATCTAGAAAGTAAGTATTTGGACCAGATGATCTCTAGAGTCCCGTTCAGATCTGGACATTCATGATTGTAAACATTTCCAAGGGTCTCCTGGAGTGTTTTGCTACCCTGCAGAAGAGATTACGTATTTCATTAGGTCCATTACAAACCAAACGGGAAGAAGCACCGATGTAGACTCTTGAATTTTTCGTTTAACACACTTTGATGATAAAAGTTAATTCTTATGGAAAGGGCCTTTTAAAAATCTCAAACTCTGAATTGGGCATTATGTTCACATCCTATGTGAATAAGGAGCTGATGTGTATGAAGTAGGTACAAGAAGAAAATGAGTATTTTTCAACTGTGAGTGAGCTCAAGAATCCAAACTCATCATCATCCTCACTTCATACCCATGTCCCCCATCCCTCCTGTGCCCCCTATTCCAGTAAACTGCAATATTATCTACTTAGTGACCCCAGTGAGGAACCCAGGAGTTGCTGCTAATGCTTGGTTCTTTTTTTCAAGATTTTATTTACTAATTTTCTTTGAGAGAGAGAATGAGAGCACACACATGCAAGTGGGGGCAGGGGGGAGTAGGGGAGAAGCTGACTCCCACTGAGCAGGGAGCCCCCCAAAGACTCTGGGATCATGACCTGAGCCAAAGGCAGATGCTTAACTGACTGAGCCACCCAGGTGCCCCAACGTTTGGTTCTTAATGTCTCTCCACAGAAACTCGCAGGGTTTCTGTCCAGCCACCAAGCCCTCTTAGCGCTGCCAACATCTCTGCCTTCCTCCATCTACACTGCTATTCCACAAGCCAGGTTTGCCCCCTTGCTGTCACAGCTCACTTCCTGGCTCACTTAAACCAACATAGGCCCTTCAGTTGATCAACCCTTAAATTCATTGCTGTCAGAATAAAGTGCAAGCTCCTTCAATGGTTCTCAAGTGTGTCATGGCCTTGTCCTCTGCTCAAGAGACTAATATAATCACTCCCCTTCCTCATCCTCTCAGCCAGGCACTGGCTATCTTTGCTCCACGCATGGAGAACTGTGTTCTGTCACCTCTTATCTTTATACAGACTGTTTTCTCACCTTGGGATGACTTGTCCATGTTCCCACCTGTCTATACTCAACTGCTCCATTACTGAGAAATCAACTTGGATGTCATCTCTTTAAGCAAGCTTTCATAACCCCATGAGAAAGAACAACGTACCCATACTGAGGAGCCAACAACAGCCCTGTACCGACTTATATCATAACATAAGCAGTGCTGTGCTGTAATCCCTTACTCACTTTGTCTGTCTCCCAGGCAAGACATTCTGCTTCCCAAGGACATGATCTGTGTCTTAGCTATCATTTTACTCCCAGCACCTAATAAGCTAACTGGCTTACAGTAGACAATAAAGACATAATTGTTGGAGAAAATAAGTGAATAATCAAGCCATTGAAATATTTAAAAATAGAATGTGAAAATTTCACAAGACAGTAAAAGGATGAAAAAAGAATAGCTTACTTGAAGAGTCCTATTCTGTGCCCATGATCAGAAACATGGTTACACACAGTGTACGTGTTTAAAGCATTGTAACTGTGCAATTCATCACAATGATTTTACTACATGCTGTCGTACCTGAAGTGCTTTTGGAATGGGAAAAATAAACAGTCCAACCTCAGTTCTCAAACAGGCAGTCAAAAACCAAGCACATGCACACAAAATCATGTATGCATCTGTACAACAATCCCAAAGAATTTGACACTAATTAGGGAATTTAAAAACAAATACCAAAACACACCATCTATTGAGAAGGCTGGGAGTGAATCAACCATTGACACCTGATAGTTCAATGAAACACCAGTGTGTCTCTCCAATCCCCTCATTTCGGTATTATTAGCCAGGGGGAAGTGGGGAGCAAGGAAAGGGGCAGGGCATATGTGGGAAGGAAGCAGAAATTAAGGAAAAGAGGCGGAAGACAATATTCATATCTTTCACTTCTTTAATCAGTAAAATATACCACAGAAATATTTTTAAATAACCTATATTTAAGGTTTATTACCATTACCAAGCTTTATTATCATTATTTTTGCCATAGATTCCTTTGGCTGTCTGGTGAATTCTGTGAACCTCATCTCAGAAGATTATTTTTAATGTATAAAACAACATACATGGGAACATCATCTTCATTATTAATAAAACGGAATCTTTGACTCAAAGAACAAGGTTGTTCTTATTTAAATAATTTCTGCCTTGTATCAGAAGTAGACCTAATTTGGGGTTAAGAACAGTATTGCAATGTAATTGGTTTAAGTGTACAAATGAGGTATTTTGCCTATCTGCATCATTAAATCTATCCAAGGAGTTTTCCTTAAAATAATGAGTAATGACAGTATCTGAAGCAGCTTGCTAGCGTGCGTCTCAGCCCACTGATCTGCAGGCCTGGCTTTAGCCAATTGAATCTTAGGCTCTCACTCTGCACACTAAACTTATCTCTGTTGCCTGCAGGCACCTGAATATAGTTACAGAGATTGCATTGGTCCAAGACAGAGCGAAAGCACTAATCCCAGGAGATTGTAAAGAAAATAGTAGCATACTGTTTCCAGTTATAAACAGCAATACAAAGTCCTTGAATGCAGGGCATAGATCTTATATGATGTGTCAGTGTAACACATAAATATGGCAATTCATCCACATGAATTGAGGAAAAGTCTGTATGCTTTTCTCTGCATGTGCTAGATACTACAATTATTTTGCCTAATTAAAATGTATTCTTTGATATTGACATTATATGCAATTCTGGTAAATTATAACTAGGCATGCCTAGTTACTCAAACACACATAAGTATAATACAATTGATTATATTAAAATTATATTAAATATTATATATATTACATTAAAACATAGAACAGTTGATTAATCACACAGAAAAAAATAAAATTAGATCTTCATCCTACACTATGTGTCAAGAAACAAGTTTCACTGAATTATAGCAGTAAGCGTAAAATTACAGTTAGATACACATAAAAATACAAATAAATAATAAGTACATATCTATTTATCTCATGGAAAATATCGAATGACATTCTGAGCAAAGGCTTTAACATAAAGAAAAAGTTGATAGAGCTAACAATATTTTTAAAAAGAAATAGTTGCTTAAAATGCAAAAACTAAAACCAAATTTGGTACATCATTTTAACAAATATTATATTGGGTATTATGCTTAAAATAAAAAGAGATTTGACAAACCATTAAGAAAAGGATGAGACAGCTAACAGAAACAAGTGAGAATACAAATAGACAATTCACAAAGAACCACACATGAAAATGTTCTCAAGTTTCATTTCAGTAACATTTTAAAAAATTCAAATTAAAATTGAAGTTAACTTAAAATGTTGGAAATTAGAATAATGGGTAAAAATATGATCAAATAAAATATACTACCAACATAATTAGAAAGATTTTTTCTTTTATTTTTTTAAATTTTTATTTTTTATTAAAGTATAATGAACATATAGTGTTTTTATTAGTTTCAAGTGTACATTATAATGATTCGACAATTCCATACATTACTCGGTGTTCATCATGATAAGTGTGTTCTTACTCCTCTTTATTTTTAGTAGCATTTGATTTATATCTTTCTTTTCTTTTCCACATCTAATAAAACAACTTTGGAATTCCTTGAAGTCTGAGTGGACAGATATGTTGTGATCACTGCTATTATATCTCAATAACATTGAACTCGGTGTTTTTAATTTCTTATATTAAAACAAAGATTGATTTAAAAAACTGAAGTTTTTTCGGTCTCAGAAGATATTTAAAAAAAAACTGATTTGCACAATGGTATAGAAAAGGAGAGACATATATTTGTTGGTGGGGCTAATTTAACCACTTGTATCAACGCATTAAAAATATTAACTCAGACACAATTTATCCTAAGGGAATAATGAGAGATGTACAAGAAGATTCTGCTCTTGGGTAGAATACATAAAGAACTTTTAAAGAGAAGAAAATGTGCTCATTATATTTTATGTGTCAAGAGCAATCTGAAAAACAAAGATGTGTATGTTTAAGTATAAATATGTAGAAAAAGGTTTGAGAAGATGCGCACCAGAATATCAAGTGAGACCTCTACTTCCAATCAAGATATAGTAACAGAACAGATTTCTCCTCCCACTTGCGATGACAACTAAATATTAAAACGGAATACATGAAACAACAGCCCTCAAGACATTAGATGCTAGGCAAGGAAGGACAGTGATCTCTAAGAACTAAGAAATGGGGAAGTAGACAAAGTGAGCCGGGAGACTAGTCCCACTTGCTACTTGGAGGAAGTTTCCAGCCCACAGTGTGGGGAACGGAGACACGGTCAGAGCCAGGACTCAAGGGGCCAATACCAGGAGTCCAGCGAAACCAAGGCAGACAGAGTTCTCAGGACAGCATGACAGACAAAAAAACTGCACAGGGAAGAAACTCTGTTTTTTTCCTCAAGAATCCGGTTTAATACTGTTGATCAATGTGTGCACGTGAGGACACTACCTGAGACCAGAACAAGAAACACCTGAAAGAATTAAAGAGAATAATTTCTGAGCTCCAGAGCAAGGGATTGGGCCGGTACCCGGCAATCAGAGTAACAAACGTTAGAGGGCATCAGTGAGAGTTCTGAGAAGGGTCTTGCTCCAGGAGAGGGGAAGGTTAATTCCATAGAAAATGAAGATCTGGTTCTATGTAACAAAGCCTTAAAGGAAGATATAAAAAAACCAAGCTGTTTCCAGGTGACATAACCCTATCTAGCACCAAGCCCTAGAGTATGAGGAACATAAAAATACTGGCAGAACTGCACTATGTTCCCCTTGTTCAGCATCCAGTCAAAAATTACAGAGTATACAAAAGGTAAAAGGATAACCTATAACGAGGATTAAAGTCATTCAATTAAAACAGATCCAGGAACAACAGAGATAACAGAATTAGGAGACAAGAATATTAAACAGCTTTTACGGTTGTATCTCATATGGTCGAGAAGGTAGAGAAAAGAATAAGCATTTTAATACTCTCATGGAGATAAAAAAGGCCCAAATTGAATTTCTGAGCTGGAAATGACAATGTCTGGGAGCAAACACGCTGTGGATGAGACTGATGGCAGATTAAGCATGGCAAAGGAAAAGGTCAGTAAATTTGATGACCAGCTTTGGTTAGCTTCCTATTGGTGTCGTAACAAATCACCACAAACTTAGTGTCTTCTGAACACACTGGTTTGTTATCTCACAGCTCTGTATGTCAGAGGTCCAACACACTCCCCACTGGGTTAAAATCCAGCTGTTGGACGGACTGCTTTCCTTCCAGAGGTTTTTGATCGGAAGCTGTTTCCTTACCTTTTCTGGTTTCTAGAAGTTGTTCCCACTTCTTGGCTCCTGGCCCCTTTGACCATCTTCAAACCCAGAAACGGTGTGTCAAGTGCATCTCAAGTTTCTTGGCAATGGCCTATTCTTCTGCCTCTTCCTTCTTTTAATAGCTTGTGTGGTTAGAGTAAGCTTCCCCAGATAAATCAGGAAAATCACCCTCCTGTAGGTCAACCAATAGCGATAATAGATCAATCAACACTATAGAACAAAATTAGAAAAATGAAATGTCTCAAATGACCCCAGCTTCTTCCTTAAAAAGTGAAAAAAAAGGATTAAGTTAAGCCCAAAGTTAGCAAAAGAAAGAAAATAAAATAGATCATAGTAGAAATCAATAAAAATTGAAATATACAAAAGTATATCATGTACATCGTGTATGTTATAATTGCATACTTTGTTCATTATTTTTAGTAGAAAGAAATACCACATCTGTATTTTCATAATTTAACAAAATATTTTTTTTAAATCTCCAGGCTAATAGACTTAAAACAAAGATTACTGTTTAATAAAGGGCAAGAAGTACTCAATATTGAGATGTAATTATAACAAAAATCTTAAAGAAATCAAATTTAAGAAACAAAACAGATGAATAAACAGAAAAAAGAGACAAACAAAAAAACAGACTCTGAAATACAGAGAACAAACTCGTGGTTGCCAGAGTGGGGTGGGGGGGTATTGAGTACACTTGTCGTGATAGCACTGAGAAACGTATAGAGTTGTTGAACTATTATATTGTACACTTGAAACTAATATAATACTGTATGTTAATTATACTTGAATTAAAAATTTTTTTAAAGTGAGGAAAAAAGAAAGAAATCAAAACCAATTCTCAGGAGGGAAACGAATATTCTTCATTAAGGCATGTACAACATAGTAACCTCTGGACATCCATCCACTAATTCTACAGCCATGTATTAAGCATCTGCTGACTATGAGTTAAGGAGTTCACTGAGTGAGACCCGGAGGTACAGTAGTGAACAAGAATTGTACTTCCCTGTTACTGTGCATAAAGATGTCCTGGCTGGGGCAACAGCATCTGGACCATACTCCAGTGGTGTTCTCCTCCACGTCCACCTGAGAATCATACTGTACTTCTTTTGATGAAGTTTTTTTCCCAGATGACTCCTCTGTGCAAGGGGTGGTTCTGTGACAACCCCATTCTTTCCTATTAGCACACCTTGCTTCTTCCTAGGGCTTGGAGAAATGTCGAGTGGGTGGGGTGCTCATGAGCACATGTGCTGGGGACAGAGCAGGACAGGATCTTGCCAGAAACATTGCTTCTCCTTATATTCAGACCTACCTTGGGGCTCTGACTTATAAAACCAGATATAATCCCATGTGATGACCCTCCCTGTACCTCATTAATCATATGGCTTTTTAAAAACTCCAGTTAGCTATCCAGGGAAAAAAAATATTCAATAAGTCTATCTCCCCATTTCAATTCTGGCCTGAGTTTTAATTCTCTACTGTTGGGCTCCTTGGCTGTATTTATTTGTTTTTTTAAAAGATTCCATTTATTTGTCAGAGAGAGAGAGAGAGAGAGCACAGGCAGGGGGATCTGCAGAGGGAGAGGGAGAAGCAGGCTTCCCGCGGAGCAAGGAGCCCGATGTGGGGCTCAATCCCAGGACCCTGGGACCATGACCTGAGCTGAAGGCAGATGCTTAACAAATTGAGACATTCAGGCGCCCCTCCTTGGCTGTATTTAAATCAAGGGAAAGAGCAGATATTTCTTGCCCCTGAACCTAATTCAAGTGTTATAAAGTTCCCTGCATATGCTCCATGGCAGTTAAGAGGGTTGAAATGGAGTACTTAGAGGACAGCTAGAGAACGGTGTGACGTAGGGCTACCAGCTAGTATAATAAGTATCAATGCTGTGGCCCCCAAACGTAGAGCTACCAGCTAGTATAATAGGTATCAATGCTGTGGCCCCCAAACCACTATTAAATCTAATGCCTGTTTTCAGGTGTTTTTCCACTAAATTGTGTATTCTTTTAGGGGCCATATCTCACTTATTTTTGTATCTTTTGTATCTTGCAAAATATTTCATGTAAGAAGTGGACAATGAATGCTTATTAACTCAATGACAATGGCTGTTGATTTCATCCAACGGTTTTGAACTTTATTCAGGTTTTACCAAGCACACCCTCAAACAAAATGCTTTCCCTTTCTAACTTCAGAAATTGTTGAGAAGATATGGCAAATCACCTAGGCTCACTACGGGGGTTGTGAATCTCTTTTTCATAGTTCCGGCTAGAAAAACACAGTATCCTTCATTTTTCTCTCTGAATGATTCAGGTATTTGTGATTTATTTCAAGCTCTTCTGAGAATTTTCACATGTAAAATTAGATCATTTTGGTAATGCATTTTAAGGTCAACACTTATGTTTAAACTCAAATCTTTTCAAACAATTGCTCTTAAATAGTGTAGGATTATAAGAATAACTCAAAGTAGACAATATCATGGTGATAACTAGAGTCCCCCGTCTTCTATAGCAAAACATGTTTTGTTTTCTTCTTTTTTGTCTTTAACAATCATATTTATTTATGGCATCATGCTCACAAACGCTTGTTTATGTTATGTATTCTGTTCTCACATCTGCTTTTTTGAAACATAAGCTGAAGAGACACTTTAATATTCCCCCGAGCTGTTTTTTGTTGTTGTTGTTGTTGTTTTGTGGACACTTGTAAACATTCAAACATCGTTTTCCCTCAGAGTTGCCTAATTAGAGTGACCTCATGAATAAGGTCGCTTACAGCACCTGTGTTCTTCAAAAACTTCTCCACAAGATTTTCTCAAGAACTCCAAATAATGGGACCGTCATAGATACTTTGTGAGCTCCTTTAAAAGGGTTATTGTTACTAATGGCCCCAGGAGTGTCCTGTGATGTGTCACACCTTGCTCTACGAAGGAACCTGTGCGTGAACACAAACAAGTATTGTCTAAATGTAGTTCCAGGGCTAATTAGCAGGAAACTTCATATCACCAGATACACATGTAATTAATCTGACAAGTTTGATTAATTAATTTTTTTTTGAGAGAGAGAGCATGTGAGCAGGGGGTTCAGAGAGGTGGGAGGGGCAGAGGGAAAAGAGAATCTTAAGCGAACTCCACGCCCAGCACAGAGCCCAACACGGGGCTCGATCTTGTGACCCTGAAATCTTGACCTGAGCTGAAATCAAGAGTCTAAGGCTCAACGTTCTGAGCCACCCAGGCACCTTTAATCTGACAAGTTTATGGTGATACTTCCCATCCATAAGTTCTTAGAACTCCCACTGTTTAGATTGCTTGCCCTTTGCTAGCTCATCTGTCTCAGTGGGTCAGGCTGGAAATGCGATGGGGCATCAGATGCTCACTGCCGACGGGGACAGGGACTCGGGCTGTGATTTGCTCTCCATGCAGCTAGTGCATTTTCAACTTGGTACCTAACACCTATTTCATCCCTTCTCCTATCAACCTGATAATGACCCTTATTTGCTCAAAGAACAGCCCAAAATTCTGATTCTTATCTTGCAAATTTACATCACACTTGCCCCTTAACTTTGTATCTTCATAGAACTGTGACATTCGATTTCAATATTAACACAATGTTTTACTGCTTTGATTTGGAAAAATTATAAGTAGCCATGCTAGTTCCACGATTAAAATTTTTCTTGACAATTAAAAAACAAGACACTAAAATTATCTTTAATTACCAGCACAAAACATGATAGAAATGTTACATTAAAATAAATTAATTCCATTTTTACCTCAAAAGAGCACCTGCGGATTGGATTCATATAAAATAGGCAGAAATACATGGAATAACATGGCATAGATTTCTTCAGGGATCGAAGATCAGAGCCCCCTGGTTTCAGACATGGATCATTGGCTTTACCTCCACTGCCTTTGATCAGATCTATAAGAAATTTAGGATTTAGTGAGATGTTTAACTCATCCTAAAAATCAATACTTTGGGGAGTAAAATTATAAGCAGAAAATGGAAAATGTGTTATTATCTTGAGAAACAATAGATTTTGAACAAAATTAGATATGTTTTAAATAGAGGCTTTAAAATGTTTAGATTTAGGAAATAAGAGATACTGATTTAAGACTTCTTAGTTTTCAAAAACTTTTACTTTTAGTTAATATCAATGGCAAATGTAAGCCTTATTGGTAGCTGTTTTTTTTTTTTTTTCCTTAAGAAAATAAAGTATGGTCGGGCACCTGGGTGGCTCATTAGGTTAAGCATCTGCCTTTGGTTCAGGTCATGATCTCAGGTTTCTGGGATCAAGCCCTGCATCAGGCTCCCTGCTCAGCGGGGAGTCTGCTTCTCCCTGTCCCTCTGCCCCTCCTCGTGCTCTCTCTCTGTCAAATAAATAAATAAATAAATAAATAAATAAATAAATAAATCTTTAAAAGAAAAAAGAAAAGAAAGTATGGTAATGCAAATGTTTACAGAAGTTTGAAAGGCAAACACTTTTCCAGAACTGTAATGTGGAAATCTAAATATGTACGTGGACATATATAACTGTCCCACCAGCATGCTACTATAAACCAGAGCAGTGTTAAAACAATGATCCTAAAATACCTGTAAATATGAAAACATTCACATTAGAAGATTCTAGACATCTGGCATAATGAAATAGTAAGGTTTTTTCTTAGAGGATTAAAACATCCCTACATATTTGTATTTTGCACATGAACTGTGAGTCTCCAAATTATAAAACAAACCAGCAGAAAGCCTAACTGTATTACTAGGAAACTAAACTAGCTTGCATTTAAGATGGAATTTGAATTCTGTAGACTTTATAGGATTATACATTCTATGAAGGTCTGTGGCATATATGCATATCCACATATACAAACATCTATTTTAATGATGTCTGAAATCCCAGCAGAAATACTGAAGAAATAGTGGTGGTCAGAGCTCAAACTGACCCAGAGGAGAAGGGATAAGAATTTGTAAAGATATGACTGTTCCCAAGACCTCCAACTTTGAAAAGAGGAATTAATAGCTATAAAGGATGTGTGACAGCAGAATTTCTCAAACATTTGGCACGTTATTTGTCCCAAAATGCAAAATGATGTGTAAGCACTTCAGAAAAATCTCAGAAGGAAAGGAAAATGGCTCCTACTTGCTAAAAAAAGGATCTCACAGTTTGTCACCTTGGAAAGATTCCATTTCATTTTTTGTGAAATTTGTTTTTAAGTATGAAGTGCAGAAATTTCCTTCACACCACACAGTGTGTACACTTCACCTCATATTCACAGGCTAATTCTCAGGAGGATCTATGCCACATATTACACAACCAATGTATCTGGCGGAAGGGCTTGGAATGTTTTCTTGGTATAATTTTATTGATTTTGTATTTGTTGAAAGTCAAGTTCCTTTTAAAATATAACAGAAAGATGAGAGCCCAGTTGATGCTGGTGGACAAGAAAAAAGTCAGTGGATAAACAGTCAAGTATACTTTGATCCTAAAAACCAGCATACTTTTATTTATCCACTGCCACACCCAAGTGTAGTAACTCTGTCGAACCACGCAACATGCATTTCCTTGCAGGTTCATGTTTTAAATGACACGGATTATTGAAAAGTAAATGAAGAGATTGTACATTGATACACTCATAACTTCATAAAATCGGTAAATATTGTGGAAATATGATGCCAGCTTTCTGAAATTTGAAAACATCTAGCATATGGATCCCCCCATTCCTCAACTCTTAACACACTAATCATTTATTCCACAAGTTTTAGCGCCTTATTGTATATACACTCACCCTCTTGTTTCTTGGGTATTTTAATGTAAATAAATTATCCCATTGAACGCTTCTTGCAGAAGAGAACTCCGTCTCCCACTTCATTTTATGCTGCTCATAGTGTCTAGAAGATGAGGAGACACAAAGCAATAGCTCAATTATACCTGTGCTTGCCTGCTCTGATTGAGGTAGGTATGCTCAAATGGCGTTCCTTGTGAACCGCATTCCTTTCCAAAGGTCAGCTGCTTGACACTTTTCTTCCATTTATACATCACCTTCTGTTTAGCTTTTGCGATAAGAATAACGTTATTCCTAAATTCTACCCTTCTTCATCAGTTTGTCCCAGCACCTTACCTATACACACACACATTTATACACACACATTCACACACGAAAAAACTGCTACGGAAGCATGTAAAGTGTTCATTTTTGGTTTATTATTTTGTTTAGGTGTTAAATGCTTCCCCCTATGAATAACAGCTTTTTTTAAAAAGGAGAGTAAGAAAGGCTGGTCTGAATTAATAAATAATTTTAACAAAATTATGTATGTGACAATCATACTTTAATTGTAAAAGTATGTCGGTTCATAGTGAGTTAGTTACCAGCAGAAAACCATATTTGGGGCTTTGAAAGGCCATTGGTTTGGAGGCAAAGCAAAATCAAGTTTTGTGTATTTTACTTTATTTTCTCTTATTGAATTTGAACTTGTGCTGGGACATTAGTAAATCTCAGTGATCGCCCTCACAATCCATGGATTGTGTCTAGATTGTGTCAATGTCTAGAATGATCCATTGCTGCAAGTCGTACAAGTGTAATTCATATACTGATGCACTTATGTTCAGGGTTTTTAAAAAAATTATCAGAAAACATCTTTCTAGGCATTTTTTTGAAAGAATCTGTCGCATTAGACATGATTGAAACAAATGACATTTCCATATAACATATAAAATGTGTGCAGTGTTACTTCCCTTCAGTGATGGTCATCATAACCCATAGTTGAAAGTACTTCATCCTCTAATTACCCAAACAATTGACTGTGAAGCATTTCAACCAAACAGAATCTTGCAAAGTCCTCATGTCTCTCTGGCTGCACATGGAGTCGTTTGTTTGTATCAGACATGTACGGTCATATTTTGCAATTCAAGATAAAATAAAGGATTAATTATTCTTAGCGAATGCACAAAAATAAAATAACCAGGTAATGCTCCTAATAAAATGTTCATTGATGGGAAAACATGAAAGATAAAAAGTATGAATCAAGTTATGCAAAACCCACACAGAAATACTTGTCCATGTATACACTCAGTTGATCTTGGAAATATGCAATTTTACTCATTTGTGACTGCTCCTTAAGCTCTAAATACCTCTAGATCTGCTTCAGGTAACAAAACAAGTGTGCTGGTTTTTAAGATCAAAGCATATTTGACTTTTCAAGGAAGATGGACTATAGGAAGGAAGAGGTGAATGGCAGGTATTAGTTCATTGCCTAGTAGCCTTAGTAGCGTAATACATGAAAGTCTCAGATTTCAAGCAAAAAAAAGAAAAATAATCTGTCTCTGGTAAACAATCTCAAAATATATATTCTGAAAAAAAAATCACCACAGTGAAATCAAGGGACAGGGACATCCCCAGGTGCCCCAAATCTAAGCTGTGCTCCCAGGAGACAGTAGAAAGCTGCAATATATGTGGTCACACAATTCAAGGATATCAACAAAACAAACAACCCAGGGGGGCATGAAGCACCCATGTTTCCAACTCCCACTTCCATTCTGTTCCTGTATATGTGTCAGGCATGAGAGAAAAGAAAAGTGTCCTTGTTCTCTTCTTCATGTAGCGAAGTATACCAGTTGCTCCTCAAACTCCATAAAGAGTTGCTTTTCCCATGGATAAACTTGAGTTCTGGAATAATTTATCCCCCATCCATTCCATCCGATCAGTGACATCCTGAGCCTGGCATTTGTACAGCTAGACATAGTACGGTGGATGCCGAGAACAATTCCTAACTTAGATTATTTTCCATTGTTCTATTTTGCTCGAGAATCCCTATATAATTTTGTAATGACTTCCATAGCATACCAACGTTCAAAAACAAATATATTTATAAAATCATTAACATGATAGCAATTCAACTCAGGTAACTTGATGTAAAAGCTGGCACCATGAATCTTTTGTTTGCAAAGACACAAAATTCAGGATCAAAATGTTCCTCAGTGTTTTTATTCAGGGAATTTTAAAATGTTAAATGTGGTACAAGAGCTAGGTATCAAACTTGTTACCAAAACATTTAGAAATAGAGTAACAGAATACTGCCCAAGTAATTAGTAGAATGGTAGAATATTGGTTATAATTTACATATATAATTATATATACTATGTATAAAATTATATATAATACATAATAAAATTGTACTTAGATTTAATTGAATGTTTGGGTGTTAAGGAAGAAGGGAACAGAGTGATTACAGCTAGTGCAAGGGCCAAATCTCAGTATGAACATATTTAATACAGTCTGGTATGGTTTGCTGAATGGGAAGAGAAATCATTGATAAAGCTATAAATCTGGGTAGATAAAGATGAGTAATTTTGAAAGCCAGGCTGAAAACTTTTGATTTTCTTAGGTAATATGTGGGTAGCTATTTTATATGCTATTTAAAGTAGTCAATCCTTACATGATTCAATTCTGTTTATAGCAATCCCGCCTTACCCATGGTTTTGCCTTCCCCGGTTTCAGTGGTCTGAAAGCAGGTGATCCTCCTGCTCGGGTAGGATCAGAAGGTCAGTAGTAGCCTAACGCTACGTCATGATGCGTACGTCATTCCCCTCACTTCATCTCATCATGTAGACCTTGTATCATCTGACATCATCAGAGGAAGAAGGGTGAGTACAGCAAAATACAGTATTTTGAGAGACAGGCAGAGAGACCACATTCACATAACTTTTAATACACTATATTGTTATAGTTGCTCTATTTTATTATTAGTTACTGTTAACCTCTTAATGTGCTTAAGTTATAAATTAAACTTTATCATAACTATGTAGTATAGGAAAAAACATAGTATATATAGGGTTCAGAACCAGGTTTCAGGCATCCACAGGGGTCGTGGAACATACCCCGCATGGATAAGAAGAGACCACTGTCCTGGGGTTTTTACAAATTAGAGAAATATATGTGATCCAATTATAGCAAAGGGCACAGAAATTCATGTATATTATTTAACTCTTTTGTAAGGATATCTTAACTGCGAGTCTCAAACCACATTTTCTCTCTGTACCATATTACATGATTTAATTTTTCATGTTTCCTCTACTCCCAATTAGCTCCCATTGACATGAAGTAAAAGAATGAGGAATAGAAGAGAGAAAATGAAAATATTTGGATTTAGAAAGAATTTTCTGCACAAATTATGAGGAAGTGAGACTGAATTCTTCATAAGGTTGATAAATTATCCCTGAAGACAATTTCAAAAGAGATGCACAATAGTGGTAAACACAGAACTGGCAACCCAAGCATCATTTACAAACTCTTCCTATGGTGCACCCTCTTACCAAATTAGGGTTTTAAAGATGTTTATATTCTTAGACTTCCTTTCTGCTTAGGACATGACTGATTCCAAACCACAGATGAAAAGGAAGTCTCTAGAGGTGCTTCTGGGAAAGCAAGCAAAGATGGGATAGACATAGATAAATGTTAGTACAGGAAACATACACACTTTGCTGAGGATGTGATGCCTGGAACTTCAGCAGCCACATTGTGCCCGTGAGATAATTGCCAACAAGACAGGATCATTGGCCCTAAGAGTGTTAATCCACTGCACCAATACCAGTAAAAGCCTGAAAAAGGATTTATGTTGGAAAAATAAATCTCAATTATTTAAGCCATAGTAAGTTAGGTGTTTGTTTTGATTTTTTTCATTTTGTTTCTTTTTCTTTTTTCTGCTGCCCTGGCTGTTATTGTTACTTGGCCTTGAACTCATTCCTGATCAATATGAAGTTTTTACTTTTTTATGCAAAGTTGATTTTATTAAATAAAAGCATAGTCTAGCATGAAGGATGACCCTAAAATGTAACACTTTGACATTTATGAGCTCTGTATGTTACTTATGCTCATGATTTTAATGTATTTATTAAAAATCCTTAGAATCAAATAAATAAAATATATAGTTATCCAGTGAAGGTTTTAGTCCATTATAATAATTCAAAATTCAGTTTACTCCTGACATGAAAAGCCATTGATTCTGAAGACTTATGGTTTAATTTGTTGAGATGAGTTTTAATGGTCGTGCATTTGAGACAAGGCCATGTCTCTGGGATGTTTTTGTTGTGAAACAAAAATAAAGAGAAATGTTTTAAAAAATGAAATTTTTCATATATAAATATTTAATACCATATATTATTTATATATTTATATGTTATATAGTATTACATATTATATATTTATGTATTTATTGTATTATGATATATATCTACTTTTATATGTTATATACTAATATATTTTCTATTTATATATTTTTAAAAATTTATGTTTAATAAATATGTAAATTTAGAATGAATATAGAAATTATAGAAATATGTTTCCATAGTCTATGCTACATACATGTATTTTAATATATTTATCATACTTTAATATTATTATATATTATATATCATATATTTATATATAATACTCATATATTTTAAAAGTTCAAATGACTAGTTTTGATGGCATCTTCAAGATATCGAAAGGATTTTGCTTTGAAGGCATCAGAATATCCAAAGACATAATCTTTATTTCACACTATGGGTATACTTTCAATTGAGAAGATAGGAAACGTAGGTCTTTTTAAAAGTGCTTATGTTAATTACTGTATAAAATTTAAGAGAGGGGTCAAAAAGCATTAAAAACTAAGACCTTTTTAGCATACTCGTATTTGCTCATATCATGTAAACTTTTAGCGATTAGTTGCCATGCTCTGCGAAGTATATGCCACATTGTATCATTTTAAATTAATTTAAAATAATATTTATAAGCTACAGCTTCTCCATCTTCTTAATCTTGTCCACCCAGAGCCTGACTATTGGTAACGAAATGATAAATATTGAATGCCTCTAAATACATCTTTAGGCATTAAATAGAATGGAAAAGTCTCTTTATTATGCAATAATTCTCTAATGTAATTAACCTAGACGTCCTAAAAGTTTCAAGAAGTGTAGGTCAATGTGAATGCAATTTTTAAGTGTTAAAAAGGAAAAAAAAACCACGTCTGTGGCCTTCACCAAGGAGTATGACAGTTACTGAAGAATAAAAAGTTCAGTAGTTTGTTCTGGAAAATTACACTTCTCTTTGGTGCTTTAAGGAAAAGAAGTCCATAACTCTGTAGTGCCGCAACTGATTAAACAAACTTCAAGAAGCAAGATGCTTTAAAAGGAGGCTCTCTTTGCTATGCACTCTTCATAAGTAATTCGACTACTGAAAACTGTTTTCCAAAGTGAAGAATGCAGTGAGTAGAATTTTGTGTGTCTGTGCTTTGAGTCTATTCTCTGTTAACCTTTCTCTGAAAAGACATGCCAGACATTATTTTCAGACAATTGTTCTGTTCAGAGAAACGCTAAGAACAAATAAGCATTTGCACTTGAAGTGTGAAGAACATTTTAATGGTGTTAGAAATAATTTTGCTTTGCTAGCTGCAGGGCTAACAAAAATGACTAAAGAAAAACAGTCCCAAAATGTGGTGAAAAGATATTTAGATTTATCACTGAACTTTGTCTGCTGTTTCTCAGACCTTTTCTTTCACCAGCTGATAATAAATGTCATGTATCCTTCATGGTCCTGTCACAAAAGAAGAAGTATCTCTTCATCGAGGTGTAAGGCTCTTCATCTTGTCAAAAATGACAGACTTCCAAATAAAAGATTAAAGGCCTAAGATTTTAATCTCTCAAAGTTGAAAAAAAGAGTTTCTAGAACTTAGATACTCTCTCCCAGTGACAAATTATCTTAAAATATACAGGATAGATTATGTTTTAGCTTCTTTAAGTAATAAATGAAATTACAAATAACCAATATTAGGGAATATTCATCCATCCTAGTAGGTATATGTTGATATTCTACTAAATAGGTCAGTGTTGCTTCTGCTACTTAAGGATATCGGTTATTAAGAAAATGAATTTTTTTAATTGATATGGCAAGCTTGCAACCATAAAACAATAATCTAACACCTAAAGCAGAATGTGAAGAAATGCCTTGCATGGGGGCGTATTCCTCATACAGAGGTTGGTGTAATGCAATGATGCAGAATACGTGTTCTATGTTCAGATATTCTGGGCTCAAGAATTTCCCCTCCTGCCTGATTCTGACCTTGGGAAATTGACCTTCTCTCTATGAGCTTCAGTTTTCTGATCTCTGAAATCTATTTTCTTGTCATTTTTTCATACCTATTTCTCTTGAGAGCAAGGCTGTGTCTTACCCACTTAATAGACAAAAAGAGTAGAGGACATTTTATTTGTAACAAAGGACATTCTTTAAATGTAGCATAATGTACATAACATAAGATTTACCATTTTAACCATTTTTAAGCGTACAGCTTCATCATATTACCTACATTCACACTGTTGTGCGACCATTGCACAGACTTCTTCCCCAGCTGAAATTCTATAGCGATTAAACACTAACTGAAAGGCATGTTTTTAAGTGCTGAATTTCTATTGGTTCTTAGAATATTGCCTTTAAGCAGGAGATAACTACTGGATGTGAACAGACAAAAGGAGTAGAGGACATTTTATTTGTAACAAAGGACACTTTATTTGTGCAATATTAGGAAGATCACCGGAAACCATAAGGTTTCTTCCACAAGTGACTGGCTTACGTAAGATACAGAAACCATTGTAAAACCCTGAGGAATAAAGGATTCTTCGGAAAGGGGCAGCAACCCCCTCCCCCTGCCCCAGCTGCAGAAAGCCTATATAAGATACTCTACCAGAGAAGTCAGAGATAGGTCTATGAATTGAAAATTAATTTGAGTTAGGAAAAAAAATTAAGTGATATTTCTTGTTGACCTGACTTAGAGTATTGAGACTCACATCCCCTCCATATGATTTCTAAATATGAATTTCTTCCGATAAGATGTTCTCCCAAAGTCTGAGGCAGAACTCTCTCACTGTATGGAAATTGCTGCTGGAAATCATAACAAGAATCTTGGGCCAGGAAAGGAGCTATTCATCCTGCATCAGCTACAATGGGAATATTTTTCTAAAGCCAGGTCACAACTTGACTACTTTGACACCTAAGGGACAGCTTTTAGGTGTTGGGAACTTTAATATTAAAAGCACTCATATCAATCACACCAAGTCTCCAAAATTACTGTTTCTATCCACCTACTTATATCCTCTCAAACTAGCTTCACCGTTCCTGGGGTACAATCTTGCCTTTATATATCTACATATATAGACAGTCTGTCCGGTGGCAGTGAGGGACTGGAACCAGGAGTTTGCTCTGTTTATGCTGTGACTGAAGCTGAAATGCAATCATGTCTATTCCCAGCTTCACAGGAAGAGACTTAGCTCAGAGATGGTTAGTGGAAATAGGAATGTACTGCAAAACTTTAAGTGTAATTATCTCTCCCTAATATATTCACCACGGGGCTTTCATATCTTGTTTGAACTGAATTTATAGAGAATTGGATGTACCTATATCTGAATATGAGACAAAATCATGTTAGTATCACCCCCTGGCACTATCATGAATGCAGATGCTTTGAAGGGCTCACAGTTTAGAACAGAGTCGGGGAATTTTTTCTGTGAAATCCATACAGCAATGATGTGGGCTTTGCAAGCCATTTAGTTCTGTTGCAACTACTCAAGTCTGCTATTACAGCCCAAAAAGAGCCATAGAAAATATGAAATGGATAGGCAGGGCTGGGTTCCAATAAAATTTTATTTACAAAATGGACAGAGGGTTGGATTTAACTCCCAGTTCATAGTTCACCCATAGGGAACCATAACCGTAGTTCATCCACCTCTGCTTTAGTGTGAGCTTTCCTCTCACATCCTTACCTACCTCTGTAAGGAAGCAAATCTGGGATCACACGTGTCTGCTAACTTCCAGATATCCCAAACCCTTCCCCAGGTTTACATTGTGAGTTTGATGTAGTTACATGGAACAAAATGATGTTTGAGAGTTATCTCATTCAAGTGACTTATTAAGAGGATGATTTTTATGTTTAACTTGTTAGGCTTTGCGGATTGATTCTATTCTGATCTTTATTCTTAAACAATTAATTAATTAATTAATTTGAGTTTTGCCTCAGATACATTTATAAGAAGAAACGCATTATTGCAGAAACTCTGGTCATCCTGGTGTACGTACTACACACAGACATTAAGGATATCATAAAGTGTGTGAATGGAGATAGGGGTCATTGCATAGTTGCAATGTGTCTGCATTGAGTGATATCTACATTATTTTTTTTAAGATTTATTTATTTATTTGAGAGATTGAGAGAGTGTGGTGGGGAAGAGCAGAGGGAGAGAGAGAATCCTCAAGCAGACTCCCTGCTGAGTGCCGAGCCCGATGGGGGGCTGGATCCCAGGACCCTGATATCATGAGCCGAAATCAAGAGTTGGCCGCTTAACCAGCTGAGCCACCCAGGCTCCCCACACCTATGCACTATTACATAACTTGTCCACAAGTGGTAAAATGGCACTGGTTGTGTGTTGTTGTTTTTTTAAATACACTCACAACGTGGATATTAAATCTAGGTGACTTGGCCTGCAATCATATAAGGCCACAGTTCTCAAGGGGCCCAGGGGCTCTGGCATGCTACAGTAAACTCACAGCTGTACTTAGGGTATTTTTAATTTTCAAAGAAAAAAAAATGATACTCAATACCTGTCTATTTATTTATCTATCTCTTTACAACTATATTATTGAATTGTCCTTTTGAACTCTTTTATACCAGTCTTTACTAAGCTCAGTAAAATTTTATTTATCTAATTATGGGTTTTCTGTTACATACTTATTTTTCTAATTCTGGAATTTCTGTGATAGTGCCATTAACTATTCTGAAGCTATCCATAATAGCTCTTAATTTTTTTTCTATCATCATTTCCACCTCTTTTTCTTTTTGCTTTTTCTGAAATAAATCATTGGGTTACTCCTCTAAGAATTCAAATTCTTTTTCACATTACCTAGCTGTAATTAGTTCTGTTTCAACAAGCATCTTTGTCTTTAGGGATCTGAGCATAGTTTTTCCCAGAGCCAGGCCTATGGGTTCCTTCTGGGCCCAGAACTTCCATATGAAGTAAGAACTCCTTGCCAAGGTGGGAAGTAATCCTTTGGAAGCAATAGCCTGAAATTATACAATCCAACTCATCTATCCTACACACAACTGTAGTCTTCATAAATTACCATTTTAATTCCACCATTACCAACTCATTTTTCAGACTGACTCATATCCATGTCCCTGACTATGATTCTTTTAACGCCACCTGATTAAACCTCATTTTGTCTTTCCAATCCATTTCCAAATATATTTAGAAAACTAAACAATATTCTTTCAACAAAAAGGTCTCTACAAACAAACAAAAAAATATGTATGAAAGGCAAATAAAAATGTATCCTTCCTAATACAAAATCAGTTTTGTAGAAAACAATGTAACTTGCAACCTTGGTTTCAATTTACAAATTATAATGTAAAAAAATCTATCTAGATGTGAAGCTATCAGAGCAACAGAATAAAAAAGGGCACATTCAAGTTTTGTTCTTAATTATAGAAAGATGGTATCAGTTGTGAAAGCAACAATTCATGTTCATACTCTAGATTCTGCCTAATTTATAAATTGTTTTACTCTTGTAACTGGTATACTTTAGGTGTTTTTATTTTATTTATTTATTTATTTTTTTAAAGATTTTATTTATTTATTTGACAGAGAGAGACACAGCGAGAGAGGGAACACAAGCAGGGGGAGTGGGAGAGGGAGAAGCAGGCTTCCCGCGGAGCAGGGAGCCTGATGTGGGGCTCGATCTCAGGACCCTGGGATCATGACCTGAGCTGAAGGCAGACGCTTAACTACTCAGCCACCCAGGCTCCCCACTTTAGGTGTTTTTATTAATGAAAGGTTACATCTTAGAGAAAGTATTCTTTCCAAACAGTAGAAAAATAGGACACTATAAATTCCCCCAAAGAACAAATAAACCAGCTCAAATCCTGGACAGTTTTGTTTCAGAACCAAAGTATGGGTGGGGGTAGGGGAGTGATTCTGTTAAACTTTTCAGCTTCATATCAGACTAAATGCTGTCTTGAATGCCTTTACTGTGTAACATGGTATAGATCTGCTTCAGTATTCGAGAAGCATAAATTCTCCATCTGGATTATATTGTAGGTGTGAAAGTTTGTAGTTGAAAGACATGTACTTGGCAAAAACTTAAAATTACAGGAAGCTTTTTGAGTAAGTGAAAGGTGAGAAATTACTACAGTCAGAAGATCTGAATATCTGATTTCTTCATTTTGAATTTTACAGTTTTCCTTACAGCACTTGGAAACTTAAATGAGTCTAAAATCACTATCATTTTATATTTATTTTTCAAAAAAATCTTCTTTAGAAACATTTTGCTCACTGATGTAGGAGACTATTTCTTTATAAAAGTGCTATAAAATATACAGAAAATCTTGCATTTTTAAAACTTATTATATATTGAGGGTCAAAACCTTAATATATTGAGGGTCAAAACCAAAAAAAGAGAGCATAAGAAAAAGCAGACTTTAACAGGAATGTATGTCCCCAAAGCGACATTTCTTTAAATTTCAAAACTTTAAAGCAGAATGACTATAGCAACACCATCCTGAAGAGGAGGATAGAAGTGCCCACCTGACAGCAAGCTTCTCTGAGGTCTTTACACTCCTTCAGAAGGAAGAACACACAATGAGTCCATCCCTCCAGGCTTCATACTGCACAGGTGTGGTCTTGTCCACTTCTGTAGGAAAGATGCCCAATCTGCCATGTCAGTCCACACGGCTCTCCGACGTGCATTCCCAGCTCCCTAGCTCACATCTCCAGCTCGCTGTGTCAGAAGCACCTCTAACAGAAGCACAGAAGGAAACTAGTGTTTATTCGGTTCAAGTCAAATCTCGATGCCAATTCCTGTACAGGTAAATAAATCAATAACTTGGAAATCATCCTCAATTCTTTTCTTTTCCCTGACTACCTAATGTAACCCCTCACACAAAGACACACTTTGGGGGACCATTTTAACTCCCATATACCTCTCACTTTCATCCCTGCCTATCTAAACCTATTATCACATCGTTAGTTTAGAGTCTTACTGTTTCTTTACCCCAGTCCGGCAATCCTGAAAATTGGTCTTTCTGTTCTCTGGTCTCCTTTTTTTTCCATTGAGATGTAATTGGCATATAACATTGTGTTAGATTACGGTGTACATCATATTGTTTGATGTGTGTGTATATTGTGAAATACTCATTACAATAACTTTAGTTAACTTGGATATCACCACACAGAGTTACATTTTTTTAAATTCTGCTGATGACAACATTTCAGATCTACTTTCTTAGCAACTTTCAAATACACAATACAGTATCATTAACTATAGTCATGTTCTGGATGTTATATTCCCAGGACATATTTATTTTGTAACTGAAACTTTGGTCTCCCTTTTTATGCCCAGAATGGCCTCAGAGCTGTACAACTTCAAGAACAATATCTGATTATGTCAATTATTTTTAAACCCCTGCAGTGGATCCCCAGTGACTGTAAGATTAAGGACAAATTTAAGGACAAATAACCAGAAGAATTTATGTAGGTAATATTTATAAACACATAAATAATATAAATAAAAAGTGATTGTATATAACAAAACATTTTTCTATTTTGTGTGGATAACACAAAAATAGTACAAAACAAAAATATTCAACAATTGTTTATGATCTGAGAAAAATAATTAAAATTAGAACAAAGATCCTCTTATTATTTTAAAACAGGGTAGAGTTGAGGCGCCTGGGTGGCTCAGCCAGTTAAGCGTCTGCCTTCAGCTCAGGTCATGATCTCAGGATCCTGGGATCGAGCCCCAAGTTGAGCTCCCTGCTCAGCGGGGATTCTGCTTCTCTCTCTCCTCCCCACTCATGCTCTCTCTTGCTATCTCTGTCACTATCTCTGTCTCTCTCTCAAATAAATAAAATCTTAAAAAAACAAGGTAGAGTTATTAATTCACTTTATATTACATTAAATTATGTATACGCATCATAATATGTAGGGGAACCGCTAAAGCAGAGACTATTAATAAACATTCCAAACTAATGGAGGAAAAAAAAGATAATGATAATTAGACTTGACTGAATAAACAAAATCCTCTAAAAAGTATCAAAGCATGAAAATGTTTGAAGAGAAAGAATAAAAAATTCTATCAGATATATGTTAAGCACCAGTCAGCTGATGCAGCAGTACTAATATCAGATGAATTAGACTTTGGAGTAAAATTATAGTAAAGATAAGGTGGGTCTACATGATGGTTAAAAATCCATTAATCAGAAAATAGAAATTATTTAAATGTACACATTCCTAGCATTATTGCTTCAAAATATATTTAGCCAGAATTGAAAGAATTGCACATAAGGCATAAATCTGCCATCAGGATAGAAAATTATAGTTTACCTCTCTAAGATATTAGAATGCCTGGGTGGCTCAGTGGGTTAAGCGTCTGCCTTGGGCTCAGGTCATGATCCCAATGTCCCGGGATCGAGTCCCGCATTGGGCTCCTTGCTCAGCAGGGAGCCTGCTTCTCCCTCTGCCTGCCACTCCCCCTGCTTGTGCTTTCTCTCTCTCTCTCTCTATCTGTGACAAATAAACAAATAAAATCTTTAAAAAAAAAGAAGAAGTAGGCCAATAAAAAAAAATAGTATGAATTAAAACAGCACAATTGTACTAGTCAGGGTCCAATCAAGAGACAGAAGTCACATGGCACTTTGAACAATTATTAACTATACCTAAAGGGTTATTATGGGTAAAGATAACTCTAAAGAAGATAAGAATGGCAGACATAGGAGCACCTTCTACTTTCAGGGATGAGATAGTACCTAAAAGAAGGAAAAATTCTGAGTCTTCTGCCATCCCCACCTCCAAGCCTGAGAACCAGAGCTTGCTGGATGGGCCCAGCCACAGTTCACAGAGTGGCCAGGGGTGCGATGCTGACAGAACTCACTGGGAAGTTTTCATCTGGGTTGCCGGGAAGTGTCCATTTCAAGGAGGTGCTATCCATAGACCTTGTTGTGAAGGTCTGAGGAGATATGTGCTAGGGAAGCTGCCCCAGAAGAAGGTGCAGAACATGCATGGCCACCATATGTCCCAGGTGCTTGCTGGGAGGAGTTCTCCCTCCTTCAGTGTCCCTCTGTATCTCTCACATTGCAGCGTGACACCATGCAATCTGGTAAGAGAAGAATGTCGTAGACCACAAGCAGGGCTCTGGAGGGTAGATTTGGAATGAAAAGGTGATAATTTATAACTGGCACAGTGATCAGCAAGCCTGATCTAGTGATGACACGAAGAAAACCACACACAAGGAAGACACAGTAGTGTTGACTCTCACATGGAACACCTCTGAAAATGTAGTTAAACAACTGTGGTATAGATTTGGAAACTAAAAAAAATAAATAAGGACATCTATGACACTCATGAGTCAAAGAGGAAATTAAGATGGACGCTTAGAAATATTCAGAATGGAGAGAGAGTGGAAATATGACACAGAAAATTTACAGTGCAGTGGAAATAGTTCTTAAGGAGAGATTCAGAGCTTAGTTTTAAAAAGAAGAAAGCCTCAAACTTAATGAAGGTATACATCTAAATTATAAAGTCAGAAAAAGATTTAGAAAATAAATCTGAAGGGGAAAAGATAGAAAGTAGTAAACATGAAGACAGGAATGAATGAAGATGGAAAAGTGAAGTAGTGAATGAAATAGAAAATAGTATAAGGTTCAATGGAACCAAACACTGGTCCTTTAAAATACACTCCCGGCAGGGGCACCTGGGTGGCTCAGTCGTTGAGCGTCTGCCTTCGGCTCAGGTCATGATCCCAGGGTCCTGGGATCGAGCTCCACATCGGGCTCCCTGCTCTGCGGGAAGCCTGCTTCTCCCTCTCCCACTCCCCCTGCTTGTGTTCCCTCTCTCGCTGTCTCTCTCTCTGTCATAAATAAATAAAATCTTTAAAAAATAAATAAAATAAAATAATAAAATAAAATAAAATACACGCCTGGCAGCTAAAAAAATAAAAGAGAAAGAGAAAACCAAAAATAATTTGATGAGATTTACCCTTTTGAACATTGAAACCTACTAGAATATGAAAGCCATTTGGATGATTTGGAAATGGTACTGGGGATGGATAAATAATGGAATGGAATGGAATGGAATGGAATGGAATAAAAGAGCCCAGAAATTCGTCAAATATATGTAGAAACTTGATTTATGACAGAGCATCAGTTGCCAATTTATGAGAAAAATGATAGATTATATAATAAATAATGATGGGGCAATTGTTTATGTTTATAGAAAAGATACAATTCAATTCATCTCTGACATAATAAAATTATGAAATCCACGTGGATTAAATATATAAATATGAAAAGCATGATTATGATTTTGAGGTAAGGAATGATTTTTTAAATGCTATTTGTCAAATACATTAAAACTAGGTTTTAATTTTTTTGATAAAATGTGGACCATAAAAAAGATGTAAAAGACAAACCATTTATTGGAAAATATTTGTAACCCAAGCAGCAACAACAAAACTCCTCCAAATCAGTAATAATAATTTAAAAAATAGATACAGCAGGGACAACTCTGGAATTATAGAACCAAGAGCTCTGTGGAAACCCCTCCCCAGGGGGACAACCATAACTGGTTACAGTTACTTTAAATATTAATTACAGTTTCTGGAAATTGTCCTAAGGCCAATTTTTAAACAATTTTTAAAATTATTCAAGGAAATCTGTCAAATCTTGATAAGAACAGCTAGTTTCTCTGGAACTTGAGGCAGGATCTACTTCCTTACCTACCCCAAGCTGAGCATGATGGAAGCTCCATTATGAGCAGTTAGAGCCAAAAACATATGCCTTGCTCTCACTGGAGCTCTCAGCCAAAAGTCATGGTGTTTCCCCAGGAGAGTAGACTACCAGCATTTTTCATCCCTCTGAACTCTGCCCTGCAGAGATTATATTCCAGAAGAGTGTGGCCAACAGCTCAGCAGTTCCTCCGTATCACCCACTCCTACCCCAGGTGCAGAGGGTCATGAAGAGTGGAGCCCCATCACCCTCATCCCATCACCCTCCTAGGGCTGAGGTTCTATATCAGAAGAACAAAGCCAAGAATACCACTGGCTATTAATCCTATCCATAAAATAAAATAGACCTCAGCCCTAGTTTCATGTCATATAGAAAAATTAACTTGAAATAAATCATAGACCTAAATATAAATACTTTAACTTCCAAAAAAAATTAGGAGAAAATAATTGTGAACTTGAAGAAGGCAAAGATTTTTCATATAGAACACCAAAAACAGAAAACATAAGGAAAAACTGATCACTTGGACTTCATCAAAATTAAAAACTTCTGCCCTTCAAAAGACATCATTAAGACTTTATGAAAAGGTTAAGCTACAGGCTGCAGAAAAATGTTGCAATTCACATATTTAACAAAGCACTGGTATCCAGAATATATTAAAATAAACCCTTATCTCAGTAATAAGAATGCAAACAACTCAATTAAATTTAATCCAAAGATTTGAATGGACATTGTATAAAAGATGATGTAAATGGCTAATAAGCACATAAAAATTCTGATTATTAGTCATCGTACAAATACGAGTTAAAACCACAGCGAGATACCTTCCCATATCCGTTGGAATGCCTAAAATTATAAATACTGATAATAATTCTGTAACTCTCATACATACATAAGAGTGTATAACTGTACAAGTACTCTAGAAAACTGCTTCTTATAAAGTTAAACACCTACTTATCATACTACCCAGTCATTCCAGATTCAGTCATTTTCCCCAAAAGAAATGAAAATGTATGCACAAAGACTGGTAGATAAATATCAAAAAGCATTGCTATTCATAGTAGCCAAATACTGGACATAATTTAAATGTCCATTAATGTAATCCATGGATAAACAACTTGAGGTCCATACCTACATTGGAATACTACTTAGCAATAAAGGAAAAATAAACTAATGGTACTCTTATTAATATAAGCATAAAACATTGTGCTGAAACAAGTACATGTGAATGGCTGACTTCATGTGAATATTAAAAAAACAAACTTCTCTTTAGGGACAAAAAGCAGAATAAGGGTTGCCAGTGGTGGGGGTCAGATTTATTGCCAAATTGTATGAGGAAACGTACCGGTCAAAATTCTTTAAACTGTTCTTTTAAAGTGGATACATTTTGTTGTATTCAAATTATACTTCAATAAAATTATTTTTAAGGAAATAAACCCACAAAATGCAAAGAAAACAAACTTCATAAAAGTTTCTTAGCATTCCTTGTAATAACACAAACGAAGATTTTGAATTTATTGCACTGCTGGTGGGAATGCAAGCTGGTACAGCCACTCTGGAAAACAGTATGGAGGTTCCTCAAAAAATTGAAAATAGAGCTACCCTATGACCCAGAAATTGCACTACTAGGGATTTACCCCAAAGATATAAATGTAATGATCCGAAGGGGCAACTGCGCTCCAATGTTTATAGCAGCCATGTCCACAATAGCCAAACTATAGAAAGAGCCCAGATGTCCATTGACAGATGAATGGATAAAGAAGATGTGGTGTATATACACAATGGAGTATTACTCAGCCATCAAAAAAATGAAATTTTACCATTTGCCACGACACAGATGGAACTAGAGGGTATTATGCTAAGTGAAATAAGTCAATCAGAGAAAGACAATTATCATATGGTTTCATTTACATGTGGGATTTAAGAAACAAAACAGAGGATCATTGGGGAAGGGAGGGAAAAATAAAATAAGACAAAATCAGAGAGGGAGGCAAACCATAAGAGACTCTTAACCATAGGAAACAGAGGATTACTGGAGGGGAGATGAGTGGGGGAATGGGGTAATTGGGTGATGGGCATTAAGGAGGGCATGTGATGTAACGAGCACTGAGTATTGTATGTAACTGATTAATCATTGCCCTCTACCTCTGAAACTAATAATATACTGTATGTTAATTAATTGAATTTAAATAAAATAAAATTTAATAAATAAATAATAAAAAGGAATTGCATAAAAAACACACCACAAGCCAAATATCTGATTTTGAACAAAAAAACCAAAAACTTCAAAAATCTTTTTAAACTGCTGAAAACAAAAAAAACAAGTCTTTTTCTGGAATAGAAATCTTGATAATTCAAAACGGTGAGTTACTTATTGCTAATGATGTAAATGTTGGATGAAAATTATGTTCAAAGCATAATGTTAGTTGTTACAACTAACATTAAAAGTGAAATGTGTGAAAACATATTTCTCTAAAAATGGCAATCAGGACTTGTTAATCTCATAGTTCAACCAGCAGTAATAATCAATGTGAAAAAATGATATTATAAATCAATTGCATAAAATAAAGCATTTAAAATATTAAAAGTAACCCCCTCAAATCATAACAAAAACAAAGCAGAAGCTAATTTGTAGGCTCTCACACTCTTAAAATTAGGAAAAATAGAGTGTAAAATAGTATTGATTATACCGAATTATATCACATTAAATTAAAAACAAATCCATGAATATATAGCAATATTCATTTGAAAAAGAAAAGAGAGAAAACAAAATGCCAACTAATAAATACTGAAAAAATTACAATTAGAAGATCACTATACTACATTGCAAACCCAGACGAGGATCATCCACTGATGCTAAAGCCATTGGGTGAAAGGTAGTTATGCAACCAAGAACGTTCTTACGGTCTCAAATTATCAAATTATCATCCCAAAGATAACTGACCAATTACAAAGGGGAAAAGGGAAATTGCAGTCTTGGGACAGACAGATCTATGGACACCCACTTAACCAAATGATCAAATTTACATCATCGATAAATGTCATCATTAAGATGATGCCATAACTATATCACCTATATTTTTATTTTACCATTAATGTTTAATATGTTTCTATGATGATGAAATAAATAAATCCAGAATGCAGGACATTTTACCTGGCCTGATTATAGGAACTTGACTAAGACTTTCAAAAACCACAGTAAAAGGAAAAAGAAAAATGTGAGCAGACTATTCTTAATACAAAGTGAAAAAAGACACAGAACAGTCAAATGTAATGTGTAAATCGTGATTGGATGTGCAGAGAGAAGAAGTTTCCAAAGATATTTTTGGGATAATTGGGGGCATTTGTATACAGACTGCATATTACATGACTTTTCAAATTAATGTTGGTAGTCTTAGGTATAATGCTATTCTAGGCACGTAGGAGTATGTCAGTCTTAGGAGATGCACCAGTTGAAAAATGTCCGTGTGTTTCTGTAAAAGACACAGAGGGGGAGAAAAAAAGTAACAAAAGATTAACAAAATGTGACTTGTTTAAGAAATATGTGTTAATTTCACTATTTTTTTCTATACCCCTATAGGCTTGAAGTTTTTCAAAATAAAAAATATTTAAAATACATAGACAAACCATGTAGATAAAATAAAGACAATAAAATGCTATCAGAATGTTAACACTATATTTAACAGTATAAATCAAGACATAAAATATTTGAAGTGACTTAAAAATACTATTAGTGTAGTTCTAGTACTGCCATATTAATTTATGGTTGTACTAGTTTATATAACCCATTAATGTATGGTTGTATTGGTTGCAAAATATCTCCTGGAACCTAAAATCAAGTTTTTGGAAAAGTGAAGTAAAGTTTCATTCATTATTTATGATGATTTAACTCATTTACATAAATTTTTAAAACACAAAATGTAAGAGTTTGAGAACAGTTTAAGATATTTTGTGGTTGTTACTCAAGAGTAGCTGGAGAAAATATCTGAAATAATAATATGAAATGTTATTTGTTTGACAAAAATTATCTTGAGAGTGCTTACTTTGGCAGCACATATACTAAAAAAAATTCTCTTAAGAAATACCAATATTAAAATTTGCTGGATTTTTGCAAAGACTGCAGTCCAAGTTTTGTTATTCAGAAAGTCTGAAATTTAAGACAATTCAAAAAAAAAAACCTCATTCCACTTTGGCAGTATCTTTAGCGCAATATGAAACTCTCTCCTAAGAAGATTGTAACAGGTAAAAAAATCATCAAAATCTCTTCTAAAATTTGTCAATAAACTTTATGTTTTCTATTATACATTAAATAACCAATCACAGAAAATTAAACAACATGTCTAACAAGCTGGTAACTGAAATAACCGAATTTGGAGGAGTATTTGCGCTTTGACGGGCAGCTTATAGGGAGGGTACCACGGTTTAGACACATACAGTCCTAGAAACTGTGGGGTGGTAATAAGCACTTGGAAAAAATTATAGTTCAGCTTTACTAAATGATATCTAATAGAGGTTTTAATACTTTTTTTGGCTTTGCAAGAAAGACATAGTTCAGTTCTTAGAGCTGATAGGTAATTCAACAGCTGGTAAGAGTATTTGAACATATAAAATTAAAAAGAAATTTTGCAAAGCAGTAATGGCTGAGCCAGAACACAAAGAAGTGAACTCATAATTTAATTGAGCTATAGACATCTATACGGACCTTTCTTGTTTAACAGCACAACGTTATATCTTAATTTTCTAAATTTAAAAATACATTAATTCAGCCAAAGCACTGGACTTCATTTCAAACAAAGGAAAATAATACACATCTGATTTCACTTTAAAAAGTAACCTAAAGCAATCCAGGTTTGAATGTAAAAGACATCAAATTGGTATGCAAAAAGGTCTTTGAAATGAATTTAATATATCTAGAACTGGGAAAGTCGAGTATTAAACATAGAAAAAAGTTTTTTTAAAATCTCATTAAATATTTCTCACTGCCGATCAGAATTTGTTTCTGTTTGATTCTACCTTGAGGTCCTGAAAGAGTGAGCAAGCTAATGTATGAATGACAGGATAGTAATAACATTCTATGTCTCCCATCCCCAAGGAACTCAAGTTCTTTGTAGGAATGATCTCATTAATCCTCACAGCATCTTTGCAAGGTAGGTAGGTGAAAAGAACTGTAATAACCACTTTATAAGTGAAAATAGTGGGAAATTTTGCAGTTTCACATAAATGAAAAATAAAGTGGTACTTTTTGACTTTGAGTGTAGTAGTTCTGTATGCTGGACTGTTACATTATTAGCTGAGATTAGTTTTGTTTTGAAATCATTTAACTCATAAGGAATGTCTTCATTTTTAAAAAATCCATCTACATTTCACTAAGTTTATAGTCTTCAATTGTTGCTATATTGAGCAAGAATATTTAAATTTTCATTATAAGAGTTATTACTAGGCACAGCCGTGGAAAATGAACGAGACCCAAAAGGGTACAGCCTTACACCATGTACACAACAGACCATCAAAAATAAACATAAGTAAAAGAATATTCCAGTAAACAGGACATTTTGCCTCCCTACACATAATTTTCCTACTCAAAATAAATGGCGTAAGCATCCACATGGCATGAAAAATATTAAAGTATATCAGATATTTTCTAGCTGTACTTTTTTATTATTGATTATTAAAATAATAAAGTTCATGGTAAAAAGTTTGGAAAACAAAAAAATACATAAAGCAATATATAATTATAAAAAACTCGTAAAAATCACTCGTCATAATCCAACAATCCAGGATAAACCATTGTACGGTACTGACATACTAAATGACAGGTGTGCACCCACACATGTACTTTACCACGTACATCACAAAGCATATATCCTGCAATTATACTGAATAAGCAATTTTGAAAACACATTTAACCTGACATTGCAAGTATTTTTCACCTGCTCAAAAATTTTTCAAAACATTGATTCTGTAGGGTAGACTATCATAAATGCATAATATTTATATAAAATCTTTCCTTTGGCAGATAATAGGTTACATCTATTTTTTTTAATATTTTATTTATTTATTTGATAGAGACGCAGCGAGAGAGGGAACACAAGCAGCGGGAGTGGGAGATGGAGAGGCAGGCTTCCCTCGGAGCAGGGAGCCGGATGCGGGGCTCGATCCCAGGATCCCGGGATCATGACCTGAGCTGAAGGCAGATGTTTAACCACTGAGCCACCCAGGCGCCCCAGATTACATTTGTTTTTTGTATTATAAGCAATGCAAGGATGAGTCTCTACAAGCATCAGTTATTTGTCTACATTTCATGTTATTTCCATAGATTGTTTCCTAAAGTGAATCACATAGATAAAGGACATAAACCGACCCTACCTTTTGGGATTCAAATCTCTAGACTGTTCTTGGACATTTATATAGTTTACATTCCCAATACCCATGTCACTTTATCTTCATGGGCATTTATTATTACGGTGTTTTTCTTTTTTCGTTTTTGTTTCAAGTTTTTATTTAAATTCCAGTTAGTTAACAACGGTGTAATGTCAGTTTCAGGAGTAGAATTCAGTCATTCATCACTTACATATAACACCCCGTGCTCATCACAACCAGTGCCCTCCTGATTACCCATCCCCCATCTAACCCATCCCCCACCCGCCTCCCCTTCAGTAACACTCAGTTTGTTCCCTACACTCCCTTAACCTTTTACATTTTTCTTTGTTTTGTTATCCATGAGGGTAAACCTCCCACACACCAACCCTCTTTTTCATTAAGTATTTGCAGTTCCACATTATCTGTGTATTTATTTTCCTCATCCACCCACTAGGTTGTTTTCAAATAGATTTTTGAAAAGAATGCTTTGATTTATTAAAATAATACATCCTCTTTAAAAATGTCAGACTGAGAAAAAGGGAGACAAAGAAGAAAATTGAAACTTTGCCACCTCATCTGACTGAGAATGAATGAGGCTGAGTGCTCCAGAAAGAAATAATTTTATAACAATACGATTACATCAAACATGCCTAAAAGCATATTAAATTTAATTTTAATTGCATTTAAGAAAAGAAAAACAAACTCAACTGATACTGAAGGGATGCTAAAATTTCATGTAAATGTTTCTTCACGCCAGGATGTATTATCTCTTTAAAAACCTCTTCAAGATTGAAAGAAGAGATGCTGATATCTGTATCGAGTTTGGAGTAGTCGTGGTTTTCTTTAACCACACGATTCTATTTTCAGCGCTATAAAATTGACTCCATGCTATAAAAACGAGAATTTTAGTTGCCATCTATTTCCTTCTACCTCCTCCATCCCCACTGACCTATTTTTATTGCTGGGATTATTTTTTCCTTGTCATATTTTATTGCATTTACATCCTGCTCAGATGTATAATTTTGTTTCTTTATTTAGATGAGTTTAATTCTCAAACCCATTCATTTTACCACATCTGCTCTTTTCATACTTCTTTATTTTGAGTCCTGCATGGAGTGGCTGTATTTCATTATGAGGTTGCTTATTTAATTGGCATGTAAATAATACTATTTTGGAAAATGTCTTTATACTTGATGCTCCAACAACAGCTTGCCTGGGTATGAGATATTGGAGTCACACTTCCTTTCCCTCGGAATAATATAGGCTTTTCTCTGTTGTCTTGTCTCCTAGTTCTAGAGATGTCTGGGACAGCCTGACGTCTTTTAGTCTCTCTGTGCTGATAATTCTTGCCTGATCCGGCACTCTGCTACCTTGCACCCAGCGTGTCTGTATGTTGATCTGCATGTGTATTTTCGTTGATACTTAAGCATGCCCTTTCAATGGTCATGCTCCGTTCTGTCTTCACATTATATTCCACCATTTCTTCTGACTTTCGACTTGTTCTGTCCTTATTCCACCTTTCAGGTGTTCCTCTTCTATTTCAGATTCAAATTCTGATTCAAATTCGTGCATTAGTCATGGAAGGGCACAGTTTAGCTTGTGTATTTATTGCCTATATCTGTTGCTTTATCCTTCCTTCTCATTTTATCTTTTCATCTTTGTGTCCCTGCATTTTTATTTTTATTTATTTCATGTTATATAGTGCACAGCATAAAAGTGTTATCTTCTGTTTCTCGGGCTGTGTTTTCTTTCAGACTATGTTTTATATACAATTTTCCTCTCTGTCCAATTATTTTTTGTTTCTGCGATGGTACTGTGCATCATCTTTGTCCCATTTCTCCTTATCTTACTTATATTTAAGGACAACAGCTCTATCCAGATATTTTTATTTGGTAGGTGGGTCTTCTCCACTCCAGACTACAATTTAAGGTCAGGAGTTGTTTGATCTCTTTGGTCCCAGAGGAGCTGGTGTGAAAGGACAGCAGGCTCGGTGGGCTGAATCCTGTCCTGCATACTGGGGACTTGAGGTCGGCTCTCTTCCAAGATGACTTAGAATCTGTGGGGGACCTCTTTCTCACAGGTAGTTGTGTATCCTATCCATCTGGAAGATGCTTGTTCACCCAACTTAGCCAGTGTTCTGGAGGAAGGAAGAGCCCCTTGCTGCCTATGATCAAATCTCAGAGTGGTATATGGAAGCTTTGACACTTCAAGGCTTTCTTTACCTCCACCCAGGGTCCACTGGCCCCTCAGTCTGCTTCTCTCCAGCTGGAGAGCATTAGTGTGGATTCGCAGAATTCTATGAACTCTTTCTCAGAACAACCTCAGGGGTGGTGAAGGGCAGGTTGAGGAAGAGTTAATTGGAATAAGAGGCTTATTAGGCCCTTCCAGAATCTTTATTTCTTTGTGTCTTCTCTACATCTAGAAGTCTGCACAATAAAGCTATTTCCCCTTTCCTTATCAGGTGATTCTTGGCAAAGTTTTGTTGTTTTATTAATTTACTTATTGATCCATCATTATTATATTTATTTCATTTCGTGTTATTGTTGTGTTTTTTATTTTAATTTTATATCTATTTTAAATCTAACATAAACTACATTTATATTTATATTGAATACATTTGTATATTTGTTTTATATTTAATATAATGTATAATAAATATGTTTAAATTTATTATATATTTTATTTTAATACCTGTGTAAATGTATGTATTGTATATGCATAAAATAAAATGAAATAAGATAAAATAAGTACATAAACAAAAAGAGTCCATATTTTAAATATACAGAGCTCTTCACAAGTAATATGAAGAACTTCCACAATCACACACAGACTTTCTTTTCCATAACAAACACACGTACAGAAATACATACACACACACAAATATTAGAAAAAGAAATGTGTGTGTATTAATTTTAAATTTTTTTAGTTAGAAAGGAATCAATTTATTTTTAAAAAATAATTACCTGCTTTGTAACAATGGCACCTAAAAACTATCAAATAATACAGAAAATATTAAAATTAAAACAATTGCCTAGTATTCTACCACTTATGGTCAATCATTGTTAGTATTTGATTAACATGATTTCAGATATTTCTTTATGATAGAGAGAAGGGTAGATATATAAACAGACATATAAAGAGATAAATATTAACAAAAATGTCACAGAAATAACAACCATACTGTGAATAACATTTTATTAATTAAAGTCATTGAATTAAAATGTCAATTTTATTAACCAAAGAAATGGAAATTAAATTAGAACAGAGGATGATCAAATAAGCACTCTTCACAAGGAGATATAATAGCTCTTAAATTAAATCCAATAAGAAAGAATGCAACATACATTTATAAGCTTAAGGAGTTCTTGTTTTATATATAAAATTCAAATTTAGAAATTATCCCTTAAAAATTGGATTTTAAGTAGGTAATTAGCACTATTACCTTCACCTCATTTATTGATATTTGCTCCTCATAGCATAGTGTTACAATGTCAAGTCTAATAATATATACGTTAAGCTTATTAATTATAACTTACATAGAGGATAAAAGTCAACTGTATAGCTAGATGGATCCCAAGATCACGATTAGCTGTGCCACATGGTTCATTTCCATTCTTGGGTATGATTTTATTTTGATATGCTTCTGGGTCAGATGAAATTTGGCATATATTGGCTTTTTTTAATCTTCTGGGTGACATTCTCCTAAGGATTTGGGGCTCTGTGAGGCTCTCCATATTTTGACTTTATATTCAAAGATTCACTAGAAGATTTGGGGGTCATGACTTCCCCTAAAACTTTTTTAGACAAACCTTCCCTATAGTCTGGCATTGAATGTTACTGTGGAGAATTCCAAGGACAGCTTGATACTTTCCCCTACCTAGTGATGTTTCCTCCCTAAATAGTTGTAGATTCCTTTCTTCAGTCATTGAATTCGCTCCCTTTCTCAGGATGTATTTTAGGTCGGTTTTTCCTGGGATCTGGAGGGAGGTTTCCAATTGTGGATTCAGTTCTTCTTACACTTCGGGTATTTATTTTTTCTATTTCATCTTTGAATGTTTGTTTTTCATTTACTCTGTCACACAATGGATCTGTTGGACAATTGATTTGTTGGGTCTCTTGTGTTTGCTTCTGTATCTGCCATCCTATGTCATACACCTGTCATTTTCCAATCTCCTCTCCTGCAGCCTGTCTACCACATCTATAATTGTTTTAGCTCCTGTGTATTCTGGGGGTTTCTGTTGTTGTTTTTAATATTTTTTTGTGTGTCTACAATTTCTTTTGTTTCTTTCCTGAGATCTGTCAGCTTACCTGTCATTTCATTTTCTTATCAAATAATTCCATACTTAAGCCCTTGTATTTATTACGATTTGCTTTTTCTCTCTCCTCTCTCACTTTTTAAAGAGGAATTCTTAGAAAGTTCTCTAAGAGAATGGGGAACAATTTTGGGAAATCTTGTGTTTCTCTGAAAATTTATTTTCTTATGTAGGTCATTCAGAAAACATTTGCTAATGTTTCTCTTCTGTTATATTTCCGCCACTATTTAGACAGAGGGCCAATATTGCTTTTTTTTCATTCTTTTTTTTTGTTGGTATTAGTAGTGTCATGAGGGGCAATGAGCTAATTGTGCCTCACTTTTCTATTTTGAAATCGAAATCTTTTAGTGTTTTCTTTTCTTTGGCTGAATATTACCTGGGTTTATTTTTTCTTATACAACATTTAAATATTTTATTCAGTTGGAATCATTTTTATGTGAAAAGTAATTTTTAAATTGTCAAATAACTCTGCAAGAACATTAAATAAATATTTCGTTAATTTTCCAAAAAGATTGAGAAACTCAACATATGAAAGGAGTACATTTCCATTACAGTCCTTCTGAAAATGATTTGAGTTCATTTCCTTCTAATTTTTATTTTATTCCCTGTAGCACTTACTAAAATTTTTCTGAATTTTTTTCTTTTGGGAAATATTATTATTTTATTATAAGTACTCTAAACCAAAACAGAACTGACAATTGACATACAAAGATCCTTAATACATAAAGATAATGTCTGATACATGCTTTTTAAATTCAACAGTGAAAATAAAACAGACCAGTGTGTTATTCATGAAATTGGAGTACTTTTTTGGATGAGGTATTTTGGATTTATCATCATAACAAAATGCCAGAAAAAATAAGCTCTCTGTAGTATTAGAACCCTTAGCTACAATTTCAGAGCATCATTAAAAATAGAGACATTTAGCATAAAGACAATATAACTGTCTTGTATTTTGTACAATGAAAATACTATTGTTACGAAAAATCAGATTTGATAAATTTTCTTTATTTTCGTAGTTTTTGTTACAATGGATGTTATCTTAGATTCTTTTGCCCTGAAATTTGCCTTATTTAATTAATTTTTTCTGCCTCACTGAATTTGTTTTTAAAATCTGAAGTTAGTTTTCTTGAGCGGCTTTCAACAGTACTTTCTTAAAACTTAAAAAAGGCCTGAGAATTTTTAATTTTAGGTAGAATAATACAAAAATCCTATCTAAGTTTAAATACTTTTTTATTGTATTTCTATAAATCTGGAGGGAAGACAACAATTGTAACAGTTCTCCTTTAACTCAGCATTATTTTGGGCACCCAAGAGCTAAGTTTCAGAAGAAAATGGTGATGTCTCCTACCCTGGGGATTTTGGTGCTCCACAATGTAGTGAAAGAATATGCCTTTGTGTTAATTATGGCTTTGACATTGCTCCAGATGTACATAATACATGATGTGTAAGCCAGATGCCCTTGTGTTCATGCCTCCACCTGGACACTGCTGCTTAGGAAATCAGAACCCCTACTGTTGCAGGTGGGACATGGCAGGCGTCCAAGATCCGTCTCATGATACTTTTGCGGCCCTCTGGGGAGATGTGCAGGATCGCTCTACAGAAACATTTATGATTTCATTAAAGAATGAATCACCAAGAGTCAATGGGGGCCTGCTAATTGGCATTGAGAGATATAAATTTATTTTAACTGTAAATTAAGGAATTTCTATCTCCTTCATCCCTAACCAATTGCGGAAGTTATATATCCTAACAAAACTTTCTTACACTTGCCACTTTTAAAGCTTCCTAATGGGTTTTCAACCTCAGAAGGATACATATTTCTACCAGAGAATGTCTGAAAACATTCAGAAATGTATATATGCCTTCAAATCTTTTATATAGCTTCTACTGAAATTTCACCCAATGGCTCAGTAAGTTTTTCATTGTTCCACTGTCCTGCAAGAATTCTGGAATTCTGGCATTTTGCAGAGTTTGCTCACTAAAATGTTGATGACAGCAACACACTTGTTTTTAACCAGCTTTTATATAAGGGAAAAAATAACGTATTTTGGCTTAAAGTTTATTGTATGTGATCATTACTTTTGTAGCTTTTTCTGAAATATCTATCACCACTTAATAAATAATTATTTATATAATAGAATGTTTGAGATTGTCATCATCAATATGGCTCTAGTTTGGGCTGAATGAATGTTTATCTGCCAGACTCTATAAATGAATTAATTCTCTGTTTAGAGAAAACTCACGAAATTATATTGCTTCAACTAATCTTCCCTTGTTGCTTTATAAATTCTATAGCTTAAAACATATAACTTTTTTTGGCTCCTGAAGATTCTATAATTCTAATGATTTTTTTCATTTCAGTGGAAAATATAATGATTGAACCAGTAAATGCTGAAGTTAATGTCTTCTTGGAAAACAAACTTATGTTGGTAAAGACTATTTTTTCATTAAAAAGAAATACTAGAGGGGCCCCTGGGTGGCTCAGTCGGTTAAGTGGTCGCCTTTGGCTCAGGTCATGATCCCAGGGTCCTGGGATCAAGTCCCACATCGGGCTCCTGCTCAGTGGGGAGGCTGCTTCTCCCTCTCCCTCTCCCCCTGCTTGCGCGCTCTCTCTCTCTGTGTCAGATAAATAAATAAAATCTTTTTTTAAAATAATATAAATAAATAAACAAACAAACAAGCAAATACTAGAATGGGGCACCTGGGAGGCTTAGTCAGTTAAGGCACCACACACTCTTGGTTTCTACTCAGGTTGTGATCTCAGGGTCCATGGGATGGAGCCCCACATTGCTCTACCCTCAGTTCTCTCTCCCTCCCTGTTCTAACTTTCTCTCAAATAACTAAATAAATAAAATCTTTAAAAATAAATAAATACTAGAAAAACAAACAGTTCTTATTTTCATTAACAAATATATTTTTATCAAAATTAATAAAATTTAGAAATACCTAAATATAGAATTATTGTTGGTTTTATTTAATTGTATTAGGCAAACATTAAGAAAGCCAAAGTTTTACATGATCAATGCCTCTAATTATTCTATGACTTCATGAATACATAATAAACCTTTTTGTCCTATAAAATTGGTACAAGTCACCTTTTCTTGTTTATAGCTTGTGAAGAACTTTGGTTTCCTGGCATTAAAATTGCAACCTCTATTCACACACCAGCATAAATGTATATGCTTAGAAAAATTAACAAAAGAAATTAAGCAAAAATAAATGTAAATACAATTTTCAAAGAATAAAAATATAATTTGGGAAATAAAATCCTAGTTTACCATCATTGCTAAAATATAAACACTAGCATAATTATGAATCTATAGAATGAACTTCTACTAGACGGTATTTCATGTTAAGAATTTAGTTGCTTTATAAAATTTGCTTTCAAAATATAGATTCCCAGATGTTAGATTACAATTCATTATTCTTAATATCTTTCTGAAAGGTCTGGCTCCACTTTTTTTAGGAGCGAAGAATTTTTTTTATCATTTCTCTCTCATTATTCTTCTGAGAGAAACCTTAAATCACAGAACATATTAAGTCCAGTGCAAGAATTTATCAGTTTTGTTTATTCTGGTGAATTGAATATACTGATTTTCTAAAAATTAATACATAAGCTAAGCACAGAATACCAAATAATTAGAAAATTAACAAATTACGGAATTACAATACAATCAACACCAAAATTCATATACTTCAGAAGTCATTTCAGAATTCTGAAGTGTTAAATATCATCAGTATGAACATTAATTATAACTATATAGTTGTATTTGTTATAATGTTAGACTAAATTTATACTGGTTGGCTATGTATCTTATTTTGAATGATTTTAAAATATATTTTTATAACTATACATTTGTTTTTTCTGTTTTGCAAAAATTACAGTACAGAAAAAATCGGTTTTGTTATATTTCAATTACTATGCATGAGTTCACCAAAAAATCTTCCTTTTACTTGCGTCTCTTTGTTAATTCACTTATTTTTTTAAGAAAAGAGATTGTCAGTATACCTTCTGGTGAAGGGTCTATATAATGGAAGTGCCTTTTTTTAGGAGAGCCCAATTTCCATGAAACATACCTACTGATATGAGTAGGGACAGTGAATAAATGATATTCTTTATCACACTGTATAATAATTCATGCTGATATTCCTTAATTGGAGAGTTTTCTCAATATAAAGATGATCTGGCCTTGTAAATCGAAGTTCAGCTTATGCATTTCAAAATCACAAACACCACAAATTGCTTAACAGTATTCCTCTATATTTAAAGGTTCCCCGTAGGAAATGTGTGATCTAAGTGAGATCATATTGCTAATGAAATAAAACTTTTGAACCCCATTTCGATGAGCTATTTCAAAGAACTGAGCTTTATAAAAACAGGGAGCTTTTCTATGAACCTGAAAATAGCATACAGTAAGTTCTGTTGCTATTTCTATGTCTATGCTTCTGAGTTCCTTTCCCAAAATTTCTTTTTTTAACACTATGTCTAAAATCATCTTTCTCTCTTAGAATTCTTAATCAGTAACTGTTTCAAAGTGTTTTAGATTTTACAAATGCTTCGTTTCCAGAGGAAGAGTTTTATTTTATGTTTCAAAATGTCTTAATTTCTTTCAGGCCTCATGTCAGTTCCAGACAATTCAAATAAGGAGATTTTTAATTATCAAAGATACTGATTCCATCAAGACTTAAATGATGCACAGAATTACCTTTTACTAAATCAAGTCTCCAGATGTGCACACACAGGTCTCTCCACTTCCCAAAAGTTTGAGTTCCACCACTTGACTTTTACGAGAGACCTACATTAGTACGGTAATGGTTTTTTCCTAAAAACAAAAGTCCTCTTCAGATCTCCTTTGTTTAGCAGAAGCAGGCACTACTGTAGTTCCTTCATAAAAGCAAAGTGGTGTAACTCAAACTTCTGGAAGGAGGGGGATACTCTTCACTTTATGACATTTTGGTTTATGAGAGATTTCATAGGCATGTTCTACCTTCAGATGGTGGGGAAAACCTGTAATTCGTTCTTTGTACATACAACTTATTTATAAACTCTGTAATTCATTGATTTATGGATGTTCATGATGTTTCTTGACCATCTGATTTGTGCTTTATACTCTGCCCCTTTCTGGTATAAATAAGGATGTCTATAAGGGCCTGACTTTGAGGGTTTCCCCCAGTCCACTAAGGAATTCAGAAATGAATATGTAAGTGCAATGGAATGGACAGAAAGTGACATTATTGATAGACATGCTATGTCATTATTGATAGACACATAACAAAGAGAGTGTCCACCTCTTCACAGTGTACCTCCACATGTCTTCAAAGAAGAAGTATCCTTTGGTTTGGATTCACAAGAGTGAGTTGGAGTTTGATAGGTAAAGAAGATGGTAAGGGAAGTCCAAGTAGAGAAAAAGCCAGGGTAAACAGGCAGAAATATGCAGACCTTGTCCCATTGTATGAACAGAAAAAGGTAGGGATCGTCCGGCTTTGTGGGGGGAAAAAAAGTCGGTCAAACATTTTGGCGGGAAGAGTCATGTAGTTTTATGTCATACATCATACTAAAGAGCTTGCACTGGTCTGTCTATATGGGAAATACAGTAAAACTTGACAGATTCTATGTCAAGAAGAGAAATCGCTGGAATTTTGTTTGGGGAAAGCAAGATGGCTTAGCAGGATTAGAAGAAACTAAAAGTAAGTTACACAGATAATTATAAGAATTTAGATGAAGGAGGATGAATTGAAATAGTAGATGTTAAGAGAAGAAGAGGCTCTTGACAGAGTTTGGAGACATTTTGGAAATAATCAGCTCTTTATAGAAAGGTTTACTGTCCTTATGTCATTAAATAAACTGTGGAAGATAAACTTAATTCTTGACCCAACTAAGACATAGGTACATGTTTTGGCAAATGTTTTGTGGGTATTAAAATACCTTCCCATGTTTCTTCTCATAAACATCCATAATATTATAAAGGGGTAAATAAACAGAAAGAGAGAAGCATGCAGGGATCCCATCTAGTGGGACAGTTTTCTGCTATAACTTTGTCTCACACTCTTTTACATACATATTAGCATTTGCTATTTCAAGAACTTCAGTATCCATCCATGTTAGACTTTTTTTTCATCCCATGCCAAACTGCAAACATCTAAATTTATGTTTCATTTAAAACTTTTTCACAAGGTGTTCTGAATCAGATATTGGCCCAACAGATATATTAAATCAGTTAGCTCAGAAAGTTAGAAACCATAGGTAGCCGTATGAAAACGACCTGTCCTAAGCCACTGATAATTCAGTCACCTGCCTTAAGTGTCGTCAAATGAGAGTTATAAAAGTTACCCCGATCTTCTACCTTCTGGTAGTACTACTGTGATACAAGAGAAGCACCAAAATGCTTTGTCCATCTGATCTGGCCTGGCTGGAAGTGCTGGGGAACTGCTGGAGGCTGAAGTGTCCTCTGGTGAGCAGCTGACTCTGATGATGGCAGCATGGACTCAAGATCAGATAGAGGCTAATTGCTCTGGTGGCAAGCAAATCCATTTTAGAAGTTTATTTTGAGATGGTAAGAAGCATGGAAGGCACGTATTTAAGTTGCTTAGTATGTAAATATGTAGATAAATGGACAGATCTTATATTCATAGACGTATATTTTAAGATAGTTTTATATTTGTGTCCATGACTAGTCTACAGAGATGCAATTGACACCATGAGAGTAGGTGGGCAAGATGAATATGCAGAATCAAGGAACAAGACTATTGAGGGCAAAACCACACACAAAAAGACACATGTAAAAAGTGGTCATATAGGGGCACCTGGGTAGCACAGTCAGTTAAATGTCTGACTCTTTGTTTCAGCTCAGGTCATGATCTCAAGGTCATGAGTTCGAACCCCACATTGGGCTCCACGCTCAGCGTGGAGTCTGCTTAAGACTCTTTTTTCCTCTGCCCCCCCAAATAAATAAATAAATCTTTAAAAAAAATAAAAGTAAAAATAAAAAGTGGACATATATATAAAGTCAGAAAAATCCCGGTCATAGAAGTAACAGTAGAAGAAAAAAGAAGCCTTGAAACCAAGGAGAGAAATAGTTTTAGTAAATGCCTGTTGAGCTCAGTAATATGAAAAATCAAAAATTCAACATCACTCTTCTGAGGCGAATGTTGATGTTTCTGTGGATAAGTAGACTTCTGTATTTTTTGATATCATATTTAACCACAGTTGTTTAATGAGATGTATATGCAAAATTTCTTGAATGGTGATAAATTGAAGGCTATATGAACCTATAATATGCTTAATTAATGAAATAACATTTTAACCAACCAGTAGGTAACAGCCTGCTTAGAATGGAAAGGTTTGTGACTGTAAATGAGTTTGTTAACTTCACCAGTAATCAAATCTGAAAGATTGTTATGGTAATATTTTTTTATAAATCAAAAAATAAATGGAATAAGCAAGATAACTGGAACCAAGATGAGGATCTCTGTGGCATTTGATTAACTGCCAGGAAATGACTGATTTTCCAGTAATCAAAATGAAAAAGGCAATCAGGTGGGTTTATAATATATACCACCACAGGTTCTGTGATATGTGTTATTCATAATTTACCCTCCTTGTGGATAATTAACATTGTGAATACTCAGCATATATTATTAGCTGACAAGTAAGAATTCGAAAACACGCTACAGGTTCAAAGGATCTCAAAACCACTCAAGGGATAGCATCAAACATGGCGATCTTTTCAAATGGCACACCTGTTATAATTAGATGTTGGCAAAAGCAGTGATGAAAACAGAAACCCTTCAAATCTGTTAGGTTTGGGTTTGGAGGACATCACCATCGGGAGGGGTTAGGAAAAGAGCTCTTGAACTCTCCCAAGTTTTCCTTCCAGACAGAAAAAAAAGTAAATAAATGCATGTGAGAAACAAATAAAAATACAGAGCAAAGCACTTCCCAACCCTATTGAAAAGCAAAAATCCTTCAGATGAATGACTAGCAACAATGCATAAGAGATCCACTTTAGGCAATTGTCTTTTCATAAGGGTCCAATATCTTAACATTCACGATTTGGAACCTAATCAGGAGCCATTTACAGCATTCACTCCTGTGGACTTAAACTCTTTTAATGAGAAAAGTACCTCATTCACATCAAAAGTCCAGGTTCCAGTAATGTCAAATATCTTCATGCATACCTGAACATGGGCATAAAATTTGGTTATTCCTTGAGAAGTATCTTTTCCTTTGTTTTTTTTTTTTTCATTACAGGACAAAATATAATTTTTAATATTTTAATGCCATTAGAATTATTTTTATTGAAAAAGTCAATAGAACTATGACTTGATTTAAAAATCTACATTTTAAAAATAAATTTTTAATGCAAAACCACTGTTTTACTGACTACAATGCAAAAAGTAGGGGGAACGGCTGAAATTGGGTTCAGCTCATGGTCCTTAGAGATGCGAGAATAGTCATTAAGTTTGCTGCTTGAACAAAGTGATTTCTGGAGCTATTGGCAAACCATGCCTGTTAACTCAGAGTATGTGTAGAGTTTCCTCCTCAGGAAACGATAGTTCCTTATCACCTCATCAGGGGTAATAATTAGAAACAGCTTATTCTTTTTTTTTTTTTTAAAGATTTTATTTATTCATTTGACAGAGAGAGAGACAGCTAGAGAGGGAACACAAGCAGGGGGAGTGGGAGTGGAAGAAGCAGGCTTCCCGCCGAGCAGGGAGCCCCATGCGGGGCTCGATCCCAGGACCCTGGGATCATGACCTGAGCCGAAGGCAGACGCTTAACAACTGAGCCACCCAGGTGCCCCAGAAACAGCTTATTCTTAAAAAGCTTCCCTACACATCATTTTTGTCTCTCTCCGTCTTGCTCTCTGGATTGCCAGGAGGCCACTCTGGATTCAGTTCAGTCTGCAAGACATTAATACTGCGATTTTCTCGTATTGGCACAGGGATGAGCAGAATGTGCCCTCCGACCCACAACTCAGGAGTATGCTTTGGCAGCGACAGAAGTGGCCCTCGGAGCTGTGTTTTTCAGGCGACAGAAGCTGTAGCAGCAGGAGCGCTTGCATGAAGAGCCTGATGAGCTGCCCTCGACAGTCTGAAGCCAGCTAGCCAGGCCTCTTCCATCTGAAACAGAACTTCTAGAAGAGGCTGTTCCCAAAGGAGGTCTTCAAAAGTTAGGATGGAATCAAAACATCACTTGGCACACAAAACACTGCCCAGATAAATATCTTTATTGGTACTTTTCATGTCACTTAGACAATGAATGTAATGAATAGCGTTTGTCTCTAATATGTGTGTGTGTGTGTGTGTGTGTATACGTGTTTGTATGTGTATGTTGGCATATGTATTTGTGAGTACACACACACACACACACAATCTCAGACAAACCCTAACCAGCTGTTGTTTTATTGTCCCATATTTTGTGATTTATTTATGGCAAATAGTTTATCCACTTGGCCATCAGGAGAAGTCCAGAAACATGAACGTTTGACCATAACAATATTCATATTGCTTTTGTGTTCAGAAACTGCCCCCAAAACCTTCTTTTCTTCATATTTCATGTAGCTTTAAAAAAAAGAGATTCTGTAATTATTTTCTGCATGCCCCAGAGACCCATTACTAAAGTTGCCAGGTGATTATAGATTCTTGAAACAATGTTTAAATTTTAAATAAAGAGTATTATTTAACTTCAATATAGAATTTAGGCTGAACTGTTGTTATAAAACAGCCATGATCAACTCTTTGAAAATAGCATATAAACCTGGGTCAGCCTTCATCGCTTCTGTGGCTTAATTCAATGAAGTGTGACCATAAACTTCAAAAGCACAGGGAAAATAAGGAGACAGTTCCACAGTGATGGGATCAGAGGTTTTTAGAGCTGGAAGTCACATGTGGGATCAATGCAACCTCCTAAACACACAGAGGAGACATAGATAATGATACTATTTTTAAAGAAAGAATTATTTGTTGTATTGAAAGAAAAGGCAAAAGAGTACCTTGCAATTGCAAATATGTAAGTAAAAATAGAATATAAGGATGCTTTTGCCATATATCACACACACACACACACACACACACACACACACACAGCACATAATCACACATAACAGCAACATATATACCCCTTTCTGTCCAATCAAGGCAAATAGTGGAAGTATACTCTGCTGTAATTTGAGACATTTGCGAATAGATGAGTAAATGTCCAATGATATGAGCTGCTGTTCAGACTATCTGAAGAACTTTTTAGTGCTGACATCTTTATATTTTAGTGCCAAAAAAATACCAGGTAATATTTGTAGAGCCGTTTTTAGATTTCAAAGCACTTTTTTATGTATCTCATTAAACTGACACAATAATCCTGTGAGATAGGTATTAATATCCACATTTGCCAAAGATGGAAAATAAATATCAGAGAAAACATAATTTAACAAAAATCCCACAGTTAGTAAATATCTTTGATGATAGCGCGGCTGGCATCATACCACAAGAGATACGCATAACAACAACTTATCTTAAGAAATGGTGGGCTTTAGAAAGATTTCCTTACAAATTAATCATGAAAAGTTTAGGTCTTCAAACAGTAAGTTTCCGTTGTGTGGGGAATACACTCAAGCACACACAGATAATCCTGGGTAAATTAGTGCTGATGGAGGGAAGGCGGGTTCGGGAACAGTCAAGCTTGTAATCAAATCCAAGCTTAACGTTTATTCTTGGGTCCCATGGCCTCTATTTATTTACCATCACCGAACTTCAGTTATGCCACCTATGAATAGTGGAAAATGTTCATTTCAGGGGGCTAGTGTGAGGCTCAAAGGAGATTAAGTGTGTAAAATGCTTTCTTCCAGTCCTTCCACAAATGCCATTCTGCAGTTTTGTGTAGTTATGTGCACATCTTCTGTCTCCTACCGGCAGGGCTAGGGTTTGACTGAGAATTACTAGTAGAAACAGAGTCAGATTTAAGTGTTCTCATTGAGGATTAGGAAATCTTTATTTTCTCCTTTTACTAAGTAGGATATGCAATTACTCTATGCCTTTTGTAAGTGATATATAAGATAAAATTTACATGCTTCAAATGATGACCGACACATCGAAGTTGTTAAAAAAATATTGTTTTGAATATTGCTAAATTTGCTACCAGACGGATGTTGTCTGGTGCCAAAATTAATGTCATGACTTTTCCCCAGAACTCACTTATTAAATGTCAGCTACAAAATATTATTTCTGTCCTAGTGCTGTCCAAGGAACTCTATGCATCGGGTGAGGGTTTCTTTTAAATCATACATAGATGAGTAAGTGTCCCACACTCATCCTTTTACATGTGATTAAATTATGGAAAACTATGGAAAAGATCTGCAGTTACTGTCCTGCTATTATTCGACAGGCAGGAATAGGCTATAAAATAATAGATTAATGAGAATTTGGTTAAGACTGATATATACCTTAAAAATAGCCTAGATTGAGATTATTTACATTTTAGTTCTATTATTTTAAAACTATACATTTTCTTGTACCTTATGGTAATGCCACAGATGAGTGCAGGAATTAAACTTATTGCACATCTACTATGAATTCAACATAATTTATGCATTGGTATTGGATTCTCACTTTATCATGTATCAGTGTTCTAAATGATAGATAGACTTAATAATTTTATAGCTAAGACATATGGCATGCTTATTTCCTCCTTATGGAAGAGTTCTGGACGGATGTTCATGGCAGAATGGCCCTTGTCCTCTAACTTATGTTTAGGGGGAGCTCCTCCCATCTTGTGGCTTTGCCATCGCCGACAGGCTCATCATCATTTGAATCCAATAAGGAGAAGGAAAAATCTCACAGCGAATTTTCTATGGCCAGGCCTGGAAGTGGCACATATCACTTCCCCTCATGTTCTTGGGGAAAGAACTTAATCCCATGACCAATACAAAGGGCCCTGGAAAACGTTTTCCACCTGTGTGTTCAAAGAAGGCATTCTTTAGGTCCTGAGTGTCAAATAATTTATGATAGGGACCAGGATTTGGGCGCAAGTATATCTGACTCCAAAGTTTGTGTAGTTTCTTCTTCTCAGGTTTTAAAGAATTTGCGTTTCTTCTACTCCCAAGCTCAAAAAAATCTTCATACTTTCCTCTTCTTTTTTCCTATCCTGAGTTACTGAAGAAGCCAGAATAAGTAATTCACCCGCACTCAATATCTTTAGCTATAAAAGTTGCTACTATAAGCATCTAAGTATGCCTTAGTGGGATAGGGACACATCCACCAAGTTCTACGTCGAACATGAACATGAGGGTTGCCTAAGAACAGAAAGGCTGTGGATCTCCCTTCTTCACTCAGGAGAAGTCCAGCATGCTCTAGCAGTAAAAATATAAATGTTCTACATAAAAAAAATAAATAAACAGAATCCAGTAGTTATTTGGAAGTATAATATTGTAGAAGCCATACAAATGTGCTTCTCAGCTCTGCTTCAAGAAAGATTGCCATGGGCGGGTACCCAACTGGTAGCCGGAGCTGGCACTGCGTGGATCGTCCGCCGCAGGAAACACGGATGCCACACTCCCCTCAGGCTCCTCCCGTGGAGTCACAGAAAGGGTCTAGTGAAGTTCCAATCTGCAGGTTCATAGAACTCTGCAAGTGGGAAACTTTGGCTCTGCGACCTTCCCCCCAATAATCATGATCAAACTCTCTTAGGACTCCACCCACTCCTGAGACCCTTTTTACCAAATCTCCCTTCCTTCCCTCTTTCATCACACAGCTGCCAGACCTGTGTTCCAAGGTAAGGCCTCTCCTACTTCCTCCTGCTCTCTGCCCTTTGTTCTTCTCAAGCGTTTTCCCCACTAACTCTCTTGCTTGTCTAACCATGTTTGAGTGTCTGCTTCTAAGAGGACTCAGATTGATGCGAGTATTAAAGTGAACAATATAGTTGTTAAAAAATCATATATGCACACACACATCCATATATGCTTCATATACATATATACAGGTATATAAATAGACATATATAAATATAGATATTGATACAGATAAATATATGATATAGATATGTAAGGACATTGACAGACAGATAGACCCAAAGGTCAACAGAAAACACTGAAACAAACCCAACTAAAATCTGAAGCAAAACAAGGATAACTGTGTAACTGCTATCACGTAATGGTGTAAATGAGGAACTAGGCAAAAAATAAAACAGAAAAGAAAAGAAAGAGTTATAGTTGTAAAAATCCAAAACAAAGAAGTAAAACAATCTTAGCTGATGATGATGTTGGCCTGAGAAAGTGAAAATATAATTAAAAATGACTGCAAACAAAAAAATTCAGAAAGATTTCATAAAATTAATATAAAGAAATCAGTTGCTGCTACACATACAAACAATAACTAGTTAGAAGATACAATTGAAGGAAAGGTCCTGTATAAGTAAATTAAGAAGATGAAATACCTATGTATTTAATAAGACCTATGCCAGACTTATACAAAAACAACCCTAAAACAACACTGAAAAGCAAAAAAAAAAAAAAATTGAACAAAAGGAAAGACACATTATGTTCTCTGAAAGGAAGACTCAACACTGCACAAATTAATTCTCTGTAAGTTAATTCTCTGTAAGTTCATTTGCACATTTGACATTGTGCTATAGACCAGTTGGCTATAAGCTAATATGGAAAAATAAACACAGTGAACCAATATTGGAATAAATAGACCAACGAAAATCATTGTTCCTGCTAGATATTAAAATATATTATAAGGCATCCATAGTAACGATAATGTGGTATTGGTATATAAATAGACCATCAAACGGAATTTAGGATCTATAAAATTTTTAAAAACTTAATAAAGAAAGGAATTTAGTATAACGTAAAGATTGCTCCTAACTTACAAAATCAGCAAGGAGAAAGAGGCTATTTGACATGGCAGAAAAACTAGATGGACATTTGGAAAAAATATAAAGTTGGATCCACGCACCACACTACACACTGGGTTAAACTTTTAACGACCAGAGATTTATATGTGAAATAAGTAAGCCAAGAAACTACTAGAAGAAAACATGGTTGAATCCCCTTATAATATTAATATAGGAAAATCTTTTTAACTAAGACTCAAAACCCAAAAGCCATCAGTGAAGAGTTTGATCAATTTAACTGCCTAAAAATCAGAACCTCCTGATGTAGGAAGTTCATCCAAAACAAAGTCAGGTGGGAGGGAGTGGGAGGGAGCAGAACACAAACTTACCACAAGAATCAAGCCTGGATAGTTTCAATAATAACAAACCAACAGGAAACCCAGTAGGAAAAATATGAACAGACAGTTCACCAAAAAGAAAATGTAAAGGATTCTTAAACACATGAAAAGATGGTCAGCCTCACATACAGTACGTGAAATGTTTGCTAAAGTTATATGGATATATATATATATTTCCAGACATTTAAGGAAAAAAGTTGTGTTCTGATAATTCACTCTGTCATGAGGTTGCAGGGAAACAGGCCCTTTCATACCTTGCTGGGGTAGGTTAGCGTGGGCAACCTCATGTCATCACTATGAACTTGGACCCAGCAACCCAACCATTACATTCTGGGAATTCACCTGCACTCGTGTGAAATGATACCAGGTTATTCCCTGCAGCATCCTTCATAGGAGTACAAGATTGGGAAAAACTCAAATGTCCAGCAATAGGGAATAACACACAATTAACTCCTTATAATGAAGCACAACACAGCTTAAAGTAAAAGAATGGTAAAAGCGTATTCAAATGTGGAAGTATGTCCAAGAGGACAAGACAGGGAGCAGTACTAGAGCCTGTGGTGTGCGGCTCACACCTATGTATGTACGCAAGAAGAATAAGAATGTACACATGTGTATGTTTGCATATGCAAAATAGAACTTTGAAAGGAAGCATAAGAAGCTAGTGGCGGTGGTTCCCCGTGTGTCGGGGGGCGGGTGCGTGGCGGGGTGGGCGGGACAGCTGTGCAGATGCAGGATGACAACAAGAGACTTTCCCTTGTATATATTTTATAACTTTTGATTTTGCATTCAAATTTTTTGATTATCTATTCAATTTCTTTAATCACAAGAAGAATCCCAGAGCAAGCAAAGGCTAAAATATATATATGTATATTCATTTATTCCGAAACTGTTTATTCGACAACTACAGTGTGGCAAGAACTGTGCGAGGCAATGGGGACTAAAGGATGACAATTCTGGTACTTAAGGCGCATACACTCGAGTGAAAGAAGCTGACAAGCAATCATGACCTAGATTTACAACTTGAGTGGTTGAGGAAAGGAAGCTGCACCAATAGAAACAAAAGTCAAAAGGGAAAGCCACTTTAAGAAATAATATAGTTGATAGGAGATGCTCTGCAATTTGACAAAATGTAGGATTTATGCATATTAAAAATTCCACCCGGGAGTAGCTAAAAGATCGGCATTTAGAAAAGATTCCAAACCTGGATTTTGAGTATTCTTTTGAGGTGGGACGTCTAAGAGACAAAGCAAAAAGAAAAGAGAAGAGAAGGAATCCTGGACCATGTCCATATTTATTGGGTTTTAGACATTTTTCTTTTTATCCAAGTTCCATTCAAGATCCTGATTTTTAAAAGTAGTCTTGGTAAAGGAAAGATTGAAATGTTTTTCAAATACAGCTAAAAAGGGCTTAAAACACTGTAACAGTCTGACTTTTTATAATAATAATAATTACAAAGAAAACTCCATAGTTCGGATAAGTACAGTCTACAATATGATAATCCTGAAGTTGTGCATCAGACATCTGGGGAGACATCTGGTGCCAGTTGATGATTTATGATGCAGGAAATTTGCAGGTTCTTTGGATAAGGTATTACTCAGGTTAAAAAAAAAAAAAGACACTTTGATTCAAATCCATTTGCTTTTATTTTTAATCATTCCGAGAAATCATTTCATGCTGAGTATTAATTCTTCCTCGAGCCAGCTGGTAGAACACCGTGCTAATGAGGCCAAAGTCGCTGGTTCGCTCCCTGTATTGCCAACAGGCCCCACATGGGGACAGCTTTTTGGTACGCACCTCTAATCAAGTGCAGTTGTCTCCAAGGGTGGCACTGGGCACAGGGGGACCCCGGTGGGAGAAGGTGAATTTCTGATGAGGAACCGGCCTCTACAAAAATCATACAAGTTTCTAACCTAGTTAACTTATATCTCACAACAGACTGTGGACTCCAGTCACCTACATTTGTCCTTCAGGGTTTTTTTTTTTTTTTTAACATGTAAAACAAGTTTGTTCAAATAAGTATTTCACAAATGATTCACTCCACCAGGAGAAAGGGAAAATCCAAGGTGATGCCTGTAAGTTCAATTGAATCCCTCTGGTGTCTCCTAGGCATTGTTATTGTCGACCAGACCATGCTGTATTGCTCTTGTTTTAAATCTGAACATAACTTGGCCATGCAGGAAAAGAAACCCACAAACAAAACTGCATTTTCAGACCCCATCACAAGTTCTGCCAAGCACAGAGTTTACAAGTGTAACAATGACAGCTATTCCCACTAGTAAGAATAGCTGGCAAAAACAGAACCAGAGTCATTATCTCTCAGATTATGATCTGTTGGAACAATGCCCAAAATATCAACATTGACACTGAGTGACAGCAGTTAGCCTCTGATAACCCCTTTAAAGTTTGTGTTTCATTTTCCCCGAAAGAAATTAGTAGGATCACATATTCACAAACAAACAAAACATCTCAGAATTATCCCAGCAATTGAGGTATAAATCTATTTTCTTTTAGATATTTCAAGCTACCAGTACTCAAGATGAGAATAAATATTAGTCACTCTATTCCCCTGAAAGATTACAATCTAAAGCAGATACACATTGGGGGAGAGAAGTAATAGAATTGATATACCATTCAAGTTATCCCTGAAATACAATCGAGTTGTGATAAGTAGAAACATCCGCAGCTAGAAATAGATAGCCCCAAAGTCCAGATGACTGAGGATGGAGAAACATCCTGTCAACCTTAGGCTCTGTGGGAATGAATTAGGATTATAAATTCAGACAATGAGTTAAATTTAAGGAAAATCCTAAGGGAAATTTAGAAAAGAGAACAATGAGTTGGGTGAAGGAAAGGATGTAGTCCAAACAGAGTAAAGGAGAAGAGAGTCATAAATTCGATTAGGGTAAAAGCTGGAGTATATAATATTGTCATGATTTTGCCTGCAGAAATAAAATGAACAAAGGTTTATTTTTTCTTGTTTTTATGAATATCAAAGAACAAAGAGCAATCAAGCCAGATATTAGGTAGCCACAAAGATTGGTTTAATACCTGGACAACTGGAATGAAAGACTCTAGATTCTACAAGAATTTGATATTAAGAGAAAGAAAATCTGCCTGAAAAATAAATCAGGGAAAAAAATCGATGGCATCCATGGCCATCATGCATTCCTTTATACCCATAGAATTTTATGTTTAACAGAAAAATTTAGTTCGAATACTTCAGATAACTGATGAGGTAGGTGATAACATAGAGGACATCATGACTTACTAGAAAAAGCATGAGTTTTAGAATCAGGCAGAACACAGATTTAGCCAGGAAATCATAATTGCTAAAGTTTGTCAATTATTTCCTATATGCCCAGGGATCTTCTGCAGGCTGTACATAAATTCATTTCTCACCAAATTCCCCCAACCCCCTTATGGTTTTGTGTTATTATTACCCCCATTTTATAGATGAGGGAAATCAGCTACGAGAAGCTGAGTTACTTGGCCAAGGTCATAGAGATAGTAAGTGGCAGAGCTATACCGGAAAATATTTCATGTTCCCTAAGTATCACCAGCTGGGTGACTCCAGGAAAGTCATCTCACTTGGTCACCTCAATTTGCTCTTCTGTACAATATGAGTGAAACCTCATAAAAGGCATTATATGTTAGCATCGAAACTATTAATTTCTGCAGAATAGTGGCTCAATGCTGGTTGACATCATCATGAGAGGTCACCAGAGATTTTCTGTGGGGGAGCCTCGGAAAGAGAAAAGGACCAATATCCTTCCCAAATGTCTAAAATGAGAACGTTCCTTGATTGCTCTTAATTGGTAGGTGAGGGACTCTTGTTAAGTAACCTGTTTACCACAGTTTTGAGATGTACTTGCTTTGAACCTCCAGATGTAAGCCTCATGCTGTGACTTTTTTCTCCCTCCACATTAATAAAAATAAACTAAGAAGTAACACATATCAGAGGTGCCAGTGAGAGGAGGCAGTAAGTCCAGAGATGAGGAAGGGACTTCATGGCTGCATATATAATTATTGACTGACTTTATCCCTGTTTCCATGGACACAGAGGGACTCTACATTTCTCTTAGATGGACTAAACTTTAGACAGGTGTCTTTTTTACTTTGGGCCCCTCATCTCCTTTTCATGGAGCATTTACTGTAGAAAACTCAAAATTATAAATTCTTTCTCTGCCCTTTGAGATGCAAATCTTCTCTCAGCCTCTTGCCCGTTTTACAACCCAGGACTGTCTTTCTCGAGGACCTGGGAGTCATCCCTTTGAAATGTCATCAGGAGAGATGGTGCCTGTATCTCCCAGTCTCTTTAGGAAAGTAGGAGCACCAATTAGCAAACTCAGATGCCTAATCACATCCATCCAACTTCCCTGCTCATGTCCTCCAGTGCTTTTAAACTAGCTCCCCCGTGCTCACCTCCCCCATCTTTTGTGTCAACAGAACTGAATTCAGTCTCTCTCCTGTTGCAATGGTCTTGACCAAAGTCTTCCTTCCCTGTTCAACATCTGATGCATTTTTTTCTTTGACAGTGGTGATTTTAACATTCAGGGAGGAGGACAGACACTAGACGGGAAAAGGGAAGAAAAGTGCATAAGTAGATTTTCTGGTACCAACATTCCTCCTTGTGAGCTCTTTATGTAAAAGCACCAGCTTCTCCATGACATCGTGACTGGGTCATGAAAGCAGGCGCTCCTGGAACGTAAAAATCTTGGTAAGGACTGGAGAGGAGGGGGAGGTGGTAAAAAAAAAAAATGACAGTTTTAAAAAAGAACAATTATAAAATTTATATTCTAAAGGCATAATAATAGACTTTTATGCAAATTAAAATGCATTTAAATGCAAATTCAAGGCATATTTTTATGCAAATTTATATGTGGTCCTCCTATTTCACATATCTGGCTGTGACCTTGTAAAGACCTTAGCAACAATTCCTACATGTTTTAGAGCACAAGGTAAAGGAGAGGTCTATTGTGAGCAATCTCCAAGGGACTGGGTAGTTTGGGGAGGAGGAAAGATAGGGTAACTTCCTAAAGATCTGAAATACTTAGGAGAGGCCAGCGTAGGAAAACTCTCCCAGGACAGCTCCACAGCTCCAGCCTCGATGAGCCAGTATGGATTTCAGAGCTCTTGGTTGTCTTTTTTTTTTTTTTTTTTATGTTATGTTAGTCACCATACAGTAGTACATCATTAGTTTCTGATGCAGTGTTCCATGATTCACTGTTTGCATATAACACCCAGTGCTCCATGCAATACGTGCCCTCCTTAATACGCATCACTGGGCTAACCCATTAAAACCCAGTGTCTACCCAGCAGCATTAATGAGCCATGGGGAGCGGACCTAACCTTTCTCAGGGCTGGGGGATCTTTGAAAGCACCTGCTGCCCCTCGAAGGAATGGCAAGTGCCAATTCACTCCCTTTAGCCATGAGAACTTCAGGTTGGGATTCGGGTAAATTTATGTCAATATACCAGCTGTGAGATCTTGGGTGAATAAAAGATTTAACTTCTCTGAGCCTCAGATCCTCAACCAAAACAGACACAAAAGTCTCTAATGAGGAGAGGTGTTAGGATGCATAGTACTCTACCTGTCACAGAGAAATGGAAGCAGCTGCCGTCATCATTATTAGCTTCATAATTATTATGACTTTTTCCTACATTTTATTCTTTATTCCCAACTACCAATCTTAACAGCCATTTCTCATTTGACTGTAGGATCATGCGAGCACACCTCTGTGTGTGTGTGTGTGTGTGTGTGTGTGTGTGTGTGTGTTCTCCAGGTACCTAATGCATAATTGTACTTGTCTGAGAAGTGACTTTCATGCAGCTTCAGGCCTGGGTAAATTAATGTTTACCACACAACACTTGCTATAATGACGTATACATACAATATTTGCTCAATACTCACTTTTGACTGACTTTCCAAGTCCCATGCCGTATGAGTTTGCTAGTGCTTCTGTAACAAGGTCCCACTGCCTGGGACGCTTAAACTACAGCATTTATTTTCTCACAGTTCTGGAGGTTGGAAGTCCAAGATCAAGGAGTTGGCAAGGTTGGTTTCTCCTGAGGCTTCTCTCCTTGGCTTGTAGATGGCTGTCTCCTCCCTCTTTTGATAAGGACACCAGTTACATTAGACTGGGTTCCACCCTAATGACTTCATTTTAACTTAATTATTTTTGTAAAAGAGCTTGTCTCCAAATATGATCACATACTGAGGTACCGGGTATTCGGACTTCAACACATGAATTTTGTGAGGTATATAATTCAGCCCATAACATGTGCTTTGCCTTCATAAACATCTGTTTTATGTAATAATCTCACCTCACCCATTATATTTTTCCATTATTTATAATTTTTATCTGTATTTGATTATTCAGACTCACTTGAAACTTAATCTGATACAGAAAGACCCTAGTTTAGGTATGTGACTTGGAGTCACCCAACCTCTTAGAACAGGCCTGTGTCTTGTATAAGAATACATGATAGAGAGAATAAGATTGGAAATTTCTGGGAAGTGAAGTCCAAGTATTGTATTTCTTTGTAAACCCCACAGTGCTCATGCAGCACAATAAACTCAGAGTAAAGGCTTGCTGGAAGAATAAGTGAATTAATGAATGAGTGATCAGGAGTCAGGAAGCAACAACTAATAAAACCTGCATCTTCTAAAGGCACACAAAGTAATCCAGTTGCCTTGTTGAAGACTCTTTAGAGCTGCCTAACTGGGAAATCTTCAACTTGACAAATGGCCTGGGGACCCATATTCATCTACAGACTAGCCTGAACTACATCTCCAGTTTTCCGATGTTTCCAGAGCTCTATGAGTGTTCTTCGAGAGGTATAAAGATATGTCACAGAAGTAATCTGCCAAGGTCTTGAGTAGACTCCAGAGAGGAGAAAGACAAGAATACTACACAGCTGAAATGATTGAAAGCAAGAAATTAAATCATGAAAATTGGCAGGTCATTGCATTTCTCCTTTAGGAAGACCAATTTTGTTCACTTTGACCAAATACCAGGTTTAATCCACAAACAGGGAGGTGACCCATTTAATTCCAAAATGACTGTGCCTTCGAGTGATGAAATGAATTAGCCCTTCCAATAAAGGGACTCCACCAACATACTTATCACGGTGCTATATCTATGGAGAACCCTGGATTTGGGTACAATTGTCCTTTCCAAAGAGAAAGCCGTCATCTATTTTTAAAAGAAATCTGCAGCCTCCTTAACTCCACAACTTGCCCTATCCATCATTTTCCAGTCCCTGTCCATTCATTTTCCACTTTTTTCCACTTTAAAATTGAATTTTAAAAAATTCGATGAGCTAGATAGATGATAGCTAAATCAAAATAGAGGTAGATACAGACAGATAAAAACCATCAAAACCCTAATCTCCATCTAAAAAAAAAGATGATTGTTACCGACACACACTTGAGTTCTCTGCTTGTAGTTTCATTTTTGTTTTCAACAAAGACAAAAGAGAAAGAACGGAGGAGGACAGAGGAGACAACTGAACATTTCTAAGTGTTTTATCAGAGCATGAGTTTGGAGGTTGTGTTACAGTCCCTAGTGGAAATTTGTTTTCATCACAAACCACCTCACAGTATGATACAATTTATCATGATTGTCATCCTAGGCTCAAGAGAGAACAGAAATAGAATCCTAGGGGCTCTGTGGGGGAGAACCGGCGTGCCCAAGTGCCTGGTTAAACCTCTGAAAATCATCATTGTCATTGGATGCTAGCTGCTGGCTACTTATTCTCACAAATCAGTAAATGACCCTAATTTCCTAACCTTACCTCTTAAGTTGGCTGGAATGTACATCAATCAATAAATATTCAGGGGGAAAAAAATCATTCAAGTGCATCAACACACTTCCCCGAAGTCAACAACAACATATTGTTTGCACTTCTAATTCTAATATAGACAAGGCATTTTACATGTACCTCTTTTCTTTTTCTCAACTGCATTTTAATGCCCCTGGAGCATTTAAAATTCTGCCAGAAATGTTGACTTGAACCAAGATTTTATCTTTAATTTGAAGAAGGGGAAGGATATAATGTCTTAAAAAGAAGAAGGAAATGCAGTGTTTTCTGCAATTAGCAATGTAAAAGTCAGTGAGGATGCCTTCTGGAAATCTCCAAAGCATAAGGGGTAAGGTAGAATGACAGCAGGCAGCAGATGAAAACAGCACTTTGCAATTTGGGAATCCTTTTTCTGTGACACACTATCCAGTAGGCAACACTTTTGTCTTTCTTTAAACTTAGATATCTTGCTTTTATTTTGTTTGATTTTGATCATTAGCACAACTGCACATACAATTGTCAGTTAAATTAACTTCAGGCTGAATTCAGGCTTCCATTCCCACCTCATTCTACTTAAGTACTTTCAGAAATCCCATCTCTTTTGGAGAAACATTAAAACAAAAAGAATTAGTTAGAAAAGTCCCCAGACTTCAAAACCTCTCCTGCTCCCTCCTCTCCCTTATTATACACCAGGCGGGGGTGCCTGGGTGGCTCTGTCGGTTAAGTGTCTGACTCCTGATTTCAGCTCAGGTCATGATCTTGGGATCTTGAGATTGAGCCCTGAGTAGGCCTCCACACTGAATGTGGAGCCTGCTTAAGATTCTCTTTCTCTCTCTCCCTCTGCTTCTCCCCCATTCACTCCTGTGTTCTCGAAAGAAAGAAAGAAAGAAAGAAAGAAAGAAAGAAAGAAAGAAGTAATGCTGTATTTTGTCAAATGCTTTTTCTCCACCAATTGAGAGGACCATATGGTTCTTGTCTCTTCTCTTATTAATGTGTTCTATCACACAGCATCTTTTCCTGATTAAAACTCTTCAGAGTGTAGGGATAGAGGGAACAGTCCTCAATTTCATAAAAACCATCTATGAAAAGCCGACAGCAAATATCATTCTCAATGGGGAAAAGCTGAGAGCCTTCCCCTTAAGATCAGGAACACGACAAGGATGCCCACTTTCACCACTATTGTTCAACATAGTACTAGAAGTCCTAGCAACAGCAATCAACAACAAAGAGAAATAAGAGGTATTTAAATTGGCAAAGAAGAAGTCAAACTCTCTCTCTTCACAGATGACATGATATTTTATGTGGAAAACCCAAAAAACTCCACCCCCAAATTACTGGAACTCATACAGCAATTCAGTAATGTGGCAGGATACAAAATCAATTGCTTTCCTATACACTAACAATGTAACCATAGAAAGAGAAATTAGGGAATTGATTCCATTTACCATAACACCAAAAACCATAAGATACCTAGGAATAAACCTAACCACAGAGGTTAACAATCCATACTCTAGAAACCACAGAACACTTATGAAAGAAATTGAAGAAGACACAAAAAGATGGAAAAATATTCCATGCTCATGGATCAGAAGAATAAACATTGTTAAAATGTCTATGCTGCCCAGAGCAATCTATACTTTCAATGCCATCCTGATCAAAATACCAATGGCATTTTTCAAAGTGCTGGAACAAGCAATCCTAAAATTTGTATGGAACCAGAAAAGACCCCGAATCACGAAGGAAATGTTGAAAAAGAAGAACAAAGCTGGGGCATCACGTTGCCTGATTTCAAGCTATATTACAAAGCTGTGATCACCAAGACAGCATGGTACTCGCACAAAAACAGACACATAAATCAATGGAACAGAATAGAGAGCCCAGATGTGGACCCTCAACTCTATGGTCAACTAATCTTCGACAAAGCAGGAGAAAATATCCAATGGAAAAAAAGTCTTCAATAAATGGTGCTGGGAAAATTGGACAGCTATATACAGAAGAATGAAACTTGACCATTCTCTTACACCATACACAAAGATAAACTCTGAATGGATGAAAGACCTCAATGTGAGACAGGAATCCATCAAAATCCTAGAGGAGAACATAGGCAGTAACCTTTCAACATTGGCCACAGCAACTTCTTTCAAGACACGTCTCCAAGGGCAAGGGAAACAAAAGCGAAAATGAACTTTTGGGATTTCATCAAGATAAAAAGCTTCTGCACAGCAAAGGAAACAGTCAACAAAACAAAGAGGCAGTCCATGGAATGGGAGAAGATATTTGCAAATGACACTACAGATAGAGGGCTGGTATCCAAGATCTCAAACTCAACACCCAAAAAACAAATAATCAAGTCAAAAAATGGGCAGAAGACATGAACAGACACTTCTCCAAAGAAGACATACAAATGGCTAACAGACACATGAAAAAATGTTCAACATCATTAGCCATCAGGGAAATCCAAATCAAAACCACATTGAGATACCACCTTACACCAGTTAGAATAGCAAAAATTGACAAGGCAAGAAACAACAAATGTTGGAGAGGTTGTGGAGAAAGGGGAACCCTCTTACACTGTTGGTGGGAATCCAAGTTGGTATATCCACTTCGGAAAACAGTGTGGGGGTTCCTCAAAAAGTTAAAAATAGAGCTACCCTATGACCCAGGAATTGCACTACTGGGCATTTACCCCAAAGATACAGATGTATTGAAAAGAAGGGTCACATGCACCCTAATGTTCATAGCAGCAATGTCCACAATAGCCAAACTGTGGAAAGAGCTGAGATGCCCTTCAACAGATGAATGGATAAAGAAGATGTGGTCCATATATACAATGGAATATTACTCAGCCATCAGAAAGGATGAATACCCAACTTTTGCATCAACATGTATGGAACTGGAGGAGATTATGCTAAGTGAAATAAGTCAAGCAGAGAAAGACAATTATCATATGGTTTCACTTATTTGTGGAACATAAGGAATAGCGTGGAGGACATTAGGAGAAGGAAGGGAAAAAATGAAGGGGGGGAATCAGAGGGGGAGACGAACCATGAGAGACTATAGACTCTGGGAAACAAACCGAGGGTATTTTTGGGGGGGCGGTGTTAGCCCAGTGATGGGTATTAAGGAGGGCAGGTATTGCATGGAGCACTGGGTGTTATATGCAAACAATGAATCATGGAACACTACATCAAAAACTAATGATGGGAGGGGGATGGGGGATGGGTTAGCCTGGTGATGGGTATTAAAGAGGGCACTACTGACTGGAGCACTGGGTGTTATATGCAAACAATGAATCATGGAACACTACATCAAAAACTAATGATGTAATGTATGGTAATTAACACAACATAATAAAATAAAATAATAATAAAAGAGAAGTTGCTGTGACCAAGGTCAAAGAAAAAAAAGAAAACTAATGATGTACTGTATGGTGACTAACATAATATAATAAGAAAGAATTAAAAAAATAAAATAAAATATAATCTTCTTAAACCAGAAAGAAAGAAAGAAAGAAAGAAAGAAAGAAAGAAAGAAAGAAAGAAAGAAAGAAAGAAAGAAAGGAAGGAAGGAAGGAAGGAAGGAAGGAAGGAAGAAAGGAAGAAAGAAAGAAAGAAAGAAAGAAAGAAAGAAAGAAAGAAAGAAAGAAAGAAAGAAAGAGAAAGGAAGAAAGAAAGAAAGAGAAAGGAAGAAAGAAAAAGAAAGAAAGAAAGAAATATTATACATCAGGCAGGTGGAGTTAAGTTATCTGGTCTCACCACTTCATTGTGTTTAGAACTCAAGTCAATCTCTCAAACCCAATTTTTCCTATAGATCAGAGTTTTATATTCCATTTCTACTGGAGAGTCCAACTGGCTAAAACATAGGTACATATCCACATCGATAAATAGAAAGACAATAGATAGAAAGACAATCCACATCTTCTTTCTTTCAAAAAAAAAAAGTATCATTATTTACCCTGTTGTTTAGTTCATATGCTGGGTGTTAAACTTTTTTTCCTTCTCTTTTTCAGCTGCAACACTTAACCAATCACCAACTCTTCCAAATTCTCTCTCCATGACATCTTTTGAATCTGTCCTTTTTCCCATCTGCCACCACCTCTCAACTCAGACCACAGTTAAACCCCCACCAAGCTGACTACAGCAGATGCAACACCTGCCTCTCTTGACCACTCACACACATTAGCACCACAACGTAGCTAGTTATATTTCCAAATGCAAATTTCTTCATTTCACTTCTTGAGTAAAAGCCCTATGCTGATGCCACATCATCTGTTAGAAGGGGAGGGAGGGACACTAAAGTATCCCCCAAACTGAGCAGGCACTCTGAGCCCAGAAAATGAAGCAAGCCACTCCATACAGTCCACACAGAGTTTTACACAGGGTAACTTATTGACCCCAGGGGAGTGGGGGTCTGGCGGAGGATGATCCATGGCAGCTGCACCGTTGTTCTCTGAAAAGTCCAGATCTTATTCCACAGATTTTATAGAGGAGACATGCAGAAGGGCATGGTAGTGAGATCAAAGAGTTCACATGTGTCTTAAAGGGCTTGCACGCACCTACTGGACCGCTAACCTTTAACTAGCCCTTGTGGTTCCGCCTGTGGGCCAGGAGGGGAAAGACTCTTATTTCTAACAGATTCATGGGAAGCCAAAACAAACCCCAATCCCGGCCTTGGCAGGCATTTCTAAAGTAAGTATATTAATCTCCAAGAGTCCCGGAACATGGAGCCCCAAGAGACGTCATCAAGCGAACATGAGCAAAATGGAAGGCCAAAGATGGTGTCAGTATTGTCAGCACTCCTACATCATCCAAAGAAGTCTAAATGGCATGGGATGGTAAACAAGCCCTTCACTATCTGTCCCTGGCAAACCTCTCCAGTCTCATTTCCTCAAAAAACACTTTTTTCAATACTTTCATTTCCCAACTTCCTCTATCCTAGCAGCTCCTTAACATCAGACATTCTGTCTTTTTACTCATTATTTATCACTGAATCCCAAGTACATAAAGCAAGACCGTGATCATCAAAGTTGGTGCTCAGTGAGAATGAAGGAAGACATGGAGGAAGGTGTGGTAGGAGTCAGTTTCACAGCTGTGTTCCTGTGGCTTCACTGAGGTCTTGAGGGAACCATTTACCCTGATTGGTAAGATGTAGCTCTTTCACCTTTGGAGTAAATATTTGGTGCAGACAACCACATTTTCTGTCAGAAACTTTATTTGGTTTTTAGGCTTTTTGCTTTGTCTCTGTTAAGGTGTAGTTCAGGCGACTCGGTATTTTCTCAGTTTTTTTTTCCTGTGCTTCTGACAGGCTACTATCTTCCTTTTCTTGTAGAGATATCCGCCATGAAATGCTAACCTAGTGTAGGCTGTTACCATGCTAGGAAACATGCAGGGGTAATTCATCGACTATGGGGACAACAAGGCACAGACCCCCGCATTTCTCCCAGCAGCCAAAACTCAGCTTTGAAATGTCAAGTGTCTCTGCAATGTCACCTTCCAATTTACTGAGGAAAAGGGAGGAGAGGTTCGAGAAATGACAAAATGTATGGATATTTTGTACTCATAAAAAAGTTACTTAAAAAATTCAATTTATTATAATTAAAATTATTACAGGAAAGGAGTAAATTGTCCTGGTTCTTGGAGTGGTCCCTCCTCATTTCTAAGTTCTTGGGAAGGAAAATGAATTAACCACCAGAAACACAAGATTCAGAAGTCACACCACTTGGACTTTGGAAATTATTGGTTTTCATATCTGTAAAACAGAAATCCTACACAACTCAAATTGTACTTACGTTCTTACTGAAGCAGATGTGTTTTTAAAAATGCACAAACATGGGAATTACAACAAACTAAAAAGCTTCTGCACAGAGAAAGAAACAAAGAGAAAGAAAGAAAGAAAGAAAGAAGAAAGAAAGAAAGAAAGAAAGAAAGGAAGCCATCAACAAAATAAAGAGGCAGCCTGCCAAATGGGAGGCGATATTTTGTTGTTTTATCTAGGTAAATAACCATTCCTCCTGTGTGATTTTTTTATGCTCTAGTTACGATTAAACTTGGCTCAGCCGTTAAGCATCTGCCTTCGGCTCAGGTCATGATCCCAGGGTCCTGAGATCGAGCCCCGCATCAGGCTCCCTGCTCGGCCAGAAGCATGCTTCTCCCTCTCCCACCCCCCTGCTTGTGTTCCTTCTCTCGCTGTCTGTCAGATAAATAAATAAAATCTTAAAAAAAAAAAAAAACTTAACAAATTGTAAAGCTGTAGCCTTATTTTTGAATGTCTACTGATACGGATTTGGAGGTAGTTCCACAACAAGGTAAAAAGAAGCTGATGCTTAAAAAACATTTAATGAATAAAGTTGCTTGGGACTTCAAAGACAATAGAAAAAGAGAACTATGATAGTTAATTTTATGCCAACTTGACTGGCCCCGGGTGCCCATATTAAACATTTTTTCTCCATATGTTCCTGAGGCTGTTTCTGGATAAGATTCACATCTGCATCTGTAGACTGAGTAGATTGCCTGCCCCATCCAATCTTTCAAGAGCTTGCATGGAACAAAAGGCAGAGGAAGGAGGAATTGGACCCTTTTCTTGGACTCCCTGTTTGAATTAGACATCTCATCTCATCTTTTCCTGCCCTGGGGCTGGGATGTATTGCCCTCAGACAGACTGAATTATACCACAGGCTTTGCTAGGTCTCCAGCTTGGAGATAGCCGATCATGGGACTTCTCAGTCTCCAAATTTTGTAAGCCAATTCCTTATAATGAATACATATTATTTGTACACACACACACACACACACACAGGCACGCTTTCAGTTCTACTTACGTGGAAAACCCTGACCAGACAAAAATGTGCTACGTTAGGAAAATAAGAAGAAAGAGAGCAAACATGTATTTATCCAGGACCAGGTGTTCTGTGAGCTACTTCTGCAAGGATGCTCTCACTTAGTCCTCACTGTAACATGTTGTTAGCTTCATTTTACAGAAGAGCATCAGTGGGATGTCATCACTTGTTTGATAGCACAGTAAGTTAGTAAATAATGGACTATGGATTAGAATAGAAACCAGTCTGACTCTAGAACCTTTGTCTTTCCACCACCACGGGCTACTTAGCTACATTCTACCACCGAGTGCTACAGAGCTATTTTGTACGTCCAGCTATTGCTGACTTTACACCAACAGGATACTGAATTTTAGCAAATACAATCATTATAAGAAAAAGCAATAGACTATGCTTCTATTCCCAAATACCATCTGAGACAATAAAGTGCTGCTGTATTGTTTCATCAGTTGACTTTCGATAATCACCTGTTTATGAAGATGACATGCATTCTTCTATGAGAAAGATTAAGAAGAATAAGCAGTACGGTCAAAATTTTAGAAAAATAAAAATTTCTGAAGTCGAAGACATTTCTAAAAATCAAAGGAAGAATTAGCTCTACTGAAAGTCAAGATGTCCAATTAACAAAGTGATAAATTTCTTACATGGGGGGTTGACTTCTTAATAGATTTTCTTATATTGTAGAAGAATTTATGGCATCATTATCTTATACAAAAGATCTACCCATTGTGTAGATACTGTAATATAAACCAGTTACCTGAATTCACAATCCAGGCAAAATGTGCTAATGGAATCAGAAAGTAGTTGAAAATGCCATTTATCATCTCCAGTCTGGCCCTCTGAGCATTGCATTTCATAGGTGCTCAACATACTTTTGAAGTGAGCCATGCTACCAAAAAAAAAAAAAAAAGATGACATTTGCTTTGTTATATTAAAAGAATTCAAAAAGCATCTAGCAGCTCCTGAGATGAATTTCTTGGGGAAAAATGGAGTGAGTTTTAATATTAGCTCACAAATATATTTGCACTTTATGATATTTATTACATAGGCTCAACTAATAAAAAAAGTAAAAAAATTTAGAACCAACGGAGGCTTCGTAATTTGACCAAAAGCGTGTCATTATACGTGGTTTATAGAATGGAGCACTTTCAGACCAATACCCTTTAATGTCCACATTTGTTTGATAAATTTGCCAACAAAATCCCTTGGTGAAATCTCCCTAATGCACACTGAATAAATAATAGAGATTCAAGGTACAAGTAAACTAATAAAATCTTCTGCTCATTATTTTAAGAGGATGTCACCAACTGACCAGGAATATTTTACTTCGTCAGCTCTGAAATTATTAACAGGCTCGTGAAATAAATCATAACAAACTGCATGTAGTGAAGGTACGTTTTTTTAAAAATGCATAGAGTGAATTTTATTTTCACCTCCTCAGATGTGCTATAAGCACTCAATGGGAGTAAAGATGGTTTTCTGAGGCGTAGATACATTTCCATACCAATATCTCTGTGCCTGCTGCATTCATGGCAGTACCTTATTCTGAATCTGGCCTTATTTTTACATACCAAAAATCATGTTTGGGATGAAAAATTTGGTAAAACACACCAAAGTTTATTTCGTGTGAATGCATGGCAGATTTTATAAACAAGGATTTTGTTTCATGTGGCGTTTTAAAAACAGGGCCCCAAATTGATTGGAATGCCTTTGGATCTAGAAGTGGGTAAATAGGGCGCCTGGGTGGCTCAGTCAGTTAAGCGTCTGCCTTCAGCTCAGGTCATGATCCTGGGGTCCTGGGATCAAGTCCCTCGTTGAGCTCCCTGCTCAGTGGGGAGTCTGCTTCTCCCTCTCCCTCTGCCCTCCCTCTTGCTCATGCACTCTCTCTTTCTCTTTCTCTCTCTAGCGTGTGCGTGCATGCAAAAATAAATTTTAAAAAATCTTAAAAGAAAAAGAAAAGTGGGTGAATGTTTCCTACTTTTGAACCTGGGTTCTGGGTTGGCTTGAGCGATGGGATACAGCAGAAGTGATGGGGCGCCTGGGTGGCTCAGTCATTAAGCGTCTGCCTTCTGCTCAGGTCATGGTCCCAGGGTCCTGGGATCGAGCCCCGTGTCGGGCTCCCTGCTCGGCGGGAAGCCTGCTTCTCCCTCTCCCACTCCCCCTGCTTGTGTTCTCTCTCTCACTTTCTCTCTCTCTCTCTGTCAAATAAATAAATAAAAATCTCAAAAAAAAAAAAAAAAAGAAGTGATGCTGTGCTGACTTCTCTGCCCAGGTCTTCAGACATTGGCTGCTCTGGAACAGAACAACCACTACATGTGAAGGGAACCCTGGGGTAAGCCCCACATGGAGAGGACCTGACCACGGCACCCCCTCTGTGAGCCACGTGAAGGAGCCATCCTGGGTGCCCATCCCCTTCCCACAGAGCCCCCTGCCCTAGCTGACACCGTGTGGAATTCAGGTGAGCTCTCTCCACCTTACCCTGACAAAGATGCACATTAGCAAGCAAACTGAATTAATGCTATTGTGTTATGGGATATGAGTTTTGGGATAATTCATTACCCAGTAGCAGATACTCAGGACACCCACAAAGACCAACAAGTGTACTGAACACTTATGCTCAAGAGAAGGGCAATACCACCCAGTGGCTAATGCCAAGGGAATTTCTGACTTTGGTCATATCTTCTGCTTTAAGTATTCATGGTCCTGCAGTGGAACCTGGCCTGCAGTACTTGATTTTACACTTCATACGAATATATTAATGTATATGCTTAGTTATAAGAGTTGAGAGAGATAGTAAGTTCCAAAATAAAATTACTCCATCTCCTCTTCTGCTTAAAAAGTAAATGTAAGGTATTTGTGACATAGACTAGGTAATCTGGCCAAGGAAGGGAACCTGAGCTACACCTCAAAAATGGCCACAAGTCACCAACCTATGGATAGATCCACACAATCCCATGGCCCGACAAATTGACCATCACCAGAGTGACTGAGCAGAAAACAGAAGAATAAATTGACTTCCCAAAAGACAGTTCTCAAAACCAGCTTACTTGAGAAATAAGAAAAAATATATATTTCCGTGGTTTCACCCCAGAACATTTAAATTAACACATTTAGGGTATGGCCAGACCTCAGTTCTAACACACAGCTAAACAAACCCGAAAGGTAAGCAATTCTAATAGGAAACAAAGCTAATCAGTGCTGATGTAGTGTCTCTACTCATAAGTTCTCTCTTTTCTTCCCCAACCACACCTTGAAGTCAAGTGTGTATCTACTAATAGGCATACAAAATAGAAAACCCATAAACTCATCTAAGATTAAAGAATTGAAATATAAAGTAACCAGGAGTAGTCCCTTCCTACCTATCAGGTTGGGAAAATTTTTTAAATTTTAAAAATAGGTCATATCTAGCATTGGTGAGGAAATAGGGAAATGAAATTCAAATAATATTGATGGGAACATAAATTGGTGAAACTTTTGTGGAGACATTTAGCACCATCCATCAGATGTAAAGGCCACATTCTCTTTGACCCAACAGTCTTGCTTCTGAAGAGTCAGTCCTCCCTTCAGAAGCACTGGCAGACATGCGCAAGTGTTTACTTTCCCATTGTATCTAAATGTAAAAAGCTGGAAGCAATACAAGTGTATACCAACATAGGAAGAATCAAATAAATTGTGATGCATTACTTCTAGAGAATATTATATAACCATTATTAAGAATGAGATATTTGCAGGGCACCTGGGTGGCTCAGTCAGTTAAGCAGACACCTTGGGCTCAGGTCATGATCCTGCAGTTCCGGGGATAGTGCCCTGCATTGGGCTCCCTCCTCAGTGGGGAATCTGCTTCTCCCTTTCCCTCTGCCCCTCCCCCCCCACACACACGCTGTGCTCTCTCTCTCTCAAATAAGTAAAATCTTAAAAAAAAAAAAAAAGAATGAGCTATTTGCAAGAACATGAATGGACCTCGAGGACATTATGGTAAGTGAAATAAATCAGATAGAGAAAACAAATACTGTATGCTCTCACCTACATGCGTAATCTAAACACAAAAAATTTCATAGATACAGAGGAGAGATTGGTAGTTGCCAGAGGCAGGGGGTGGGGAGGTGGGCAAAATGGGTGAAGGGGGTCAAAAGGTATACAAACCTCCAGTTATAAAATAAACAAGCCATGCGATGTAATGTGCAGCATGGCAACTACAGTTAATGACACCTTATTGCATATTTGGAAGTTGCTTAGAGAGTAGAGCCTAAAATTTCTCATCACAAGGAAAAAAAATTCTCTATGTATGGTGACGGATGTTAAGTAGAATTACTGTGGTGACCATTCTGCAATCTACACAAATGTTGAATCATTATGTTGTACAGCTGAAACTAATATAATATCATATGTCAATTACACCTCAATAAGAAAAGAGATAGATTTACAGATAATGACAAATGCACATCTCCACGACATAGCATTAGAGAAAATCATAAATCACAAATTAATATATACCACACGCGGTACTTACCTAAACATAAGACTAGTTTATGTGTATTTGTGCATGTACACTTACGAACACACACATGTGTGTAACTGTATGGAAAATGGATTTGGAAGGGGTCTTCTCAATGATAAAAAGTGGATACCTCTGGATGTGGGAGAAGAATTGGACCAAGGATAAAGGAAGAGCATTCACATACTACCTGAGTAATTTGTAAAATAATTTTTTTCAGTAAAAAGCAAAAACCTTCACAAGTGGACTGTGCCAGTATCTGTTTCTACTCGTCCTCACTGGGGTTAAGAAATTGTGTATCCGACCTGCTCAATTAGCTCAAGTAGCTCACAGCTAGCAATGCCTCCCCCAGCCACCTGACTTGGGCGTGATTAATGATCAAGGTTCCTCTGCAGTCTCCATGCCCCAGCTGCCTCTTTTATTGCTAGGATTATGCAAGTTTGACACGAGCATGACCCATTTTTCTGCAGTTTTCTAAGGTAACTCAGGTTTTGTTTCATCAATTCCCTAATTTTCACTACTAGCTTGTGAATGTAATTTGGTTGTCACTGTCTACACAGAGAAAGTTGTCAAATAATTTTCCGGAAGATGTTTATAATTTCAAGTGTTTTTGCACCATTGCTTCTGTCTACCCATCATACATATTGTCACAGTGACATTTCCATTGTTATAATTGCTAGTCAATAAAAGAAACAGAGAAACATTACATTATCCGAGATCATTGCACCATGTGTATGTCTATTTCATTTGTACTCAATGTTCCGAAAATGGTGTATTTATAGACTAACTCCACACTGAGATGAGCTTTGAAAAGATTATATTTGTAAATGTTCATCATCTGGGAAGCATTTATTGAGCCCCTTCTATATGCATAAATATGTTCTTATCATTCTGTAAGGGTTATGAGCAAGGGAGTACAATTCCTGACCTCAAGCAAATTTGAATTCACTGAGAGATACAACATTACTGATATCTAAGAGGCAAATTTTTATTGACATTTAATTGTTGTTTATTTAAAAAAATATTCACCAAACTCTCATTATTATGGGTTGGGAACAAGTCTAGGCCCTTGAAATAGATCAGGGAGTAAAACAGAAAAAAAATTTAAAATTTTCTTCCTTCGTATTGTCCTGAGGGAAACAGACAATAAGAACTAAATAATGGAATTACAATACCATTTAGGTTTTATGATATGTTAAATGTTATAAGTGCTTAATAAAATGGGCTGAAAGAGGATGTGCGCCTTGGGAGAACAGACAAGAGGGGGTGTTGTGGAGTGGAGGGGCCTGAGGTGCAGAGTCAGATACAGGGGTGAGGGAAGCCCTCAGTAAGCAGGTGGCATTCAGGAACAACTGAAGGAGCTGAGGGAGTCAGCTGTGTGATTCCCGGCTCAGTGAACAGATGAGACTATGTCCAAGAGCAGTTACATGCCTGGGAGGTTTGATGACTAATGAAAAGGCCAGTGTTCTGAACTGCAAAGAGTAAATGGTGGTCATAGAAAATAAAGCGGGTGTGAAACAGATGAGGTCAGATCACACAGGACCTTGGAAGCTATTGCAAGGACTCATGCACTTACTGAGAAATAAAACAAAACAAAAACTTGATTTGAGCAGAGCAAGGACATTATATAAAGAGATGCCTAATCACTGTGAATGCTGTCTTCATGACAGATGGTAAGAGAATGAGAGTAAAATTATGGCTCCTAGTTACGAGGTTGTTGGAATAATCCAGAAGAAATGTGCTGTTGTTTAGGCCAGGGTGGAAGCAGGAGTGATGAGAAGGGGTTCAGATTCTGGACATACATTGTAGATAAATTTAACAAGAATCCCTGGGGCTTTAATGAAGAATGTGAGAAAAAGGAATCAAGGATATTGGCCAGAACAATTGAAATGATGATGTTGCCATCAACATAGATAAGGAAACCATGAGGAGGAGGTTTAATAGTGCAGATCAGGAGTTCAGTTTTGGATTTACTGGGTTTGTGATGTCCCTAAGAGTGGAGATAGTCTAGGGAGAACATGGTGTCCAAGTCTAGAATTCAGAACTGAGGTCTGGGCTACAGATATACATCTGGGAATCAGCAGGATATGGAATCTATCGCAAGCCAAAAGACTGGACAAAATCATTGAGGGGGTAAGTCTAGCTATAGAAGGGGAGATAACCAAGCACAAGCCCTGGGCACTATGACAGTAAAAGGACAGGGAGACAAGAAGGAACAAATAAGAGATGGAGAGGAAGCAATACATTAAAGAGGTGGAAAATCCAAAGAGTAGGGTCTCCAGAAGCCAGATGAGGAGAGCATGTCGAAGAGGAGGAAATAATGCTGTCAGTTGGCTGAGTGGCACAAAGACAGAAGGTTTACCATGGCATGCATCCTAGTGGAGGCCAATTTGTGTCTTTGACCACAGCCCTTTGGGTGGTGCGGTGAAGGCACATGTGTGTCAGAGAGAATGGGCAGACCATAAAGTCCTATCTCCAGAAGATTTTCTGAAGGGCGTGGACAGGGAAATAAGAAGGAAATTGAAAGGGGAAGGGTTGAGGGACTGGTATTTTTAATATCTATTTCTGTGTTAACAGAATAATCCAGTAAAGAAGGAGAGAATGATGCTAATGGAAGGAAAAGTTCCTAGAGCCCTTGAGTAGCAAAGAGAGGTAGAGTGAGCTTGGAGGAGGAGATGGCAGAGGTTTAAATAGAAAAAAAGAGCAAGAAAGAAAAGTCTAGATCAGTAGAAAGATGGATCCCTGAGCTAGGGAAGGAGAGTGAATAAGATTATCAGGCAGAATTAAATGCTTACTGGGGGCCCATGGCTAGGGATTTAAAATGAGACTAGTCAAGATGATACGTCTTTTACTTTGGCCATATTAAAACACACAGGAGGAAGCACAAGTTAGGAACAGTTAGATTTAACTAAGGTTGTGGATAAGCGAAGAGAACATGAAGAGCCAGAGAGGGGCGAGAAAGCAGAGGATAAGAGCAACAAAATAATTACAACAAAATAGACTCACAAGCATAAAAAGCCTTATACAAACATATGTGACGTGAAAATATTTGCGGGATAGAGTTTTTTAAACTAATATAAAATAGACTCAAATGATCATCGCCCACATACAAAGTGATTCTTTTCACTTTTTTAATCCCACAAGTTACTGTGGCTCAGATCTTATGAAACTTCTCTTTTGCAATTGTTTTCAGAGTCTGCAGCATGACCTTTCCAGTACATGCAAAGTTGACAAATCTTCAACTTTTGAAAACTGATTTTGTTTTGGAAACAGTAAAAGTCTTTTGGAGCCAAATTGAGTGAATTAAGTGAGTGATCAGGCTATGTAATTCTATTTGGGGTCCCAAACGAGGTGTGATTATAAAGTAATGAGACTTATTTCCTTGAATGACTCATAAACTGGCTCTGAAGAAAATTCCAAAGGAAGACTTACACAATTTGGAATTAGGGTCAACTTCATCAGGAAAGGGCTTCTGGAAAGAGTGGGTTTCAAATTGGGCTTACAGCAGGGGACAGAAAGGTAATGGATTAGCAGACATGAGGAATGACCGGAACAGGTAGTATTTATATTTCTGCAGAGATTTTAACTTTAAAATTTTGAAATTATTTACATGTACCACCATTTATCCTTAAAATAAATGTGTAAAGGAGTAGTATAGAATTGCTGCATTGTAAAGAACATAGGACTCTCTATTCACTCACTACCTCTACTGATAAATAAGGAAACCAGTCTCCAAAATTTAAGAAACTTGTCCAAAATCACAGAAATAGTGAGAAAAAACAACAAGTAAAATCAATGCCTCTTGTCCTAAATCAGAGTGCTCTCTCCCAAATTGTCACGGTCCTAAAAATTGGACAGAAGAGGACAGAATTCCTGTTTTTTCATTGCCCACTGTCAATTGTTGCAATTTATGTACAGAGAGAGGAAAATCAAATATTTTCTCCGAAAAAGCTCTAGGTCAGTGGTTCTCAACTAGGATGATTTTGCATCCCATGGGACGTTTGGAGGCAAGACTCCAAGGGCAGATGCTGTTGGCATCTCGTTTGCAGAGGTGAGGAATCAGTACCCCACAATGTACAGGACAAACCTCCAACAAAGACTTATCTGGCCCTAAATGCCAGTCGTGCTGAGATTAAGAAACGCTGCCCTAGATGTAGAGCTAAAAGTAATGGGTAAACTTGGGAACATGAATATATTGTAATGAATAGTTTGTATGTATATAGTCCTTATATAGAACATACTGAAATTAGGAAACATAGGTAGAAACTCATCCCTAAGGCTCGGGGTTATCAAGAGTTATTTGAACATGAATATATTTGGACATTTATCAATATTTATTTTGAGGGCTTATTTTTGTATCATAGAACATGCAAGCTATTATCTACAAACAGCCCAATACATGTAGTTATTTTTCAAAGAATATATCTCAACTTTTGCAATATTTTGGGGTATAATAGCATTCTTATTTAGACTCTAAGACAGTTGGTCCAAGGTGTGAAAAATGTTGCCAGAAGTTGGGGCTGGTGGAATCATCCATAGCCAACTGTGGTAAGAAAGGAGAAAGGCAGACAGGTCAATTAGCAGAAAGACATGGTTCTTTGCTAAAAGTCTAGATGTGTATAAGGAAGACAATCTCATTTGGAAAAGGGGGTCCAATGACACCTGATTGTGTCTAGCATTTGAATAAAATATAAGCATATGAGAATTTGAATAAAATATAAACATAAAGGAAATCCTAAACTTGGGAGATACAAGGCTATATACATTACTGGTAGCTGCCTAAATTGAAATTGGGCATGTTTCTAATCAAATTGTTCTTTTGTGTATGTTAAGAAACCCTTTTGACAGGAACTTACAAATATAATAAAAATGCAAATAACTTCCATAAGAATAACAGTGGATAATAGCATTTAATATTTTGAGATTTTATTTTCTATAAATTAGGTAAAAATAGGTTCTGTCCCTTCCTAGGGACATTGTAGTTAATTTTTAATTTATGAATCCTTATTACTATTGAGGACTTTGGTCCTATATTTTATAAATAGAATATATGTATATACATGAAAACAGCGGCAAGAGAATTTGTTTCCCAAAGCTGTATTTCAGAACTCACCAGATTGTGTGGCTGTTGAAAATCGATTTTCCCTCACCTTGTGGTCTGTACATGCAGTTTTTATTTTCCAAGGGGAAACACCTGCAATCAATTGATGAACTGCTGTTTGTGGATCCAACTGTCACTGGGGCCATGCAGTGGCAAAAGCCTCATTAACATGAGGAAAGTGCCTGCAAATGTATAATTGAGATGCAAACCATGAGCCCATACATTATTGTCTCTGCAGATTCTTTTTTCAAAATTCGAGCCCGACTTTTAGAACTAGTCATCCTGAGCCTTATCCAATAAATACTACCATTTGCTAGTACTTTACTGACTAAAAACCCACTCTTATTTTTCTCCTTTGTCAGCTCACAGAGATTTTCCAGTATCTTCTCCCCAAACTAACGGCCAAAAACTTCCACTGAATCTCACAAAACGTATTGAGTCTTAGAGTCTGCTCAATGTTGGTATTACTTTCAATAATATTCTGCATTGTCACAGCTGGTATGTGTCCTTTATTTTCTCTTATTTAAGAAAAATAAGAGAAAAAGAGAAAAGAATTCATCTTGTGGAATCATGGCAAATTTTATAATTGTCCACAATTGCTGTTTCTCAAAGCTGTTTGGTATAGCTTTGTGTTAAAATATCCCTACTTCTTACAACATCTTCATACTACTGTTGCACGTGAAAGAATGAATATAAGTGAACTAAGACATCATCCTGTATGATCCACTTGTTTTCAGAAGAGGATTTAGGGCCCATTGTTACACAAATTGCTAAAGCTCACCTAGCTAATGAAGGACAATGGTAACTTGAGTCCAGGTCTGTTTTGTGTTCCAGAGGGACAGAACTAAACCCCAGAAACATTTGTTTTGTGAAACAGCCAAACTGAAGAGTTGATAAAATGTCAAGAATTTCCTAATCTGGTCAGTTTGGGAAATGACATTAACAACATCTATACCTACTGCCCACGGATTATTACATACCCAATAACCTTCGAAGGAACTGAAGTTTGCATGATCTTCAAAGGATTTTTTTCAACAAATAAACTTTAATTAAGTATTGTCATATCTCTGGTATTTCACTCAACACTAAGTATACCGTGGTGAATACCACAGGGCCCAATCCTCAAAGAATGTGCATATTAGGGAAGCCTGGGTGGCTCAGTCAGTTAACCGTCTGCCTTCAGCTCAGGTCATGATCCCAGGATCCTGGGATCGAGTCCCACATTGGGCTCCTTGCTCAGCGGGAAGCCTGCTTCTCCCTCTCCCACTCCCCCTGCTTGTGTTTCCTCTCGCTGTGTCTCTCTCTGTCAAATAAATAAATAATCTTTAAAAAAAAAAAGGAATGTGCAGATTAGGGTGGGAAATTTATATGAAGTTATGTATCGTAAGATAATGTCATAGATGTTCAAACAGAAGTATATGATGGGTACAGTGGCCACAGATGGGAAGGGATGTTCAATTTTATTTATAGGGGTCAGTGATGTCTTCCCAGGGAAAAAAAATGATGTCATGTATTTGAAATATGGTTTGGTTTGGTTTTACTAATTTACCAACTGGTGTCAAGGTATATTATGTAGGTCCTTTGAAAGGTTCTCACTAAGAGATAATGTGAATGATATTTAAAAGGGCAATGTGACACTTGTATTGTTTTTTTTTCTTCATCATATAATAAACAAAATAAAAGTAAAATAAATACCAGTGCAAATGCTTTCCCCCTTCCCACTCCAAACTCCTGGTAGTATTTACAGAAAAAGTCTTCCTGGACATCCAGAAGAAACTAATTCTTGTTGTAGTTGTTGAAAATCTGGATCATCGGGATCAATTATGAAAGGAACATGGAGAAGAAGGATGTAATAGGAAGTGCCTCTGGGAAGGGGAGAGATGAGGAAGGATGGTAGGAGTTGGAGGGAATGTGGTGCAGGAGCTGGGAGAGAAATCCCTGGACTTTGCTTTAAAAGGAAAAGGGGCCACTCTGAGATCCAGGAAACCCTGAGGGAACTAAGTCACCTCCTTCATCCTATGAGCCTTCTCATTGCTGCTCTGAGGGACCAGGGAACTCTCATTGTCCATTCTTTCAGTAACTGGTGAAGGTTCGTCTTTGCCAGCTTCTGGAATCTCACTTGTAAAAACTCACTAGGAGTGACAATGGTGCACACCTCAAGATTTTGCTTTAAGACAGTATGATTCACTGGTATAAGCGGTCCCATTTCCCAGCCTGAGCACCATACATCACAAATACCCAGGACCCTAAACCCAGATACTATGAACTGAACTGCGTCCTCCCCAAATTTTTATGTTGAAGCTATAACCCACAATGTGATGGTAGTTGGAGATGGGGCCTTTAGGAGGTAATTAGGGTTATATGAGGTCATGAGAACGAGGCCTCATGATGGGATTCATGGTTTAATAAGAAGAGATAGGGAGACAGATTACTCCCTCTTGTTGTGATGACACAGAAAGAGGGTGGCCATCTGTAAGGCAGGAAGAGACCTCTCACCAGGGAACCTAATCAGCCAGCACCTTAATCTTGTACTTCCCAGCCTATGGAAGCATGAGAAAATAATTTCTGTTGTTTAAGCCACCAGTCTGTGATAATTTGTTATGGCAAACCAAGCAATCTAAGAAGACTAAGTAAGTGGGGCATCTGATAGAGTGATTATTTACCCACATTTATACTTTGACCAAAGTATAAAGGGAAGGTTAGAGGCTGGGTTCAACCGATTTAAGGTGCCCTGAGGTGAGCTGATGGTCTATGACCTGTACTCTTCATAGGCTGGGAAAATGGAAAGAGCTTTGACGCCTCACTGTGCCCCCTTGCCTTCTCTCTCAAGTAAATAGGCTTCTTAAATCTCGGACCTAAGAGGGCATATATTTGATATGTGAAATGTAGAAAATGTCTAGCAGGATTAGGCAGAAACTTCTCTTTGTTTCTATTATCCATGAAAATATTTTTTCAAGAGGTTAGATTCACAGCTACTGAGCATTTCAGGGCATAACACAAGACATGTCCTCTTAAAGTTCTAAAATATGATTTCTGAACTGTTGAAAGAAGACTGTTTAAGACCCAAACACTCTAAGAGGGAGTTTTTAACATGGAAACATCTGTTACCTGGTGGCCTTTCCTTTTGTGGATTCCTTTCCCAAGGGTTAATGGGCTGTGGTATGTTCCTATAGTGACCCAAAGGATATGAAAGAATCTTGCATAAAAGGAAAAAAGTGAGTAGCCCCCGAAACTAAAGGAAGTTTGAAATAACAATGACTGTGCTTGTTTTCTGTGGACTCAGTTAAAACACTGATGGTAAGGCGGGAAGATCTGAGTGATGCATCTGCTGAGTGAGGACAGGTTCTCAGAAATAGGGTTGGGTTTGGATCCAGAACCATATGGGTGCAGAGGAACTTGGGCAGGTTCTTTCTTCACAATCTCTAAATTTTAATTTAATTTGCTATAAATTGGAAATATTAATATCTCAGGATAGTTTTGAGGAAAAAAACATAAAATGTAAGTATATAGATACACTTATGTTTGTTTATATGTATATATACTTTATGTGCAGGTATAATACATCCCTATATTTATGTCTCTATTCATATATGTGTATATGTCTATGTGTATAAATGTATATCCATGCAAAGATAAGATAGATAGATAGATAAATGATAAATGATAAATGATAGATGGTAGAGAATAGATAATGGATAAAGCTAGCCCAATACTCGGTAAGTGCCACTTTCTTGCCTGCCACTATTATGTTTGTTGCTGTGTCCAGAGATGGCCAAGCCCTTCAGGGTACTAGCTCCCACCACTAACAGATGCAGGGTCTGGAACAAGAAACCAGTTCTGTGTTGTTGCTTTCACCCCAGGACAGCATGCACCCCCATCAGACTGTGATTGCTTGTTAAGCCGCCCCCATCTACTGGTGGTTCTGGATGGGTGAGGATGGTATTGATTTTCTTTCTCCCACCTCTCCTGAAGTGATGAGCACTGAGTAGGCACTAGGTAAGGCTTCCTTGCTAACGGTAATAATTGAACAGCTGAGTGAATGAATGAGTCCACCAATCCATAGGAATAAGTTCCTGAGACTCAGTTTGTAATCATGGTGACGAAGTACTCAAAAACAATTCAACGTGCAAAATGGCATGGGGCCTGGGGGAGTCTATTGCCTCTAAGCCCCCCAGAGTCAGGAATGCGGGGCAGCACTTGGCAGGAGTCCGAACAGCCATAGGGCCACAGGGGTAACAAAAGTAACAAAGAAGCAAGTGCTGGGGTGAGGGAGGTGCCCAAAGGACAGAGCCAAGTGCATTCTAAGTAGACTTTTTAATTGTTTCTCAATGTTGCCTGTACTTTTTACTTTTCATACACAGAGCAGGAAAGCCCAGGACATTTATGGGTTCTGATTCCTGGATCTTCCCCACAGCCCTGGAGGAGGTGATTTGCTAAAGATCTTGCAATGTTCAAATGGCATTCATTTCATTTGCAAAGTATCTAACAAAGCAAGTAATTCCACTGGTAACAGTCAGCCTCTTGCCCCATCCCCACCTCCAGAGTATGGTTTTCATTCTTCTGCTACAACAAAATCATAAATGGCCATATTCAAAGCTCAGGCTTACACCATTAGATGTGCTAGCCATTTCGGTGTCCCCACAGGCTTGTAGGCACCTCAACTGTGCACTGTGGCCTCACAACGGTTGACTTTGGCCACATCCCCTGTTGTATTTCTACACGACAGCTCTGCGAGAAATACTAATTGATCTTGAGATGGCTGCAGTACAGACACGAAAAAGCTTGTAGTTGCTCTGCCACCAGGGATTCCTAGGGGGAGGAAAGAGGTAAGGTGATTAACAGCAGTGGCAAGGCAGATTTTATCTCAAATGAGATGCTTATGTAAGACAATCTGGCTCTTGCAACTTCCCTTTTCTGCTTGTGTTTTATTAGAGGTCAGAAGGAAAGTGCATTTGTAGGTGAGGTTTCCCCCTGGTACTCTGACTTATTTTATAGCTCTGCTCTCTAAGCTAAGCACCCAGAGGCTCAGAGGCGGGGAAGAGCACTAGACTAGGGGTCAGAAGGTCTGCATTGGGTCCTCAGCTTTGCGAGCCTGGGCAAATCACTTGACATCTCAGAGCCTCTGTGTCTTCGTCTGAAAAATGAGATAATTCTGTGTGTCGCCTTCTCCTGCCTAAACCCATCGTTTTTCTTTGAACACTAACCTCCGTTAGTAAAAAATTCAGCCTGTCCTTAAACAAATACATATTTATATGTTTGCATGTCTTGTACATACATTAATGCTTTAATATATCATGTATTTTTAAACATGAACAAAAATAGAAATTTCAGAAGCTGACACAAAAGTAAAAGAATATTTCCTTCCCACTCCCATCCTGAATGTTCCCCTGTGCACAAGCCCGCCACTTTGGAGACAGTGGTCTGGATGTAATAGATTATTTATATTTCTCTACATGTGGCTTCTTTTTTTTCCAGAGTCTCAATACTCAAAGGGCTGTCCCAGGACCAGCAGCATCAGCATCACTTAAGACATGAGAAATGCAAAATTTTAGGGGAAACTGGGTGGCTCAGTTGGTTAAGTGTCGGATCTTGATCTCAGCTCAGGTCTTGATCTCAGGGTCATGAGTTCGAGTTCCATGTTGGGTGTGGAGCCTATTAAAAAAAAAAAAAGAAACTCAGACCCCACCCCCCACCTGCTGAATCAGAATCTGAGTTTTGATAAGATCTCCAGGTATGCACTGACCTAGAGACTTTTCCTTGAGTAAGCTCCCTTCATTTGAGTGTCTAAAGGATGTTTGCTTACCTTTCAAGACTCCAGGGGTACACAGGTGTTAATCAGTCCTTCCCTGACCCCTTCATGCCCACCCTGAGTTAGATGCATTGACATTTCTGATCCCATGTACCTTAATGTGCTTTGGTATAGTGACAGCTCTTAAATGCTCACTAGACTCTGAGCTCTTGACATCAGGAACATTATCTTGAACATATCTGTTAGTCTTCTTGGCACTTCACAGGAGTCTGTTATCAGAATCAAATGAGATCGTCTCTGGAAAGATGACCACTTATTCATGCATTCCAGAAATATTCCTGGAGCGGACTCCCAGATGCTAGGAAAATTCCCAGTCGTGCAGTAGAAAGAAAGCAGAGACACAGCCCTCCCTTCAGGACTTCCGGGTATTAAATGTAAAAAAGTCATGACTTTTATCCTCTGCCCTTGGTTGTTCCTGTATCAGTGCTTTGGCCCCAGGCATTTTGGAGAGTAATAAGCTTCTATGGGAGCTCAGGTGTTCTCTCTTGGGACTGCTGTTGGGCTGGAATATCCTGGTATCTTGTCCAGGAAACCAGTCTTTTGGTTTTCCTGGGACCCCAGCTTGGCTCCCCAAGCCCAAGACCTTCTCTTTCTCCTCTATGGGCCGAACTACTTTCAGCTGCAAAACAAATGGAAAGTTATTTACACTTTCAGTGGAGAATTCAATAAATAAACCCAGAAGAATGGCTTAATAAGAATTTAAAACAATGTAGTAAAAGAGAAGAGCGGTGGGCAAAATTGTTCTTCTTTTCATTTAATAGATCCCCTTTGTACTGATCTCTATACTGTGGTTCAACGAAATTGTCTCCAATTTTAAAAAAAAAGCTTAAAATGAATTTGCTACTACTACTATAGTGTGGAATTTCAGAGCACCTGGTATCATGGCCTAAATAAAAACTAGAAGCCCAGAAACTATGCTCTAAACCACAGACTACACCATATTTGGTGGACCATCTGTCGTGGTAGAATTAATCTCTAAATAAACACATCTAGTTAATTCCAACAGTTCAGAGCAATTGCTATACCTTGCCAGCTGCCCAGGTCCAGCTGAAAAGGAGATAGCTACTCCTCCATTACAAATATAGGAACTGAAGCATGGGGGGAAAAGAGCCCTTTTGTGAACTCTCATTCCCACATGATGCAATGTGAACTTTCCTGTACTCACCAGCTTTCATAATCTCACCTTTAGTAGCTTCTATCCTAGCTGGATCTGTCACATTCAGTACACAACATCTTAGATAAATTTCATCTAAGGCTTTGCCTGCCTTCTATAATTTTAATGCAATATTTCTAGAATACTTATTCATAGATTAACTTTTAGCCTATTACAGCTATAGTTTCTTTCCTCTGCTACTTAAGTTTCTTAACCTAATTTGGAGCATAGAAGTGCTGATGCACAGCTCTATGTGAATGGCATTTCCTGGAATTGTTCAGTGCACAACTTGTACTACATTATGTAGCAGCCCTGTTCTTACTCTTTTTCTCAATTTTGTTCTTAAGCATACTATTGGTTATTGGTTTATATGTTTTTCTGTGTAATTTTAATTTGTAGACTGTTTTGATAGGTAAAGTATTAATCTCAGAAGAAAGACTGGTTTTCTAATGGAAATGCTTAACCATAATAGCATGAATGGTGTCACTATAATTGCCATTTAAAGAGGGAAGCAGAGAATGAGGTGGAGTGTTGGGCTCATTAATTTTCCTGCCTCTAACCACCAAGATTCAGATCCAGCTCAGGAGAGAGAGGCTAAAAGCCATATCAATCTATACAATCAATGTTTAGTGTAGTGAAATGGAAGGTCACAAGGCAAAGGAAGGAACAGGCTGCTGGGCCACCATGTTGACCTTGAAGCAACAAAATAGAAATGTTAATTACCGTTTGGATTATCATTCTGTAATGATGTCTTTATTATGGTAATCATTAAATTTTAAACAGAGCTAAACACATTAAATCAGATCTTAAGTCCTACTGCTTTAATTTGTAAAGATACCTACTCCAAATATGTCTTTGAGACTAAAATGTATATAGTAATTTAGTTGAGCATAAAAAAGTCCAGAATATAATATATAGAAGTTACGTCTCAGTGCTTCTGTAAAAACACTTTTTTAAAAGACCATGCCACAGTATATTTTTAATAAATATAATTTACAACACTTTTACATGAAAATAAAAAGAAATATATATGGACTGTATGGGGAATTACATACATTTTAAATAGGGAAAATCTATTTATTATTTTCACCAACTGGCACAGTTCTTAGGAAATGGAAACTACAATAAATGATTGAATGAAACATTTCAATAATTTTTATCAGACAAATAAAGCTATAAGCACATGCCAATATTTTTAACAATACTGGATGACAGATTTGGGGCCCAGTGAAATATTACCCCTGGAATTTTATTTTAATTTATAGACAAATGAAATAAACAACAGAATTATATTCTTTGGTTACTGTGTGCATATCCTTGCATATTGTACATTTTTCTTATATACATTTATCAAAATGTATATACATTTTTTATAATAAAAAGATTATGATTTGAATATGTATTCTGCAAATTCCTACTTCTATAATCTCGAGCAAATTTTTAATCTGTTTCTTTAGTTGTAAAATGTGAATAATGAAATCTACCTTCTGAGAGAGGTTTGAGTGTATGTAAAACTCTAAGCCTAGCAAATCTCATTACTCTCTGGATGTGGCCTTGACCTACCTAGCCTGGAAGGTGGAGGTGTGGGCAATGTAGGCAATCTCTTTTTACACCAATTTCCTACAGATGTTCAACCTGCGCTTCCCTCTTGCTCTTTCTGGATTTGTTTTCTCTGGCGCTGGAAGACATACGTAGTTCAATTTTTCCTTAAAATCCCAAACTTGATTTTCAGCTAGGAGAGTAAATAGGACAGTATCCACAGCTTGCTTTAATTCAACAATTTATTTGCCTAGTTAATTTAACAAAAAAGAAAAATATAGTGTAGAACTTTCTATATGGATGTTTGGGCCAAAAAGCCAGTTTAGCAAGAGCCATCTTGCTTATGATTGGCAGGTCATGAACCTCACTGGGAGGGAAACTCAGTAATAGACCAGATTCAGCTATGACCAGGTTTTCCATATTATTGTGTGAACTTCTAACACTATGCCAATTTTTTAAAAAGATTTTATTTATTTATTTGAGAGAGAGAGAGCATGAGTGGGAGGGGCAGAGAGAGAGGGACAAGCTGACTCCCTACTGAGCGGGGAGCCTGAAGCAAGGCTCGATCCCAGGACCCTGAGATCGTGACCTGAGCTGAAGTCAGATGCTTAATAGACTGAACCACCCAGGCACCCCTAATACTATGCCAATTTTTAAGAATTTTTGTGTACTATATCGACATCCTTTTTAAAATGTTTAATTGTGGTAAAATACATAGCACATGAAATTTACCATCTTAACCATTTTTAAGTATATAGTTCAGTAGTGTTAAGCATGTTGAAATTGTTGTAACCAATCTCTGGAACTCTTCATCTTGAAACACTGAAACTCTATACTCATTAAACAACAATATTGACATCCATTTAATTCTACCTTAATATATAATGACATAAAACAAGGCCTTAAATAAGGTGATAGAGTAGTAAAACACTCAAAGCAAATATACCACAACCCACATTACCACTGGATGCTTACACCCATGTATATTATTTTATTTAATACCCAGAATTAACTGGTATTAATATTCAATATCATTTAATTGATACTCAGATATTATTGCCTTGCTTTTTACTGATGAAGAAACATTACCAAAGAAGGAAACCATATTTCATGAGCCACAAAGTTGGTAAATGAAAATCAGGATTTTCTCCCAGCTCTGGATAATGTCCTAGTCACTGTCTTTGCATTCCTCTGCTTTTCTCATAGTTTACATCCTATTAGCTCTTGCCTGGATTACTGAATGAACATTCTAGTCCCCTGGTTGCTAGTGTACTTCAATTCCTCTCCTTTTTGTGTCCAAAGAGGCCCACACCAGATGCAAATCTGACAAAGTGATTTTCTGCCTACAATCCTACAATGAGCTCCTATAACATTAATGGCAAAAGTAAAAATGTTTCTTGTTTCTTTTGAGCTTTAATGAGATATAATTGACATATAATAAGCGCACATCTAAGAGGTATACAGATTGGTGAGCATGGACATTATGTGTACACCTGTAGAATTATCAACATAACCAAGATACTACACATGCCCATCAGCCCTGAGTTTCTACCCTCATCTTCAGGCAGCCCTTAATAAAGTAACACTACAAAAAAACACATTAGCTTGTAGTTTCTATAATTTTGTATAAACAAAAATTATAAAGGATGTATTTTTTCTGGCTTCTTTCGTGAAGCATAATAATTTTGAGATTTCTTCATATGGTTGGGTCTATCAGTAGTTGTTCCTTTTGGTTCTTGAGTAAGAACCCACTGAATAGATAATCTGTGTATCCATTCCTCAGTAGATATGCATTTTGTTTTCACTTTAGGGCTCTGTGAACAAAATGCTGTGAGCAATTATGTACAAGTCTTTGACTGAACATATGCTCTATTTCTCTTGAGTAAATACCTAGGGGTAGAATGGCTAGCACATATAGAGTGGATAGACATTTTTAAGACAGGATCAAAATGTTTTCCAAAATACCTGTATGAGCAGAGTATGAGCATTCCAGTTGCTCCACATCTTCAACAGCACTTGGTATGATCAGTCCTTTCTTATTTTTTTATTCTTAACCATCCTAGGCAGGTATGTAAGTAATATCTTATTGTGGATTTAACTGGCATTTCTTTAATAACTAAAAATATTAGGCATTATTTCATGGCCTTATTTACAATCTATATATCTTCATTAGCAAGATGTTGGCTCAAAACTTTTGCCCATTTAAAAAATTTGGTTATTTGTCTCTATAGTTCAGTTGTAAGACTTTTTGGTATCAACCCTTCATCAAATATATGTTTTACAAATATTTTCTCCCCATCTGTCTTTTTTTTTAATTTTTGTAACAGTGTTGTTTGAACAGTAAAAGATTTTACTCTTGTTAAAGTTTAATTATTAAATTTTCTTTCTTATATTTTTGTGTTTCCTGTGTTCTAAGAAATTTTTCCCAAACCAAAAGTCATTAAGACTTTCCTCCTGTGTTTTATAGTTTTATAGTTTTAGCTCTTAAATTTAGGTATGATCCATGTCAGCTGAAGTTTTGAATTTATTGTGAGGTCAGATTAATTGTTTATTTTTTGCATGTGGCTATCAAATCATTCCACCATCATTACTGAAAAGATTATGATTTTTTATTGAATTACCTTGGCACCTTTGTCAAAAATCCATTGACCATGTATTTGTGGGTCTACCAGGACTCTATTCTGGACTCTATAACTGCACTGATTTATTTGCTAAAATATACTCCAACACAATAGCATCTTAATTACTATAGCTATGTGTAAACCTTCACATCAGAGAGTACATAACCTCTAACTTTAGTTTTCTTATTCAAATATATTTTGGCTATTCTAGGTCCTTTGTATTTCCATCTGAATTTCAGAGTCAGATTGTTAATTTCTACAAAAGTCTACTACAATTTTGGCTGGGATTGCATTGAATCTATAGATCACTGAAGGGAGTGTAGACTTCTTATAATGTTGTGTCTTGTGATCCATAAACAAAATTCTGTAGGATACTCTATCTAGACAATCACATCATCTGTGAATAATGGCAGTTTGAATTTTTTCTTTATACTCTCAATGCATTTTATTCCTTTTCCTTGCCTTACTGCACTGGTTATAACCACCAGTATACTATCAATAGAGATAATGAGCGTGTATACCCTTGCTTTATTCCCAAACTGAGGAAGAGAATTCAAATCTTTCACCATCAATATGATGGCATCTGTACATTTTTCAGAGATGTCTTTTATCACTCTCTTTCTGATGTCCTGAGAGCTTTTACTTGGAATGAATTTTGAATTATTTCAAATATTTTCCTTTTTTTCTTTTTTTGTATGTATCAGGATGACCACATTGGCCTCTCTGAACTCCCAGACCCATCTTCTCAACTTGGGAAAACTTAGGACTCCATCTGAATTTCCTCTGCTGTGCTGTGGCCTGGACCCTCCCAGAAGGAAGCAAAACAATTGTAGGGCTCACCTGCTTGTTTCCTCTCTCTGGGTTCTCTGCCATGTGCCACATTGTGCATTGTCTAAAAATTGCTCTTTCATGTATTTTTTCCTATTGTTTAGCTGTTCCATGTGGGAAGATAAATCCAGACCCTCTTAATTCATCAGTGTCAGATATTGATGTCATCCTGTCTATTTACAGAAGCCTTATCTCTTACCAGTCTCCAGCTTGCTACTCTTTCTTCAGACCAACAGACTACCCATGGAACTCCAAATGTTCAATGTCCCTTCTCTGTGTCTTTTCATACTCTGCTTCCTCTGCCGAATGTGCCTTTCTCTTCACCTCTATAAACCCCTTATCCTAGAAGATAAAGTGCAGCTGCTATGCCCTCCCAGAAACCTTACTTGTCCTTCCATAAAAATGAGAGTCCCTCCTGCATGCACTACACTGCCTTGTGATTATCACTATCATATCAGTACTAACCTGCTTACCCAACAGATTGTGGCTATTTGAGATCAAGACCTCTGCCATAGTCTGCTTGCTCTCCCAATGCCTAGTTCATAATAGGAATCAATGAGATGAATAATAACTAACCCATTTCTCTGTCTACCTTGGCATAGATGTGTCTATATTTCACTGGAATTTTCTTAATACTATAGCTCAATATTTTAATCATGAATTGAGAAATATTTTAATGAGAAGTTGAGAAACCCGAGTCTCTTTTGCTCTACAAAATGAATTAATCTGAAGTGTAATACATATTTTTCTTATTCTTAAGCTTATTTTATATAAAATAACTATTAAGAATACTTAATATAAAATTTCCCTAGAGTTTATTTGTGCTTATAGGTGATACAACTGTATTGTGATAGAACAGGAAATTAATAGTAATGGAGGGAACAAGACAGAAAAACAAAGAAGAAGAAAACCAACATCTTTGAATTTGTCTTTGACATTTAAATTTATAAGTATTTATATGGTAGTCCTCCACAAAATTGTTTCACCTCATTTTACTTAGGTGCCAATGTGCCTCTTGACACTGAAATATTCTTTGGTGTATTCCATATTATTCCATGGCAATAAAAACAATTTATATATCAAGCTATATTGCCCCAGAACAACACATGCAAATGGCTACTCAAGCTCAAGTATCCTTCTTAATAATCTGTCTCATAGACCTTTTATGGTTCACTCATTTTTGTTGTTGTTGGTTGTGCTTGTATCTTTCCAAAAGATACACATAAGGTTTTGTCCCATTGAGAACTAAAGTTGACCATTCTTGGTAGCCCATTTGATTTGGAAGTAGAAAAGCTGACAAACTTACCTTGGCCCTCATTTTATTTTTAGACATCAACTGGCAATAATCCAACTGCTGATTACAACATATCCTTTTACTATCATCCTAACAGATCCACTGAAGTAAGAAGAAATACTACCCCTGGATTTTCCTGAAGAGTCCTGATTTCTAATATGGTCTCCACTGGCCCATTTGTACACCCATACTTGTCAAGTTAGTTATCTTGTTCTTTGCGAGGAAGATGGATGTGGTTGTAGTCGATGTTAATCTTTTCTAAAGTCATATTTTTATTTCACTGTTCAGATTTTTAAATCTATTGGAATATCATCTTTTTTCCCTCTTCTGTTTTGTATCCTCCTTATTTGTTTCAGAGTGAGCAGAAAGGAAGGAAATATAGCAAAAAATCATGTTCAAAGCCATCCACTTAAACCACCTTATTTTAAAGAGGACAACATGACACAGAAAGACTAAATTAACCAAAGTCTCACAAGTACTTTACCCAAATGATCTCATCAAATCCTTGCAACAGCCTCATGACATATGTGGAAGCTACACTGGGAGAAATAAAATAATTCAGCCAGAGTTAAGAAACTAAGACCATGCAAGCCCAGGTTGGTTGGATTCCACAGTCTTTATGCTATACAATCATCTTTCCATGGTACCCTCTAAAATAACTAGAAATTTGAATGTGGGGGAGAGATGGGGAGAAAGAGGGGGGTGGAAGAGAGAGAGAGAGAGAACTAATCTTTATCATGGTGTTTACCCTCTAGTTAATTTCTGGAATAATCTTTTGAGTGTCCCTCCCTCAAGCTGAGCCAACCCTCCCAAGGGCAAAGACTAGTTTATGCAAGCTCATATTTTTGGTGAGTCTCACAAGGCCTGGCACATAGTAATATTGAATATATGGTCATGTAATTAATAAAATAAATGTAAAAATGTACTTAAATTTATTATCAGAATTGCTATATATTTTTGACTTAGAATCAAAAAGTAGGTCCTTAAAACAAGGCAACATCCTTCTATATTTATAAAAGCTGAAGAAGTAATTTTTTTATGATCCTATTCCCACATTCCAACTTCAGAGTACAGTAACCCAAGATAAATTAGCACTTACAAAAATTTCATAACATGTGACCCCTGCACTGGCAAGCAGGACCTTCTCAAAGCAAAACTCCATTCTTAGTGTAGAGCCATAGAAGACTTTCTCTTTGCACCCATTCCTGCTGCAGACAAATGCTGAGGCCAACAGCCTTCCCTGTCATGCTTCAAACAGCAATCTCATCTAGGACATCTCCCTGCTTTACATGGTCATCTGCTTACTTTCAAATTACCCACCCCCCCACACACAATTTATTGTAACTAAGACATAGTTTAAGTTGCAAACATAATTATACCCCTATAGCTTGGTGTGCTAGTTCCAGAATCCGAGCCAAACTTTTTATTTCTTTGTGAACTGTGACTGGTTTAGGAATATGTACACACCTGTGGAGAGACAGTGACCCATTCATCCACTTCACATTACGTTTGGCAGTAGATGGAGTTGTAAATGCGGCGACAGAGGCCAGCACTTGAGGGAGGGATGCACAGTATTGCTATAAGGCGGTTATGTTCACTCTATAGCAATACCAATTACTCAAGTCATTGTATATCCAGGACTGCATCACTGAATTGCTGAATGTGCATATAGCAATTCAGAGAGGACTTAGAAATTTTAAATGTTTCTTCTTTTTCTATAAAATTGACTCACATACGATTCTTAAGTGGTTTTCATACCCAGTTTAAAACCGAAAGCCTGTTCAGGGTCAAGTTCAGTTTGGTATTTCATGGTCCTGAAAAAGAAAATGAAATTTTAAAAAAGAATAGGATTCCAGTCTCCATTAGTGGCATGCAAAGTGCCAGCAAGCACGGGTTTTACATAAAATCTAAAAGATAAATTTAACTGATGTGTTTTCCAGTTAAACATTAGCTTTAACGTGGATTGTGAGACTCTAACGTTTCACAAGGGCAGGTTTGTAATTGAGACGCACAGTATTTAAAACAGGTGGAGACCATGCATAGCTTCCCTTGGAAGTTTAATGCCATAGCACATAATTAAATAGAATTTATTGAGCAAATAAGGAAATGCTACTCCAAATTAAGTCTTACAATTATGACTGTATAAGGCATTTATGTAGTGCTTTGTGTTTTCATAATAATTGCTATCCCAGTGATACCGTTTCACAAATATCTTTTCCTCTACTATTAACAGTCTCATTTCATTGAAATATATCCAAGATCAGACAGCAAATCTGGATATCAAACACACAAGTGGACAATGCCAAAATCTTGTGCTCATCATTTACACAAGAGATACTTTAAAACTGGATTTCAGTCCAGACAAAAGCTTTGTGTGTAGAGTAGAAACTGCTTCCCTAAAAGACCTGTATCCATGATACTGAACACAATGGTCTCTGGTTTTTTACTTCCATCAGCAGAGAAGCCCTGGTCATAAGGACCATATGATGGGAAACTTCAGGTTAAGGAATCAGTACATTGTAGGAAGAGCAACTGAAAACATGCCAGGAGCACGGGCCCCGCCCCTCAGAGTCTCTGCGTTTCCATAACACCACAATTCAAAATACTTAACTCATTTGTCACAGTTGTTATTGTCTGTCATGATGGTGCCATAATACAGTCCACATTCAAGGAACTCACAGCCGAAGAGATCACAAAGTCAAAATAAACATTTACTCAACAGGAATGTGTTCTGGGATCCTTCCCCTGCACGTACCGGGTCCTTGGTAAACTGTCCAACAGAAGGGTGAATCAAAGATTGTAAAATTGTACTGGGGAGTGAAAAACCGGGGTTAGCTTTCTGGAGGTGAGGCTGGTCAAATGAATGATGGACTGTAGCTTAGTAAAGAAAAGAAAATGCAGGAACTGGTTGAGAACACTCTTCAAGACTCCTGTCAACATTTTCTTCCCCATGCAATGTTCTAGGTCACAGAGAAGGGCTCCATAACTCAGCTGCCTGCAGCAATCTGTAAACTGCCCACTTAGAGACATTTTGCCGAGGAATTACTCAGTATGTCTATGAATAATGGGATTTTTATTCTTTCAAAAAAAAAAAAAAAACCTTTAAAACCAATATAAAATGAAAAAGTAAATTTTACTAGTAAGAAAAACATGGGTACACTTTGTTCATTAGCCAAATACCCAGCACTTCCCTCCTCCCACCTCCACAAAGCTGTCAAGATCATGGCTCTCAAGAGCACAAGTGAATTAACTGATGCAGGGTGAGCAAAAGAAAACACATAAATCCGTGACCTTCTATGCCTGTGCTCTCCAGTGTTTGCTGGGACCACGGCCACTGCTGTCCTTACCACAGCTGCCAACATCAGTGGGGCTGGGGGGAAGGACCATGTAACCCTACTACCGAGGCTCCCTCCCCGGCCAGACTTTACCTGTTCGGGCTGATGGCAAGGCTTCCGAGAGACAGAAGACCTCATTCCCGCTGTCCCTTACTTTCACCCCTGTATTGTTCTCTGCCACCCCCCATAACTCCCCTGCCCTCTGGACATTTGAAAAATCCTCAAGTAGGGCACAATAGTACAGAAGTGAAATACCTGGGACCAGTATAGAGCAGTAGTAACAGGAGGGAGATGGAGTGGTCGATTTTCAAGACTATAAGAATAAAAAGACCAGTCCTTGCAACTGCTTAAATGGGTAAGCATAATATATACCTCATGCTCAGGTAACTCAAAATGCTACTTTTCTGAATCATAAAATACAATTCCTATTCTACTGAATGCTTTCTCATTACACATTATATTCTTTAAGTTAATCTAGTGGCTAGACTCTATATTAACTCTCAGTCCTACAGAGACTTGGAAGCCTAGAAACCATTAGGGAAGTGGGGTCCTCCAGCACTGAATACATGGATTAATGCTTCAGCAAACTAATTAAGGTAGAAGAGTTTTGAGCCAAATGTTGCCTTGGAGGTTTTTAAAGAAAAAGTCAGAAAGACTCATCACAATCTTTGCTTATAAACTTATAATCAAAAGCAATTTCAGAGTAGAAAATAGAGATCCAGTTAATATCCCTGAAGTAAATTTATCACTGCTGATAACCATCATCATTACTCAGAAGAAAGAGACTTTGAGGGTCCAGGCTACTCCAGGGCTCTCTACTTGATAGCCCAGAAAGACAGAGCACGGAAGCTTTGAGCCATCAAATGGCAGACTAGTAGGCTGTAAGAGTGATACAAAGTCCAAAGTTATGACAATGAAAGCAAAGACAAGACCTTGACAAAAAGACAAAACTTGAAATGACACCAGACTTTTCATTATTGGAAATCTCAACCAGTTCAGCTTTCTGCCACATAAAAAAATTCTACACACCAAACACATCTCGAGGGGATCCAAGGATCTGCAAAAGAAAACCCTATCTCGTAGAGGAAATCACCATGTCAAGAGTGAATAATGGTGACACTAACAACACTTAGAACCACTGCTGTTTGAGAAAAGTTGCAGAAGTTGGTTCTATAAAAGCAAGTGCAAAATATCATTTAGATCAAATTGACTTATGATAATCATGCTCATGCCTCTGCTGTTGTGTTTCCATTAACAGTCCTTGAAGAAGATAGCTGCATTGCTGTTATATGTGTGCCATTTTTAAAAACGTCATCCTCTTTGTAACTGGTATGATGTTTTTCAGGCTAGTGTTAAATTGGACTTTGGAACAACAACCCCTTCCCCTCTGTTGAGGTCTCTTGCTAATTCACCTACACACATTCCAACTGTCCCTTTCCCTTGAGCTGGTCTGTCTCCATTGCCTAATGGTGACCAATGTCAAGCCTTCTGTATCTTTGATACTGTTTCATTATCATGGAGACACACCACAACTGATGACTTCAATCAAATTTATGATTAGCATACTTCTCTAGTAGAGCATCATGTGTAGGCAAACATCATGAAGGAGTTTGCAGGGGGTAGTGTGTAGTGTTTCATCTCACTGAATGGACTAAGCCAGCCTATCTAAACGGTGTCCCATAAGAACCTGTGAACCTTGTTCCTCCGTGGGTGGTGGCCTCCTGTTCTCTTACTAGACTCCAGTGCAGCGTGATTCCTGACACCATCTACCCCATGTCTGTCAACTAAACTACAGCAGATGTGGTCTTAATCTCTTCCATGTGGGAGGAAATATCATTTATAAGTGTACTGGGGACTTCTGCATCTCATGCAACAGCAGCTGGAAACTTTAATTTTCTCTATACAAAATACACACGATATGGGTGTGAAATTACAGAAGGTTGTATTAAGTCTCCAGTTCTGGCACCCCATTAAACATTTTGCAATGTATTCTCCATTTAAAAAAAGCAGACCACATGCATGAACTTGACTGTGTGTGCACATGGTCCTAAAATATTCTGATGAGCATTCATCTGCAATTCCTCCTAATTTGAGTCACTTCAGTCAGGGGCTACATTACACAAGAGAAAAATGAATGGTGAGGTCAGGATGAAAGGTTTTAGAGTATAATAAATATTCCTAATACCAAATGTCTTAACAAGAATGATGCAGCTTGTTTGCAGTCTTGAATTTCAAAAATGACTTCTTGTTCTGAAAAAAAAAAAAAAAAGGTCCTAATGTCCCTTTAAAAATGCATGGTCTCCACTAGCAGAGGCCAGCTCAACACATTTTTATCAAAATAGACCAGGGCCAAGTACACTGTCAAATTAATGCTTGACATTTTTCTTAATGGGTTTTTTTCCTTAATGGAGCTCAGACTTTGAAAAAAGCACAATGGCATTAAAACAAATGTACATATTATGTTTGAAGATCATGCTCTCTGTGCTTGCCCATGATTCTTCCCAGCACTCTGCTCAGGAAGTGCCTGTTTTCAGTAAAGGTGAGACAAGAGATGGAATCTCTTGATGCCCTGGTTGATCCTTCCCCTGCCTCCTAAATTATGATCAGTTTGCCACCCAGAGGTCCCTAAACACAAGTCAATCACTCAACTGAACAATGGGGATTTGATGCAATTTTAGAAGAAAAACTGATAAGACCTTCTCCTATATGGCCTCTTCCCCAGGGATCTTTAATGGTAATTTTATCTATATGCAATTTTTCCTTGAAGTGTTGTCTTTAAAACTCAGTCCTCCTGAAAGATGAGATCCACTATGTAAAGCTCTGGTACTGTCACACGGCTGCTTTAATATGATCTGGGCTGAAATTGAATTCCTAGGACAACAAGAAGGAAAGCTGAACATATGGCTCCTGAAAACATCAATATATTTTCTGAATGCTCTAACTAGACTGATTACATGTTTTCTGTATTTTTCTTAATTTTTTAAATCACAAAAAGCAATGCCTGCTCATCTTTGAAAAGTCAGAAATCTCAACAAACTTACAAGACACAGAATCAATACTGTTAGCATTTTTGTACACCTATTTCCATTATGATAATATACTACACATATTACTTTATAGCTTGACAATTTTCAGACAATACAACTTGAAATTTTTCTCTTAGGAATATTCCTACTCAATGTGATTTTAATGACTCATGAATAGTACAACTTCAGGACACAGCAATTTATTTAACAATTCTTTTATTGTACCTTTTAGGTGTTAGTATTTCCATACTTTTATTTAAAATGTTAAAATAATGGGGAAAAAGTGAAAGCTTTTCCCCTAAGGTCAGGAACAAGGCAGGGAAGTCCATTATCACCACTGCTATTAACATAGTACTAGAAGTCCTAGCCTCAGCAATCAGACAACAAAAAGAAATAAAAGGCATCCAAATTGGCAAAGAAGAAATCAAACTCTCACTCTTTGCAGATGACATGATACTCTATGTGGAAAACCCAAAAGATTCCACCCCAAAATTGCTAGAACTCATACAGGAATTCAGCAAAGTGGCAGGATATAAAATCAATGCACAGAAATCAGTTGCATTTCTATACACAAACAATGAGATAGAAGAAAGAGCAATTAAGGAGTCGATTCCATTTACAATTGCACCCAAAACCATAAGATACCTAGGAATAAACCTCACCAAAGAGGCAAAGGATCTGTACTCAGAAAACAATAGAACACTTAGGAAAGAGTGTTCCTCAGGAAAGAGGAAGACACAAAGAAATGGAAAAACATTCCATGCTCACGGATTGGAAGAACACTTTTTGTGAAAATGTCTATGCTACCTAGAGCAATCTACACATTCAAAGCAATTTCTACCAAAATACTACCAACTTTTTTCACAGAACTGGAACAAATAATCCTAAAATTTGTATAGAACCAGAAAAGACCCCAAATAGCCAAAGGAACGTTGAAAAAGAAAACCAAAACTAGTGGCATCAGAATTCCGGACTTCAAGCTCTATCACAAAGCTGTAATCATCAAGACAGTATGGTACTGGCACAAAAAGGAGACACATAGATCAGTGGAACAGAATAGAGAACCCAGAAATGGACCTTCAACTCTATGGTCAACTAATCTTCAACAAAGCAGGAAAGAATAGCCAATGGAAAAAAGACAGTCTCTTCAACACATGGTATTGGAAAAATTGGACAACCACATGCAGAAGAATGAAACTGGACCATTTCCTTACACCATACACAAAAATAGACTCAAAATGGATGACAGACCTCAATGTGAGACAGGAAACCATAAAAATCCTAGAGGAGAACACAGGCAGCAACCTCTTTGACCTTGGCTGCAGCAACGTCTTGCTAGACACGTTTCCAAAGGCAAGGGAAACAAAGGTAAAAATGAACTATTGGGACTTCATCAAGATAAAAAGCTTAAACGTGGCAAAGGAAACATCAACAAAACCAAAAGACTACCAACAGAATGGGAGAAGATATTTGCAAAAGACATATCAGGTAAAGGGTTAGTATCCAAAATCTATAAAGAACTTATCAAACTCAACACCCAAAAAACATATAATCCAATAAAGAAATGGGTAGAAGACATGAATAAACATTTCTCCAAAGAAGACATCCAAACGGCCATCAGACACATGAAAAAATGCTCAACATCACTCGACATCAGGAAAATACAAATCAAAACCACAATAAGATACCACCTCACACCAGTAAGAATGGCTAAAAATAACAAGTCAGGAAACGACAGATGTTGGTGAGGATGCAGAGAAAGGGGAACCTTCTTAAACTGTAGGTGGGAATGAAAGCTGGTACAGCCACTCTGGAAAACAGTATGGAGGTTCCTCAAAAAGTTGAAAATAGAGCTACCCTACGACCTAGCAATTGCACTCCTGGGTGTTTACCCCAAAGAAGCAAATGTAGTGATCTGGAGGGGCACCTGCACCCCAATGTTTATAACAGCAATGTCCACAATAGCCAAACTATGGGAAGAGCCTAGATGTCCATCGACAGATGAATGGATAAAGAAGATGTGGGGTATATATATACAATGGAATATTACCCAGCTATCAAAAAAATGAAATCTTGCCATTTGCAACGACATGGATGGAACTAGAGGGTATTACGCTAAGTGAAATAAGTTAGTCAGAGAAAGACAATTATCATGTGATCTCACTGATATGTGGCATTTGAGAAACAAAACAAAGGATCATAGGGGAAGAGAGGAAAAAATAAAACAAGATGAAACCAAAGAGGGAGACAAACCATAAGAGACTCTTAATCATAGGAAACAAACTGAGGGTTGCTGGAAGGGAGGGAGGTGGGGGAATGGGGTAACTGGGTGATGGACATTAAGGAGGGCATGTGATGTGGTGAGCATTGGGTATTGTATAAGACTGATGAATCAAAGACCTGTACCTCTGAAACCAGTAACAAATTATATGTTAATTAATCGATTTAAAATTTTTAAAAATGTTAAAAAATAATAAAAAAATAAAATAAAATGTTTAAATAGGGGTGCCTGGGGAGCTCAGTCAGTTAAGCCTCTGCCTTCAGCTCAGGTCATGATCCTGGGGTCCTGGGATCGAGCCCCGCATGAGGCTCCCTGCTCAGTGGGGAGCCTGCTTCTCCCTCTGCCCTCTCCCCGCTGCTTGGGCTCTCTCTCTCTCATCAAATAAATGAATAAAATCTAAAAAAAAAAAAAAAAAGTTAAAATAAATTCATATACTGATGAATCTTTTTTAAAAATCTCTGGGCATTTTTTTAGGATAAAAGTCTTTAGGATAAAACCAGAAGTGAACTTGCTGGTTTACAGAAAATAGACATCACTGTTCTGTTGATTTTTGGATTCCATTGCCTTCCAGAAAGACTGTACAATTTATTCACAATTGCAGTTTATTAGAATTCCGCTTTCCATCATCCTCACCAGCTATGGGTATCGTAATTATTTTAAATCATTGGCAGTAAGATAGTCCACCATAAACAGGAGGATCCTGACCAGGACACCTCAGAAAGAAAGAAGAAAGTTCAGTTCTTGCCAACACACCAATTCAGTGCACGTATTGGGCAGACAGCCAGCCACACCATCATTCAGAGATCTCAGGCTCTATCCATCTTTCCTTCTTACAATGCCCATCCAGGAGGGCCTTCGAAGCCTTGGCTGGATCTTCTGCATGTATCCGGCACTCATAAGAAAAGAGAGAATCATACATGGGATACTTTTATGATCAAGGCAAGGAAATGATTGACCACACTTGTTCACATATTCCAGTAGGCAGAACTCATTCTCAGAAATACACTCAGTTTTAAAGAGGCTTCAGACACAGTCTAGTTGTGTGCCTGGGAAGAAAGGTAACAGATATGGCCAATATCTAGCCATCTTGGCCAAAAATATTAATATTTGTTTTTATTTATTGTAAGTGAAAAGTTTCTACCTTTTAAAAAGAGAATGCAGTCCGTTCACTGTGTCTTATAATAATTACAGATATACATGTGATCGTATGCCTGTCATTCTGTTTTTGTTTCATGCAACCTTGTTGCGTGCTTTTCACCCTTCACTTCTGCTGATTGGGTGAGACTGTTAACCATTCCATTTTTCCTCTCATCAAACTGAAACTACTACTGTTCTTTTCTATTCCAGTAATGGTTGCTGTATTATATGCAGGACTCAATAAGATTGACCATGAACAAGATAATGTTTTTCCCCACAATGTCTTCCTGAATTATTTACTTCTCCACCTCTCTTTGATATCATATCTCATATGATAAGAGCTTTTGAAACCCTTTTGCTTCCTCTTTCTCCTATTCTCTTTTGTTTCCCCTTTCAGGAGGTCTCTGAAATGCCATTATCTCTTCCTTATCACTACTTCCTCCTACTCCTAGATTTTGATTAAAAATTCCAGAAATCAACAGCATTTCTATGAAAGAATGAACTTTCTGTTTCAAGAATTATTATGTTAAAAATATCAGTCTCTCCTTAGTTTTTATATTTCAACTATGTCATCGATTGATAGATGAATAAAGAGCCATCTTGAAGTCTCTGGTCATTTTGTTATATATTAGTGTCTTTTTTTTTTTTTTTTTTAGTATTTTCCCCAAATTAAATACAAGGGTGGAAATTCTTGGTTAGAAATAGAGTTTTTCCTTTGCAGGCCTTTGCTCACAATGTATAGATTCTATACCACTTCTTGTAGGTTCTACTCTTACAGATGAAGAATCTAATGCCAATCTGATACACTATTTTTCTCCTTTGTGCCTTTGTGGGAACTTGTCCCTTCGTGTAACACAAGGTTTCTCAACGTTAGCATGATTGACCTATTGGGTTGGATAATTCTTTCTTGTAGAAGCTGTCCTGTGAATTGCGGGATGTTTAGCAGCATCCGTACCATCCACCCATTAGATGTTAATACCACATCCATTACCCCTGAGTTTTGACAACCAAAAATGTTTCCAGAAATTGCCAAATGTCCCCTGGGGAATGAAATTGCCACACTTTGAGGACCACTGTTTTAAAAGTTTGTAATATTTGTTTTTATCTGAGAGTTTGAGAAATTTTACCAAGATGAACCTAATTATGAGGGTTTTTTAAAATAAATTTGTTTATACATGCTTGAATTTAGGTAAATCCTTTTAAAATTATATGCATCCTTATGCAGAAGGTAGATTTTGAGGCTCAGGTTGAACCCCTTGAAGGAAGATATTCTGTTCTGTTATCTCTCACAGTATCCCAAATCAGACATGGAAACTCCAGCCTCCAAATTCAATCTATGTTGGCCTTTGTGAGATCATAAGACTCAGAAAATTCACATGAGATCAAAGCTGACCTTTTTTTTGGCTGAGCACAGACCCCTGCCAAGCTGACAGCAGATTCTTCCTCCATCCCCTAAGATTTCACCAAACTGGCAGTCCCTGGGCACAGCAGCCATTTGTCCCAAGAAAAGCAAATCATTCTATAGTTAGTAGTAGTGTATAAGGAAGTTTATATTCAGTCTACCATGTTCCCAGAGTCACCTCAGAATTTACTTTAGAAGACTTGCTCTTGAAAATATCAAAGAGTTTGGGAAAACTTGGGAAAGACCTGGGGAAGAGACTATTCCTTGTATGAAACTTTCTTCAATTTAAATGACAATATAATAAGATTAAGCACAAAACAAAAATGAGAATTCATTTGTAAGTGATGCAAATTATTTTAGAATTCCACAGAAATCAATAGTGATTTTTAAGCCAGAATGAAAACAGTAAAGATTTTTAATATTAGAAATAAGATCTCTCTCGGGTTCGAGTTCAAGATGAAGATTAGGAAGACTCTGAACTCACCTCCACAGAACTCAGCAAATTACACCTAGTAATAGAACAATTCTTCCTGAAGAAGAACTGAAGGCTGACTGCACAGCTACTGAACAACCAAAGATAGAGAGAATGGCAAGATAGATGGAGAGACAGTAACAAAGGCAACCCCCACCCCCACGGCTGCAAACTCCAATGGGGAGGGATAGTGCTGAGGGACCAGGAACAGATCCCCCTGTCCTCGGGCACAGAGAAAAAACTACAATTTAAAAGACCAACTAAGAGCACATAAAAGAGACAATATTAAACTCTGCCAAGTGGTGGAGGAGCTTCAAGAAAGATCTCTATGTCAGAGGGACTACAAAGAACTATGGTTTACGTTCCTACCCCATATTAAAAGCTTTGATTGGAACAGGGTTCTGCACACCATGACAGGTGGGACTGGTCGTCTCAGGGAGCTCTCCACTTCAGTGAGCGCAGGGTCCACAAGCCCATGCCAGCTGCCCTGTGGTGCTGAGGCATAGAAAATAAGCTGCAATTTCATGCGAGTTTCTTTATCATCCTAATTTTTTAATTTAATTTTTTTAATTTTTAAATTTTTTTTATTTTTAAAGTTTGTCTTGTTTTTATTTTTCTTTTTGGTTTTGTTCTTCTCTTGTTTTCTCTTTTTTTCCTTTTTCTCTTTTTTATTATTATTTTTTCTTTTTTTTAGATTTATTTATTTATTATTTGATTGATTGATTGATTATTTATTTATTTATTTGACAGAGAGAGACACAGTGAGAGAGGGAACACAAGCAGGGGGAGTGGGAGAGGGAGAAGCAGTCTTCCCGCTGAACCGGGTAGCCTGATGCTGGTGTCGATCCCAGGACTCTGGGATCATGACCTGAGCCAAAGGCAGACGCTTAATGACTGAGCCACCCAGGCGCCCCTATTATTTTTTCTTTATTCTTTCTGTAAAAAGTCACAGTGTTAAAGACTAACTAGCATATACAACTACAGTTCCAGCCAGCCAGCAGAAGTTACCAAGTGCACACAGTCTGCATAGAGGATACATACACAAGACTACTCTTTCAACTTTAGGAGAAGTAGCCATTTCTCTGAATGAACAACACATAGAAACAAACACAGAAAGTGAACAAAATGGAGAGACAAAGGAATATGCTCCACAAGAAAGAACAGGAAAAAAAAAAAAAAACTCAGAAAAAGAACTAAGTGAAACAGACATAAGCAATATGCCTGATAAAGAATTTAAAGTAATGACCATAAAGATGGACTGGAGAAAAGGATGAAAGAACTCGGTAGGACCTTTAATGAAGAGATAGAAAATATTAAAAAACCAATCAGAGCTGAAGAATACGATAATTGAAATTAAAAAAACACACACACACTAGAGGGACTCCACAGTAGATCAGAGGATGCAGAAGAATGTATCAGTGATTTGATCATTAAATAAATAAATAAATAAATAAATAAATAAATAAAATTACTTCCTTGAAAAAAATTTCTCTCTAGTATTGAAAATGCCTCCAACGGTATATATAAACATAAAAAGAGTCCACTGCCTGTATGCCATAAAAAAATAGATATGTGAGTGTGCCATGACAAAGTAGAATAAGATCTTAAATAGAACCCAAAGGAACCATCAAAGTAAAAAGATCTGTTCCTAAGGAATGATTTTCAGAGGTGGTAAGTCAAATATATTCAAATAGGTGCTAAACGAAAGCAGTATGGTTTCATAATATACAATACTAGCCTAAATACAAAGGACAGAATTTCTCATTTATCAGTGACAGAGGCAAATAGAAAGTCTGACCTTAATCTTATCAGATGTGCCCTTAGCAGAGTGAGCAAGGAACAACCACAAATATCAAAAGCAAGAAACAACACGGAGAAAAGCTTGGTGCATTTGTTTGACTGATAATCAGATCAACTTCACAAGATTTTTTTTAGTGACTTCATTACAAAGGGATTTCATAAGTAACACTCTTTGGCATGCCCTTATCCTTTTAGCACTAATTGTTGTGAGTTTTCAAATGAGCAGAAAATATCTGCATCAAAACTCAGACTATTTTTTTTTTCTGAACTCTTGCAATCATTACTGCCTTCCAACAACACAGGAATAAGCTATAGGTGGGCAGAAATGCACAATGGCAGAAAGGAACAACAAAGGTGCAACTACCATGGGCATGTGTCACAGCTGGAAGGGAATGTGATAGTGGACATTGACATAGAGAAAATGCCATCCTTCATCTCCCCCAGAAATGCAATCTGACCATGGGACTGTTAGAGAGTCCCCACACAAAGAAAGCCAAGGTCAGACTTCAAACAAAGCAGGTGGAATTTCCTGGAAAGTCATTCAGTCTAGTCTGCCCCATGAACAGGTGGGCCTCCCCACTAGCATTTCAGAATCAAAAGTGGTGGGTCTCAAATGGGAGACAGATGAATCCACCAGGTAGGGGCCTTATGAAAAGGCAGCCCTACGGCTTCTAGAGATTCTGCTTGATTAGGTCTAGGGAAGAGCCCTAGAATCTGCATTTTGAAATTTATTCGGGGGCACCTGGGTGGCTTAGTCACTGAAGCAACCGACTCTTGTTTCAGCTCAGATCATGATCTCAAGGTTGTGAGATCGAGTCCTGTATCAGGCTCTCCGCTCAACCTGGAGTCAGCTTGGGACTCTCTCTCTCCCCCTTCCCCTCCCCCACCTCTCTCTCCAAAATAAATAAATAAATCTTTTTTTTTTTTTTTTTTAAAAAAATTTTCCAGGAGTTCCTAGATCTCTTTGGAAAGCACTACTAAAATTGCAGAGAGACTCAGAAAACCTGGAACTGCCTTTACCAAGCAATGGTCAAATGGACCCCTTTCCTGTTGTATTTCCTTTGGTCTGCCGCAAATAAAGCAAGTAAGTACCAAGACTAAACAATTCTCGTTGAAATAAATCTTGGAGTATCACTGATTCTCTCCCCTGCTCCAGAGGACTAGGAGAGATACAAGAGATCAAAACTTTGACTGCAAGAGCCACCCACACATTCTTTTCTTATGGGGAAAAAAGGTGTGAGGACAGACATATTTGTAACCTTGAGTTGCTTCTTCAGCAGTCCTGGAGAGATTCAGAAGCTGGGGGAAGGCAGATCACCAAAGAAGAATCTAGAAACCCAGCCATGATCTTTCCCTCTCTCCTCCAGAGAATTACATACTCCTTAATTCCTTGTAGCCACTTCAACAAACACTGTAAGCCAAACTGCCCATGATGCTCTCACGAATGTTATCTTCTGAATTACAATGTGGGTGGTGAGTTTGTACAATATTTGTGTAGTCTGAGCATGTTATTGAAACGTAGTTCAAAACATTATTCTGCAGGTGGTTCTCAGATTTGGAGATGATGCAAATGAAGTATTTGGCACAGCAATCAATAGATTTGATGAATGGTTGTTGCTTTTGTTGTTGTGATTATTATTAGTATTAGTATTAGTATTAATGATGCACCATATGAAGGATGATAGTAGGGCACCAAATGACTCATCGTGACCCAACACCAATCGTGAGAGAGCATTAGGTCAGGCTAAACCTTCCCAACATCAATACCTGTGCTCTGGCTACGACCTCACATAGACCATCATTGCTGAAATATCTTCAAAATAACTAGACATTAGTTGCGACAGAGCCTAGCATTACTCCTGTGAATTTTAAGTGGAGTATAAGGAGAGTGTCTTAGTTTTGGTTACTGTACCAAAACACCTTAGACTTAAACAACATTTATTTCTCACAGTTCTGGAGGTTGGGAAGTCCAAGGTCAAAGCACACAAGGCAAATTCAGTGTCTGGCGAGGGTCCACTTCCTGGTTTTCTCGCTGCATCCTCCTGTGGCCTAGAGATAACCAGTTAGCTCTCTGGCCTCTTCTTTAAGGGCACTAATCTCATTCATGAGGGTTCCACTCTCATGACTTAACTACCTCCCAAAGGCTTCACCTCCAAATACCATTACATTGAGATTAGGGTTTCAACTTATGAGTATGGGAGGAAGGCGTAATACAAACATTCAGTTCACTGCAGAGAGTAAACAATCAAGATCATTTGGCTACTTGGGGTATTTTGCAGGGGACAGTGGGTGTGGGAACACTGATGGCTGCCTTCATGGTTGGACATAAAGAGCAAGCATAAATCTGGTTGGCACATACCAAACAACACCACTTATTTTGTGGTTTCTTATTTACCTCTGATGCCTAAATTTGGCCTTTTTTTCTCTTAGAGTTCCTGATTGTGTAGAGAAATCCTCTGTACGGCAGCCCAAGTTTCTGGGTACACAAAGATATGGTAATATCACAGAAAACTCAGGCTTTGGTCAGAAAGAAGCAAATGATAAGAGGGTCAGTTATCTACCCTGTTTCCAACACACGTCAGCCTCATAAAAATGCTCTGCTATGGTAGGGCTCCAGAGTGTCCAATCCCCATTCGACAACGAAATAAGCTTACCAGCTGGGCTGACCTTCCTCCAAACATGCACGATACAGACATCACTGGTGGCATTCAAGGAGAAAAAGAGGCATTTTCTTCAAAAGCAGATGGTTCTCTTTTAAGAATCTGCCCAGATAAGGGCATCTGGGCTTTCCCTGCTACTTTTATCTCCTGAGGCTTAACTTAGTACAAATGAATTAGAACCATCAATTAAAAGGATGTGGGGTGGGGGAACAGGGAAAATCTATTAAACATTCATAGACACAAAATTGTAGAATTTATGAAGATGAAAAACTTAAAAAAAGTATTCAGCACTTTTATGCAACCCTCATGCATCCTTCAATTATGCAAATGAATTTAATAAAATCGGAATTCATTTAAAATGTACATACCTCCACCACCCCATCTCTCCAGGCACGCATCTACTCATTTCTCTGTTAATCAGTGACGGTAACTTTTTAACCTCCCGGGGTTTGGGAAACAGAAGCCCTAAACCAGAACAAAAGATGTCTTCCACTGAGCTATACCAGGAAACCAAAATGAATTGCCCTTCCATGTGAAAGTTCGAAGTGAAAGAAGTAAGTGAAGATACTTTCCCTCAGTCAGAGACAGTCTGTTCATGAAGACATTTGTTCAAACTGCCCTACCATCTAGTTTCAAAGCTTTGCAAAAGGAAACCATCTAATATATTAGGACATATTTAGTTTGCAATGCCTTTTATAAGACAGGAAAAGAGAAAAAAAAACAAAAGGAATAAAAGAAAGAAGGAAAGGGGGAAAAGAGAAATAATATGTGTGTTCTTACTAATTTATACTAAGTCATAGCAAAGTGACGTTAAATTAGTGTTTTTGTAACAGGTAATTCATAAAGCAATAGATTTTAATTACTTTCATTTATTATAAATACTGTGACTTCAGGATTCAAATACATACTGCAATTTTCCATGTTTTAAAAAAATATATATTTAGTCATTAGCATGGGTTTACAACAGTATAATCCATTTCTGTGAAACTGTTTTCACAAAGAACTGAAACATGACTCCTGCTTTTGTTTATATTATCAATTTCTTGGCTATAAATGTCTTCATTTCATACACAGTGCAGAGGTAAATAGTATCCTGCTCTGCTTAATTATCACCAAACCCCAATTAGGAGAGTTCAAGTCAATCGCCTAGTGTTGTACAATATATTCACAGTATTGTCAATACAGACCATGAGTTATGTATGTTCTAGGTATGATTTACAATAGTGGTCAAAACTTTCATTACAGTGCTCCATAAAATATTAGCTTATAGTCACTGGAATGCAGTGTTCGTCATTATCCTTCTAGGACTGTAGATCAGTTATGTGAGCACAGCATCATACAGGAGAAAATAAAATGCAGTTAAGTAAAAATGGCATGGTTAATGGCCTATGGGAGCTCATATTTAAAATGGAAATATAAGCTTACCCCTGAGAAAGGACAAGAGGAAATGGGCTTAAATTTATAGAAAGAGGGGACAAAACACTTTTCCTCCTGTTCTGAACCTCCCCACCCTACCCATAAGGTTGCTAACTGCCAGGTGACCCAGACAATAGAGTGAAAAAGTTGAAGAAACTATCTAGCTGACCATGATCTTATCCTTATGTGAAAAAAACTAAAATAAAATAGAGATTGCACATGTGCCTCATCCTTCCTCTTTCATTTAGATACATTTTTTTTTTATATTGTCGGGGCTGCACTAAGAGGAGTTTAAATGAAAAGTCCACTATCCACTACTTTCAAACCAAGTTAGGAAATTAATTGTTAATAACAGTTGGAAGACTCTGCTGGAGGTCATAACAATAGATCCCTAGATATTGTGAAAATTAAGACAGTTGTTTATTTGTTCTGGAATAGTACTCCTACAGTTTGGCAATCACCTCGTTATTGGCTTCCGGGTCCCAGTTTCGTCCTTCATCTCTTCAAATGAAATCATCAAACTAAACCAAACCAAATTGCTTCCAACATAATTTGCTTGAAAGACTCTCAAGGTGTCAGGAAGCCAGACAAAATAATCAGAATAGAAAAGAATATTTATTTTAAAAACCAAGGTGGTAATGTAGGAACATCACAAGTTAGAGGGAGTCTCAGCTCCACCAATGTTAACACTATCTGTGGGAACCTAAGGAAGTTTCTTAATTATTTTGTAAAAGTTTCTCCTCATCCACAAAATGGAGCATTGTTTTTGAGGATTAGGAATAGGGGGTGCAAACTACTTAAGGGCAGTAACATAACAAAGAAAAGTCATGAAAAGCAAGAGAAAATGACTCAGGACAAAGATTTGGGAGAACTAAACAGAAGCACAGAGAAGAAAAAACAGCTAAGACGAATAATCAGAAGGGAAGGAAGAGTCAGAAAAGTAAAACGTAGGGAGGTTAAAAGGAGAACTGTAGTACAACGAAGCAGACAATTTAAGAGGGGGAGAAAATCAAGAAAATATCTCTATTTGAGATTAGAAGTAAATTCCCAACATCTTGGAGCAAGTATTTCTTTATGGATCTGGTCTATATTTCTTGTGAGGATCTTGTCTTCCCACCCTGGGATTGAGGAACGTTATTTGGCATTTCATCTGTATCTCCATCCTCACCCAGCACTGCTTAGGCACCAAAGCACCCCAGAATAACACCGCAGAATAAGAACCACAAATGCATGCGAATGATGCCGCCTTCAGTGGCGAGTTTTTATAGAAAAGTGAAGAAGATCGTGAACAGAAGAACACTGAGGTTTCTCCGGACAGAGGAAATAGATGGAGAAATCAGGTAGTGGAGAAGCAGGTGCGAAACTGAGCGTATGCAGCAGAGTGTAAGGAAGAGGTTGAAGCAAGGAGATAGAAAACAGACAGCGCAGGGCTGAAGCCCATGAGCTCAGAACCAAGACAGAAAGGATCTGAACTCAGCTTCACAGCTGAGTTTGGAAGGACACTTTTCTAAGCCTCCGGTTCCTTAACTCTAAATTGGGTTTTAATATTTTTCTGGGAAATTGTGACTTTGAAAGAGCTTTGTGAATGTCAATCATTTGTCACAGTGCCTGGGACGTAGTATGCACTCCATAGATGATAGCCATCCCCACCATAATTATTAGCATCACCATAATCACTAAGCTTTAGTAAAGAATATAGGAAAGGAATAGAAGAGGAGCCTATAAATTGCAAGGAGACCACAGAGAAAATCTGTGTATCTTCAGAGTGTAAAGTTACTGCTGAGTGAGGAAGGTGGCACCTGAACACAGCGTCAGGAGGGAGATGAACCTGGGAGGACAGCTCTGCATCTCACCGGACTCAGGGAGGAGAAAGAAGGGGCATTGTAGCGAGCACAGGACCCTCGGTGGAGTGAAAACTCCTAGCTCCGTAAGCCTGGTTCAGGGCACAGAGCTGTGGAGGGAAAGTGCCCAACGTTCAGAGAAGTTAGAGTCAGACAATTTGGTAGAAACGCAGGATTCGGAGAAGGTGAGAACTGTCTTTCACTCTGGCTTCATTGCCCCATCCCCTTCTTTAAATGTGTGCCAAGCTCGGGTTCTTCTCCTTGACTGTAGAATATTAGAGCAGAGAGGACTCTTAACATTAACTCACTCTTTTACAGATCAGAAACTTGAATTGTGAAAGTAAAAATAAAAATGATGATGATAATAAAATATGTCAAGGTGAAACCGAAGATAAGTAAGAAATCTCTCATTTTTGGTAAAGGAAAGTCAAAAAAGGAAGATAATGAATAAATCAGAAAAAATCAGATAGAATTAGATAATATCCTCATGTATTTAATTTCTGAAAGAAATTTTATAAGTGTGCAAATATATAAAATGCACTATGTTTTGAATATAATTTTAGTGGACTAATGCTTGCTCCTATGTTTTTCAATGTACACTAAAATTTTTATTCACAAATAAATTGAACAATGATAACTGAAATCGAGTTGGGAAAAAAAAAACCCAAATTTTTATTTGTTGCTATAAACTCAAGATTTGGACAACCATGATGAGTAGTTTGAAAATAGCAGGTTGTTGTGTTGTTGTGTATGTATATACATATGTATAAATACATACACACATATATACACACACAGATACATACATACTCACATATATATACACAATACATAAATACACATATACACACATACATATATACACATACATACACATGCATACACATACACATATATACATAAACATGCATACATATACACATATACACACACATACGTATATACTTGGTCACAAATATCTCCTGAGGGTTGAGCCATCAACATATCTTTTTCTGCTCTGTCAGTGTAAATAAAAGAGCACACATGCCCGCAAACTTGAGCCCTATTTGCATGATATTTAACATTGACACACATCTTTTTCGCTAGGGAAAAAGCTTTATTTGAACTCAGCCACCTATGCACCCACACTCCAATTATTATTTTTTACTTGTAATCTCCAATATGCTATGATGATAGCTGAACAAAAGAGAACACTTTACATATTTCAAAGAGTTTATAAGCAGTGTTTGATGCACAATGAAACCTAGAGACTTTATAATGAAACATGAAAGATTTCATGGAAAGAAGAAACTCTTTTTTTTTGATTTTATAAACTGCCTTTAACAAGAAATGGCTTTGAAATCTCAAAGTCTAATCTAGCCCAGAGAGCAGAGTCCTGCTGCGCCAAAAATCAAGAATCTGGGGAAGGGGAAGAGAAAGAGGGTTTGTTTGTTTGTTTCTTTTCCCTTAAGAATTATTCCCATGATTCCTGAAAATAAAATAATAATAATAATAAAAAGAATTATCCCCACGATTAAAACTTCCATGTGACGGAGAGTCACATCAGGACAAACTTTAGGTGGGTGGGAAAAGTCTTGTGTACACATCATCTTTGTGTTTATTGTTACTTTCCTTAATATTGCCCTCAGAGTAGAAACCAAAGAGACAAGGTGGGTAATACTATACCATCTCCAGCAGTTGGTTGGGAATTACTGATCTGGAATGTGTGCTCTTGAGGACAGAAGCATTGTTGGTCCCCTGTCTACTCTCAATATCTAATCCAGGGATGGACATCCAGTAAGTACCCAACACATGTTTTGTTGCGAAAAAGATGGCAAGACTAAGAGTGAGAGAGTATAATACGAGTATGGGAACTTTTACTATAAAGGCCAAATGATAAGTGTGTTAGACTGTGTGTCATAGTCTCTGTGGCAAATAGTCAACTCTGCTCTTGTAGTCTGAAAGCAGCCTTAGATAATAAGTAAATAAGTGGATGGGGCCGTGTTCCAATAAAACCTTATTTACATAAACAGGCAGAAGGTCAAATTTGGCCTGATGGCTATAGTTTGATGACCTCTAATTTGACATATACAAATGGTAGTCAGTTGGGCCCGGCCAGTCTAAAAGCAAAAGACCAGTTCATATGATGGAGTTTGGAGGAGAAAATTTCAAGGTCAGGGTCAAAATTGAAATCCAAGGGATAGTGCAACAGAGCTCTGTGAGACCTGAAGAGGAACTCCCAGAAAAGATTTCTCTGATATTTTCTTTAATTGCTCCAGATTCAAGGCTGCCAGAGTCTCCTGTCAAGAGTCTCCTGACAGAGGTTACCAGTAAGATACCCTGGACAGGGATCAGTCTTTTCCAAAACTTTTTCTCAGTGACCTGCTTGGCTGACTTTCCAGTTAATTTTTGCATAGTAAGGAATTGCAGAGTGGGGCAAACCATGATATTTACCACCATCTGCGAGATCTAGTATATTATGCTTTTACCAATTCCATAGGAAAATGAGAAAGTTAGTAGGGATGAGGGTGATGGAAAAGGAAATCCACTTTATAAGCAATTATGTGTTGGGATCTGAGTCATGTTAGATAGTTTTATATTTGCTTTTACATAGTTCTCATTTTAACTGTGAGATAATCATTTCCCTGTTTCAGGTGAGAAAACTAAGATTTAGAAAGGTTTGGAGACTAGCCACATTGGTAAGAGGCAGAGTTAGGCTTCAAACCCAGACTTGTCACATTCCACCATCCATACCTTTCCACTGCTCTCCATACTTCCCAGATACTGGAAACACTCCTTCCTCTGACCCCCCGAGGTGCCAGAATCACAGGGCACTGTGACGAGGGACTAGAATGAAACCAGAATGATGCTTAAATATGATTACAGGGAGGGCATATCCACGAGGTCTTAGCTGGGCTGACTAGATGACATTTGGATGTTGAAGGTGAGTGTAGGGGAGAGATAAAAGGTTGTTGGCAAACTTTTTTACTTACTTAAATTGCCCTACTTGGGAATAAATAAGTTTGGTAATTGGAAGAATCCAAAGTTGATATGTTTTTTGGGGAGCCAAGTTGAGAGGGCAGGCAAGTAGTTGGATATTGATTTTAGAGCTTAGGATGATAGATGATGGATAGATAGAGATAGATGACAGCTAGCTAGCTACCTAGAGAGATGAATAGATAGATAAATAGGGATAGAGAGAGGTACAGTGCGGGGGGGTATCTGGAAACCAGCAACATTTAGATCACCATGAGAGAGAATATTAATAGTGAAGATATCCTAGGCCTGATTGTTAGGACACTCAAAAATAGGAATCAAGTAAAAGGGAAGGAGCCACACTTCTGTTGGGAGAATCCACCATTACAAATATGCCAATGTATCCTGACTTAATCCATGTTTCCAAATATACACATGGCAGAAAACGTGACATTTGTAGAGGACCAGAGGTTAAACATTAACAATTAGAAAGGGATGAATGTCGCTAAACATATTGGATTATGAAGGAGAAGGACCAGTCTAGGTTTAAACTGTTCACGATGGCAACTAAGATAGAAATGAATTTGAGAACTCCAACACTCAAAACAGAACAATAATTTGGGAGCCTACCACAGTAAATCAGGCAAAACACAGAAATATCTTCAATGGTCACCAATGACACCTACTCTCCTGGATCACCTCATCTCTCTAGCCCTCATATGTCTCCTTCTGGAGTTCTCTTTCTTCCATCTGGCCACTCTGAAGTATCACTATCAACTGGACTGCCATCTTTGGCTTTCTTCTAATTCATTATGCTCTCCCCATAAGAATCTCCTACAAGTCCAAAGCCACAATGACCACAGCTATGCCTATGACAACCAAACTTCCACCACAGCTCAATTCCTCCCCTAAACCCCAGTCTCATATTTCAGATTGTCTACTCCATCACAGCTGTTGCATTTCAGATGGAATATATCCAAAGCCAGGCTCATTGTTTTCTACCCACAGCCTGCTCTGTCTCCAGCATTCTCTCTATTAGCCAATGGCATCCCTGCTACCCAGGCAACCATGCTAGAAATCTGAGAACCATCTCTGAATTTTCAATTTCCCTTACCACCCACATCCAATCTGAGACCAAGTCCTGTCAATTATACTTCTATCTCTCTCAAATCTGCCTTTTCCTCTCTATTCCCATGGCTGCTACAATTCGTCATCATCTTTTGCCTAGACTGTTTCAAGTTTTCTAACTCAAGAGTGTGCTTTCCAAAAGGAAATTCATCCACATTTCTCCCTTGTTAGTAACGCTTCAGTGGCCCTTTCATTGTCTCTGGCAGTATTTCTCAAAGATAATTTCATGGCCGTGGTCTCAGGCGTCCTGGGCTTCTTTATGAACTTACAAGTTGTGCATTTTTTCAGGGATAACCCAACACATAAATATAAGCATATTGAGGATGATGAAGATGACACAGTCAGGCTGTGAGATTTCAGCACCTGCCCTGTTGTCAGTGCTGTCTCATCAGCAACCAATGACGCCACATTCATGGTTGTGACTAAGAAAAAAGGACATAGGAAAATTTAACATCTTAAACCCAAATGGCATCCCAGAATGGTACATAAACAAAGGTCTCTCTGTGGTTTAAAGAAAGAGACATGGTGAGTCAGTTGCACTCTACCATGACACATGTTAGTGTTAGCATAGGCATGCTGAAGTCAAAACATCTCTCTAACTTTCCGTTGTAATAGTTTCATAATTGTTTATTTTTGACTTATAAATTTGCATTGGTTACATAAAAGATTTATATATAAGGGGTTTGTGCTTTGTTTTGTATGTGTACATATGTAAGTAAGAATGTGATAAAAATAACTGAGGTGAACAATAGAAGTCTTAAGAGTTATTCTTCTTGAAAAGGCACCCATATGTTACTCAAGTCTAAGATATACTGGTATACAAGCTCAAGTGTAAATGCCTCAGTATGTTAACAAGTTCCTCCATGATCCAGCCACCCTCATCTCCCATCGCTAAATGTATCCCGTGGTTCAGCTATTTCAAAGAGCCTGCTTTGACTGAATTATCCTTGCTTTCTCATGCTTCACGTTTTGCATTTTAGATTCCCTGTAGTCCTTCATCCTCTGTGGTCACCAGTTTAACTCAAATTGCATCTAATATATGTACTGTGTTCTGATTCTTCCTCATTTCTTCCGTTTTCAGCCCCAAACAACCAGGTAAAAGTAAGTGCTCATTCCAAAGACTTTCTCAAGGATAACTTACATCTATTATGGCACTTAGCACAAGGTATTGTAGTAATTATCGATTTACATGTCTACCTCTTTTCATGAGGTCCTCAGCAACTTGAAATTAGGGATTTTGTTGTATTCATTTTTTCATTTCCAGTCCTTGTTACATTTCACAACATACAGTAGCCACTCAATGGATAATTGTCACAGATGGATATATGGAATATGAATGAATGAATGAAGGATGGATCCTGGATGGATGGATGATGGATGATGGATGGATGAATGAATGAATGGATGGATGAATGGATGGATGAATGGATGGATGGATGAATGAATGGATGGATGGATGAACAGATGGATGGATGAATGGATGAATGGATGGATGAATGGATAACTAAACTGATATATGGAAGGATACTATAACTTCAAAGTACAATATATTTTACATTAAAGACAACTGATAAATCAATGTCTTCTAATAACACTCATAGTTTCTTCAGATTTCAAACTATGTTGTAACAGTATTCTTGTTACCATGATGGCTCCACATGTAAAGTATGGTTTATAATCTACCTTGAAGGCATTTCACATATATATCAATACAACTGAATAGGTCTCTGTTGTTTAAGATATAGAAAAGAAAAATGTGGTGATCAATTCAAATCTTTAGAAGTGTGTCATTAAAAGTTTTATATTGTCTTCAGGTCAAAATACTATCATTGCATTTTTTACTGTTATATTTTCTTCTGATAAAAATCATAAGAGGCCATTTGCAACAACATGGATGGATCTAGAGAGTATAAAGTTAAGCAAAATAAGTCAGTCAGAGAAAGATAAATACCATATGATTTCACTCATATGTGGCATTTAAGAAACAAAACAAATGAGCAAAGGAAAAAAAGAGAGACAGAGACAAACCAAGAAATGGACTCTTAACTATAGAGAACAAACTGATAGTTACCAGAGGGGAGGTGGGTGGGGGGATGGATGAAATAAGTGATGGGGATTAAGGAGTGCAGTTGCTGGGATGAGCACCGGGTGACCTATGGAATTGTTGAACCACCATATTGTACACCTGAAACTAATATTACACTGTATGTTAACTATACTGAAATTTAAAATTAAAAAACTTATAAGGGGAAGAATTAGCTATATATTTGATGTCCCACTTCAGATAGAATTCCTAAAAGCTGATATGTTAAAAATGACAGTCCAAAGGAGGAATGCAGTTCAATTTAAACAAGGAATCCTGTGGTTAACCAATTTCCCTCCTCAGGTTCATAAACACACATAGATGAGCTGTTAATTATGAATGGAGGCCAAATGAATACTAATTCTTCTTTGTTTAATTTCTTCTTTAAAACTGCTCAGAATTTTGTAAATTTTATATGGTTTTGACTTCTTATTTGTTTTTGTTGTTAAATAAATTTTCACTTTTAGGCAACAGGTTCAAAATTAAAAATTTCTATTTCCAGTTGGAAGTTTGTAGTATCCTACTCCTTTTGCATTTAGCCATAACTCCAGATATTTTTATACATGATATATGTTATATAAAATAGTGTCATCAAAAAAATGTATTTTATATTGGTTTATTATTTGCCCTTTATTTAATATATATTCCTCCCTTGACATGTTATTCAGAAAAAAAATTTAAGTACAGAAACTTTTGAAGGTAGGAAAGAACAAAGACTATTGCAGTAGAACACAGTAAAATTTCTCTAAGCGCAAAGAATGATGTAATGAGGAATATAAATTATACTAACAGTATTGTTAGCAAAAGAGATTGTTAATAAAGGGGGAAATTATATGTAAATTTAAATGTTTTCTTTTTTTTCCTTTACCCGCCAGTAGGCATTGCTTTCCTAAGAGATAAACTCAATGACTGAATTTTGGGAGCAATACAATGTATTCAGGAGCAATCCTGGTTAATCCCTTTGGGTTTTCTGATAAATTGTAAAACTAGCATAGTAGAATTTACCCGTACATTTATTCTGAACAGTAACTGAATTAATTCACTGACTGCAATTTTTCAGGGCAAGAAGTCTACGTAAACATTAGCTCAAGTAAATTGAAGGAGAGGCTAATCTAGTGTCATAGGAAAAGAAATCATGCTGTTATTCTTAGTTTGCCAAGGAAAAATGGAATGAAAAGAGCACAAACATGTCTTTTATGGCAATTTATGAAGGTCACACAATTAGTAACTTATTGAACTTGGAGTTGAACTGAGATCTGCCTGACTCCCATATTCACATAATTTCCACTCTGTTATCCTGTGAATTACACTCTCATTAACAAGCAACGCAAGCAAGTAACTCCTGTGTTAAAAATGCTCTTGTCGTGAAGAATCCTGGGTAATTTCATTTGCAGGGAAACCAATGAAGAATGATGTCAGAATCCTGTTCCTCTTGCCTAGATGCCAACCTAGAATCCTTGAGCAAATTCATTTTCCTGGGCTATCGCATAGCTATCCAATTAGAAACAATATTTTAGGAAGAGGCTTAAAGATAAATAAATTAATCAGAAAACTTGATATTCAATATGAATGTGAAGGCAGAACCTCATAACATTGGTATGTGTTTCACAAATATTTCTCTAATTATTAAAAAAAAAAACAAGCAAAGAATTCTCCAATTCCTAAGCCCATTTTGCCTCTGAATCTACCTTTGCCAACCTCTCCACTTTCAAATGTTTTCTGACTTAGGATCTTCATACACTTGTTCCCTGAGGTGACTCTCATTTTTCATTTTCCAGCTGTTCTGTTCTTAGCTTCCCTACATCTTTTCCCTGAAGGAACTTCTGATCTTGAGAGCCTATCTATTTCTCCTTAGCAATGTTCTTCCCATTAAAAACTATTTTCTCTTTCCATAAAACTGGAGGAAAAATTATATCTTCATCCTTCCTCGATTAATCTGTTGAGCTTCTTTCCTGTTTTCAGGCACGATCTACTGCTCTGGATTAAATTGCTATTTAGAAGACCTAGTAAACATAAATGCCCTATTTAGGAGATGGAGGTAGGGAGGCTTACCACATCTTTCTGCACGAGTAAGCCTTTTGTCTCTTCTGGAATTCTCTCTCTTAAAAAAAAAAAATGGTCATAATTCAAACCAAGAAAAGACCACAGAGAAACTGAGTGTTCCAACAGTCATCATGATTACTTGTGCATAGGGTTTTCCCTTAAGATGGATGTTCTGTTCATGTATACTTAAGACTACTTAAGCTTGATTTACTTAATAGGGCAAAATATGGGTTTTTAAAATAATAAATCTAGTAGTAGTTGGCTTTCCTAGCTAACACCCTTTTGGAGATGGATTTGCTATCTTATTCACCTTTGTATTCCTAGTCACTAGAAAGTTCCTGGAATATTGGAGGTACAAAATAAATATGAATTAAATGAAACTTTGACTCATGCATGGCTATTATAATGGAATGGTGTTTTAAAAATGAGGGAGGAAAAGAGTTTTTCATGTTCCAAATGAAAATCTAGAAAACTGGTAATGACAGTTTTGATGGACAGATGTAGTCATTTTCCTTATGCCCTTCTCTCTTCCACATACCCTTTTTTTTAAGAAAGTCATTTGACCTGAAATCTTGTACCATTCTCATGGGGTAAGTCCAATGTGTAAGTTATGTAGGGTGCCTACCCAGAGAACCCTACTCAACAATCATTGAACTGGTCTCCTTTTCTTACCTAATTGAGATTCTTACTATTAGAGATTCTTTTTATTAAACAGAAATGTTTCTAGAAGGCCAAATAAATGTTGAACTATTGAAAAGGAGGTTGTCATCCTACCTCCTCTTCATTAACACATCAGAGAGCATTCATTCATCAAGCCAATTCTGGGAGGCTAAAATATGGAAGACTTCAGTTTCAACAAGTTTCTGAAGGATGAGAATGGGAGACTGAGTCAACACCAAGCCTCAGGGGAAGCCCAGTTGCCTTCGTCTGAGGCTCAGGTGATAGATAAGGCCTGTAGGTTGGAATGGTGAAGCCAGAGATAAATAGCAAGGACAAAGAGAGATCCAGTCTTCTCTGACAAGGGATTTTAAATGTAGCCATCTAACCTGAAATTTGTACTCAAAAAAACAAAAAGTAAGTTGCCATACATATTTTTTAGTGATATCGTTTGACAAGGAAGAGCGTTGGTTATGAGAAACGCCCAGTGATAAGGAAAGGTCTCTTTGACGCCATACAGCTATCTATTAAGCCCTGAGAAAGCTTTGTTAAATGCTTAAAACCAAAAAGACTGTTGTGAAGAGTTTTTCAATACAACAAACAGCAAACCTCCATCTTCCCTAGAACAGAACCTTGTTCTTCAGCCCAAAGCAAATGTTTCAGCAGAATTACTTTGGGGACTTTATAAGGCGTTGACACAACTTCTACTTTCACATCATAAATGTGCCACCCTAATAAACCCTGTTTAATTACTGTTTATTATAAATGAATTCTCTCAGCATTCCAGTGTGGCACTTCTCATTTTCCTGTCAGTGAGGTTTCTTCTAGCGGAACCTTTGCCCCCAGCTACCAATGATATGATCCCAAGCATGCCCTGATCCAGACACTGCGGGGAACAGCACCTGGAATGCTGGGGGCAGCATCGTTGTGGATACTCAAGTATACAGAAATTAATAGGCCCTAAAAATTATTAGAGAAAGACACTGCACCTTCAAAACTAAGCATGTTTTCTAAAGACTGGATTATGTAGTCAATAGCTAACATCATCCCCATTCTGACCAACTATCCTGTCCTTAGAAGACTGACAGCTAATTAAAATTAACAGGAATAATAATTTTCCCTATGCAGTTGCTCCCAAGTAATGCATACTAGATTGACAATAAGAACACAAGAAAAGGATATGAGACCATCCGTTTGTACCTTCTGAGTGGCAAAACATTCTAGAGGTCAACCCAAAATTGAGCTAATTTTTACAAACAGTCATTCTACAAAATAACAGCTGGCCTTAATGGAATGTCAAGGGCTGAATGTTAGGGTAACACAATATGCAGGAATTAGAAAAAAAGATCAAGTCGATTAATAAATGTTTTCCCTCCGAGGGTCAGATGTACCAAATTTTGTGAAATAAATACTTGTGATAAGCAAAGCTTGGAGTGGGACAATGGAGCTATTCATTATCACCAGAGAAGGACATTACCACCAATATAAGAAGCTGAGATTTTAAAACTTTGGGTAATTAATTTCAATCAGAGCTGGATTCAAGGTCAGTTGTGTAATACCAGCCATTATTTTCCCTTTGCTACCTTTGGCAGGCATTTCACATGGCTCATCCATAAATAATTAAAACCAAAGTATCTGCTGCATCAGCTTAACTACTGCAGGGAAATGCAGAGGTCCAAGATTTTATTTCATTTGGAACTTCTAATAGAAAGGGAAACAACCTTCTCTGTGTATTAAGAAATGCGTCTTACTTCCTGCATAAACTACACAAACATTTCTTTTTAAGCGTTCAATATGTTCATCTCCATCTGGACCTTTCTAAACTGCTTGAGTAAATTGAGAAAAATTACAAAAGCAAAAGCCTCATGCACATACTGCCAGCATGAAATGATTTAAATCTGAGGTAACCTCCAACTGTCAATAGTGAGTCATCAGGATAATGTAATATTTTTGAGACTCATGATGAAATAACAATTTGAAATTTAGCAACATGAATCATGCTTCCAAAGCTTGAGAAGGGTGTCTGAAAGGACCCTTGGGACTCCCCATTTAGGACTGGTTTGAGGAAGACACAATCTCTAGGGTGTTCATAAAATGAGAAGAGAATTAATGGGGCTAAGTTGGTTTATGAGGAGGTCAAAAACTTCAGTTGGTAATATTTTAATTTCTTCAGGGGAAATGATTCTGATTGTTCTTCATTCTTATAAATGTTTCATTTAATTTACAACAGATGCCCCTTTGAAATGTATATATTAAAGTGAAGAGATTCCGTTACAACCAAAAGCACTGTATTGAGATACAGAAAGGGTTTGCATGTGCATATGCAAAATTCTAAACTAATATTGTTGTACAGGAGAAAGAACAGCAAATGAGATAGAGATTTTCAGGTACCTGCCTAATCCAGACCCAAACAAACATAAAATATGCAGCTTGCCCAATCCAAAATTGAGGAGTCTGCTATGGTGAAGTGAGAATTCTGCGTTGTAGGTTGGAGTCACAGTTTGAGTAGGAACTTTGTGAACTTGGTCAAAACACTCAGGTTAATTGATATTGTGTGGGATTATATATGCTAAAGTTATTTGAAAGTCACTGTACAGATTTGGGAAATAAAAAGATTGAGAACAGGGAGACAAGGATATGAGGACAAAATGAAGGACTAGAGAGTTATATTTGCATAACCTTGTATGTTAGTAAGGAATCACCATGGTTTGGGGACAGTCACCACATTGACCCAGAACGGATGACTCCCTTTGTCCCATCAGGGATGTGGTGTGTGAGAGTACTCAGATATGCCTACCCAGAGAGCTTGAGTGGGTTTCCTTTTATGCATTTTCTGGGCTACCCCAAGACCCAAACCAATTATTTGGGGGCCACAATGAAATTAAAACACCCTCATAGTCAGCAACATCAGCAACATCACCATCATTATCATTCTCTTCATCAGTACTACCATCTACTAGTTTTGATACTGGAATAATACTTAAATATTAAATTAAGGACATTAGTCATAGTGATAAATGAAGATATAACCATTCTTAAGCCAGATAATGTTAAAATAAATTTATGTTTTTCCTCTCCCTGTCACAGAAATAGCTGTATCTAATAATGAGGAAATCAGCCCATACATAATAAGAAATTACATGTTGATGGTTCAGAGGTAGAAAGTTAAAGCCTCAACAAAATGATAGTTCCTTAATTATTGTTTAGACAAATACTGTGATTCCTTTCAAATGTATGTTATGGGCCCCTATTAATATTTGCTAAGTTAAGATGACAAAGTCCTCCCCTCCTCCACTTCTGAATATCCAAAGGGCCTATCTACCAGGCGCTTCCTATCCTGCTGACTAAAGGCAATTCTTAGTTTGAAGTTAGGTATAAAGAAATCTTATAATTTGGAAGCTATACTTAAGTAAAAAGGAAGTCCATAACATCAACATATTCAGAAAGTTTGTGTGGTCATCCTCTGGCCACCTTCCCTTCCTTCTCATAGTGAAGATCTTCATTAACAACAAATTCCTTTTTTTTATTTAAAAAAAAAACAGCTTTATTGAGATATAATTGATATACAAAAAACTACAAATATTTAGTGTATAAAATTTACAATTTAATGAGTTTGGACACCCCCCAAACCATCACTACAACAAAGGTAATAATATATCTATCACTTCCAAAAATGTCCTCGTGCCCCTTTGCTTTTTTGTATTTTTGTTTTTGTGGTAAGAACACTTAACATGTGATCTACCCTCTTAACAAAATATTTAAGTACACAATGCAGTATTGTTAACTAAAAGGCACTATGTTGTACCATAGATCTCTATAATTTACTTGCATAACTGAAACTTAATATCCATCAAACAACCCACCACTTCTCCTTCCCCCAGTTCGTGGTAACACCATTTTCCTCTCTGCTTCTATGAGTTTAACTATTATAGATACTTCATAGAAGTGGAATCATATAGTATTTGTCCTTCTGTAACTGGCTTATTTCATTTAGCATAATGCCCTCCGGGTCCATCCATATCATTGCATATGGTAGGATTTCTTCCTTTTGTATGTATATATGTATGTATATATCACTTTTCTTTTATCCATTCATCCATCAATGGACAGTTAAGCTGTTTCTGTATTTTGGCTATTGTGAATAATGTTGCAATGAACAAGGGAGGGCAGTTATCTCTCCCATATCCTCATTTCAATTATTTTAGGTATATACCCAGACATGGAATTACGGGATCATATGGTAGCTCTATTTTTAATTTTCCAGGACTCAGAGTTTTCCACTACAGCTGAACTATTTTACACTTCTACCAACAATGTATAAGAGTTCCAATATCTCCACGCCTTTTTTTTTTTTGTAATAGTAGCCGTCCTAATTGGTGTGAGGTTATATTTCATTGTGGTTTTGATTTTCATTCCTCTAATGATTAGTGATGTTGAGCACCTTTTCATATACATTTTGGCCATCTGTATGTTCTCTTGGAGCAATGTCTATTTAAGTTCTTTGTCCATTCTACAGTCAGGTTATTTGTGTTTTCACTATTGAGTTGTAGGAGTTCTTTATATATTTCGGATATTAACCACTTATCAGATACATATAGTTTGCAAATATTTTCTCCCATTCCATAGGTTATCTTTTAATTTTGTGGATTGTTCCCTTTGCAAGATTTTCAGTTTGATGTAGTCCCACTTGCCTTTTTGTTGTCATTGTTGCCTGTGCTTTTGGTGTCACACTCAAGAAGTTATTACCAAGATCAATGTTCTGAAGCCTTTTCCTGTTTTCTTTTAGGAGTTTTAAGGTTTTTAAGTTTTAAGGAGTTTCAGGTCTTAGGTTTGTCTTTAATCCCTTTTGAGTTGCTTTTTGTGTATAATATAAGATAAAGGTACTTCACATTCTGAATCTGGGTCTTAATTTTCTAAAAACAATAGAAGAAAATGATACTTAGATTATCCTTGGAGAGAAGAAATATATAGAGCATTAAAATGAATTCATACAGATGTATACAAATTCACTTGTATTTTTGTATCAGTCTTTGCTGTGATCTACTCTGAGCATTTAGAATTGTTTGGGCATAAAAGAATTTTAAGGTTTGTGTGTGGCTTGAGGACTATTCAACTCACAGATCAATCAGATGAGACATTCTGTGCTTAGCTAAAAACATAAAGGTATTGGTTCAACAAAGACATATTTAAAATATCTTCTAGCAGCTAGAAAAGGAACACAATAAACCAAAGAACTGAAATTATAATAATAAAAAGGAGCTTTTGACTTCATTTAGTATTTCTCAAAAACAGAAAAAAAATTTTTAATTAAAGCTTTTGAGAATGTAACATTGCTTATTTTAAATTGAGCTGCATGATTTAAGTTTGCTTTAGCTCATTCTTTAAGTGGAGCCCAGACAAAAATTAGCAAGTGAGTTGGTGATGGAAAGAGAATGTAGAGAAGGAAGGCAAAGACAATTTGCCCTTTGAGGCTTGGAGCCTGAAGGGCTGCCTTCTACTTGAAAATGGGTAATATGCTTTCATGGTGTAGCAAATCTATCACACCCCCAAGAGGATGCATACTACATCGCTTCCACCAAGGGGGCTCCCAGAGGTAACAGATTTATAATAAAAATAATTCTGCATTTTCACATGTTCCAGTCTTAAAATATGGTGGAGCAGATTGTTTTTTTTCCACAAAGGATTTGTTATTGCATCTGATTGTTTCAAACCACTTTTCGTCTTTGAACTTCTAGCTTTTCTTTCTTTCTTTTTTATTGTTCTTTTCTGTGATCTCTAGGCCATTAGCAAACCTACTCTCCAAGACACCAGTGGAAAAAAACCTCACTTCGTTCCTGGCTCCTCACAGAGATTTTAGAGCATGTAGATTCAGACATAACAATGAACAGATCAGGTCCTGCAGACTCAGGACCTGTGGTCTTGGGCAGCTAGAAAGTGAACCTAGATGTCTATATGTAGTTCTATCTGGTAACAGTTCTTCTGTTTGGCCTCATTCTACCACTTGATCTTTGCACCCTTAGGCGAGTTTTTAAATATTTCTATGCCCCATCTCAAAATGGACATCAGATTTTACCTAAGTCTTTAGGGTTGTATTAAGATTGTCATCTCTTCCCATGTTTGCAGTAGGTCTAAACAAAGCAGTTGCTGATGTGTACTTTACAGTCTATTACAGTGCAAGTTGTCTGATACTCTACCCATTCTCCAGATTTGGGAAAATTTGAAAGCAACCTGAGTCCAAGGCACTTAGGCTCTGGTGGCGGGTCAGCCATAAGGCACCTCTGGTTCCATATCAGCTAATTCCTGCCCAATTGTTGAGGGAAATGAATTAAATAACAAAGATGAAAGCATGTTTATAAAAGTTTAAAAAATGCAATTCTCATATACTCATACCCATGACCATATCAGTACCATGCATTAAAATCAAGAATTTGAATTCATGTACCCAGTCTGGAAGAACAGAAATTTTACTCATGAAATCTCCCAGAGAATTTCATCAAGGTGCTCACAAGGACCTTCTGGTTCTGAAATGCATGCCCATTACATGTCAAGAGCCCTGAGGTAAGAATTGCCACTGTGGTAAAGTGACGGAGCTAAAGGGCCTCCATGTAGCCACAGAGAATGTCCCAGGGTAAGAATATCACTACTGTGGGGGGCCATTGTTGGAAGAGGGTGTGAGTGTGTGACTCATGAAAACATTTATGGCCCAGCTGAACTGAAGTTATGTTTTGTTTCCTAAAATCGATAGGTTATATTAGGATTCCTTCTTGCCCACCGATGTTATGGATTTATTGGTTTCATTGGGACACCAGATATAACAATCAAGAGTAATTCAGTTTGGGTATTTATCTATATACTCCATGAAGGAGCTCTGATTTAGAATGTATAAAGTATTCTGGGAGAAGAACCACGTGAACTTATAAAACAAAAACTGTAAGAAGTTTGCTAAATTAGTTAACTCTAATTACACAAATACACATTGCAAGCTACAAATCACATACAGTTTGGTTCATATGTTCATTTATACCTTTTTCTCCCTGAGAACAGATAAATGCTCTAGCCCTGCTGTGACCAAGCCAGTGAAGGGTGAGCCAATACTCGGAACCATGTGGATATTCTTTCTTCTTCATGAGAGTCTCATGTAATTAGCAACCAGGGTCTACAGGCTCATCTTGAGGCCCTGCCATCTCTGTCTGGAATCTAAATATCCTCATATCTGGACTTTTAATCTAAGTTAGAGAATTATCAGCTTCTCTATCAGAAATATTTCAGGGTATAGAATTATGTGAAAGATACCTTTAGTTCCAAAATTTGCTTTTTTCCAATGTGTACACTCTGAAAGTACTGACTGCCTTCACCCAGGAAATCCCCTTATGGCTATATGGGGCATACACACTATTTCTGTGACTCCACCACAGCACCACTGTGGGAAGCCACTGGTTTTTAAAGTCAGGAAAACAGATCCCAAGGGATCAGTTCATCCTGAAGTTTCATGAATTTCATCAACCAAGTGATACCCTCCCATTCCCACACCTGCCTTCCATCTTATCTGACCCACTGTTGGAAACAAACTTAATCTTACTGATCGAAGATGCTTCCAATATATGTGCAATCCTTGCTTTGGATTTTCTTGGGTGAAAATGGATGACACCAAAGAAGTAAATACACTGAGTGCTTTCTGAATATATCCAAGCCAAGGTATTATTATAAACATGTCAATCCAAAATCAGAGATTATAGTAGTAGGAACAGAGGCATAGATGAGGTAAAGGAACCAGTCCTAACAAAAGCTCTGGAACAGAGTGTGGAGAGCACGTTCAAAACCTCCAAGATGAGACTGAGGTTTGAGACAGAATGAAGGCCAGTGTGGCAGTGTCCCATGACGACAAGGGTGACATGAAGCAAGAAGAGGTGGTTGTGTTTGTTTCTTGGGGCTACCATCACAAATTACTGCAAACTGGGTGTCTTAAAACAAGAGAAATTTATCCTCTCCTAGTTCATGAGGCCAGAAATTAAAATCAAGATGTCAGCAGGGTTATTTCTTTTTTGTTGGCTCTGAGGGACAATCAGTTCTATGCCTCTCTCCTAGCTGTTGGTGGCCTCTGGCAGTCCTCACTGCTCATCGGCTTATAGCTACATCACTCCAGACTCTGCCTCCATCCTCACATGGTCTTCACCCCTCTGTGTCTCCTCGATGTTTCTGGGTCTCTTCTATTCTTATGAGAATACCAGTCATATCAGATTTGAGCCCATGTTTATGACTATATTATGCTAATATGACCTCATCTTAACATAACTAACTATATCTGCAAAAACCCCATTTCCCAATAAGGTCCGGTGCTAAGGTTCCAGGTGGGCATACATTTTGAAAGAACACTATTTACCACCCCAGTATAGTGGGCAATTGCCCGTCGTACAGGGCCTTGTAACCCATGGCATGAAACTTTTTTTTTTCCTTAAATGCAATGTTAGATCTTTAGAAGCTTTTTAGCAGAGGAAAGGCATAATTTATACATTTGTAAGATCATTATGCCCAGGATGTGAAGAAGGAGGTTTAGGTAGAAAAGAAAAGGAGTACAAAACCCAGTTAGTTGACTATTGCAGTAATCAAGCTGAGAGCCAGAGTGGCTTGAGTTAGTGTGCTGGCATTTACCACCAAAAGACATGAACATTTTTGGGAACTATCTGAAAGATGAAATAGCATGTGTTGCTGATGGATTTGATGTGGTAGGGAGGGAAAGGGAGGGACCCTATATTTCTGCTTTGAGTAACTGGATGGAAGATGGTACCATTTATGACAACAGGGAAGAATGCCAGCCAGGGTGGGGATGGATAGGAATCAGTTCCATTCTGGACATATTACATTCGAGCTACACATTAGAATTTCAAGCGGAGATAACATAAGGCAGTTGGAGCCTGAAGAGAGGTCAAGACTTGAACAATAAATTAGACAGCTATCAGCAAGTTGAGGGTGATTAAAGCCGTACTGGATGAGGTCATCTGGAGTTTGAGTGCAGAGAGAGGAGAGCCTGGGATGCATCCCAGGATGCACTCACACTTAGAGGCTACTTAGAGGAAGAGGAAGAGCCAGCAAGAGAAACTGGGGTAAAGTTACCATCGAGGTAGGAGGAAGTCCAGGAAGCCACGGTATCCTAGTTCCTGCTGTTCACACTATGTGCATGGTAATGTGGAAGTCTCATGTGCAAGATTGCTTTATTCATTCAAAATAGTCACTGTCTTTTCTACCAGTCCCTGCTCCAGACTGGCTCCCCCTGTGGGAGGCATATATGCCATGCAACAATGATGTAAGACCTGGCCATGTGACTGGCTGTGCCCAATGGATTATGAGCAGAAATGATGCATTAGGCAGCAAAACAGAAGTTTCAGAGCTGTTGCATTGTTCTGCCATTATTCTGGTCCTTCCACATCAAGAAAGATGCATCCCAGATAGTCCTTGCTCCCTCAGCACAAACCCCAAATGAAGAAGACATGAAGAGTAAATCTATACTCAACCTTTAATGGGAAGAAGAAGAAATCTTTGTTTCTGTGAGTCACTGAGAGTTGGGGAATGCCCATTAACCAAAGCATAACCTAGAAAAAAGCTGAGGAAGCCTTCACATTTTATGTAGGAGATGTTCATGGCTCTGGAACCCACAGTATTGTGGACAGAATGGAAGCCTTCACATCAAACTTCTCTCACAGCAGACCCCAAATCTACCACTTACTAGCTTTGTGAACTCTAACAAATTAATTGACATCTCTAGGCTTTCATCTTGCCATCTGAAGAAAAGGGTACCTTTCTTATAGAACCATTGTGAGGATTCAATGTGACAGTATTTGCAGAGCATTGGGTACAGTTCCAGCCTCCCTCTCACCAAAAGTTTTCCAAAATATATGTTCATTTCTTCTTTCTTCCTTCCTTTCTTCCTTCCTTCCTTCCTTCTCTTTTCTTTTTCTTTTCTTTCTTTCTTTCTTTTTCTTTCTTTTTTTCTTTCTTTCTTTCTTT